>NC_086448.1:705731544-706031544 GCF_028390025.1 Pseudophryne corroboree | reverse complement strand
CACGAATAAGGGGGAGCGAACCTCTCTACCACTGCCAATTTTTTCCAGAGTCTATAGGGGACTCCAATAGCCCCCCCCCCTTCGGGCAGGCACGGCAATTTCATACAGCGCCATCACCACTCTCACCCTTCTCTTTTTCACCCCGTATTCTGATACATGCTGGGAATTGATCTCACATCTCAGATTATAGCGCCAGACTGATTAGACCAGTGCATGTATATATTAATACTACTCATGTTACTCTACTCGGTCAGTGCATAGAATCATCATAGGAGGACACATTACAGCTATTAATTTTATTGTTTGTTTTGTGAGGTTCAAAAATTTTAACGGAAAATGGTAGAACAGCAGCAGGTGGATCTTAGAATGCTGGAGCCCAGATGATGAGGTGCAGTGTGGGAGTTGATCAAGGAACTGGAGGATGTACTGCAGGAGAGCTTGAGGAGTGAGCGTGATACCAGCAGGATGGAAATCCGTGCACCTTCTTGATTACCAAGTAGACTGGGGGGAGAAGCAGTGGAGTCTAGGCCAACACCAGTCTAGATTAACTGTAGTGGATGAGCCAAGTGGCACTGGAAAAATGTATACCCAATTAGAAGGATAGACAGCAAATTGAGAGGGGGGTCCTGGGCTTTTCCAAAAGACTAGAGGACCCAGAAGGTATTCGTGATTGAGTCCTAGTTGAACGTCCACACTGGCATATCTGCATAGACTGGAGCTGGACATACTTCAGATATACTAGTGTTAGTAATGTACTAAAGACTTTTAGATTGTACTTTATATTGTAAGCTCGCAATAGCAGGACCTTCTCCCCTCATGTGCCTTTCCTTCTCTTACTTACACTATCTTATACTCCATACTCCCTTTGATGGCACCTAACCCCTGGTTTTCCGTACATGTCCTACTGTATATTGTCTTGAACTGTAAGTGCTGATTTCTTGTGTTGCTCATTTGGTTACGTACTCTGTAATGGGCCCTGCGGATCCTTTGTGGTGGCATATAAAGGATGATAATAATAATAATAACAACAACAACAACAACAACAACACCACACTTACCTTTCTGTTGCTTTATCGGTTATAGATGCTTTGTTCTCTGTGCAGTTGGCTATTCCAATTTCAATACTTTCCAAAAACAAAAAACAAAACTGTATTAAAAATGTAACAATGAATGCTGTTGTTTAGGATACACTTTAATGCTAATGAATGGTATACTGTGCACAACTAAGCATTTCTGTATTGAATAAAAACATGCTAGCACAAATGTATACAGCACATCAGGTATAGAAGTCTGACAGAGAAACCATTGGTACAAGGGCAGATAGCTCAGGACAGAAGAAAATTAGGAGCTGCAATACTGTTAACCAATAAAAACAGGATTTTAATACCTACCGGTAAATCCTTTTCTCCTAGTCCGTAGAGGATGCTGGGGTCCACTTCAGTACCATGGGGCACAGACTGTTCCGCAGGAGCCATGGGCACTTTAAGACTTTTTCAGAGTGTGAACTGGCTCCTCCCTCTATGCCCCTCCTCCAGACCTCAGTATAGGAACTGTGCCCAGTGAGACAGACATTTTGAGAAAAGGATTTACTTTTAAGTTAATGGTGAGAATCATACCAGCTCACACCTCAACCATGCCGTACACATGGCGTTCAACAAAACACATGCCAACGGGCATGAACATTACAGCAACCGTGCTGAAAACATTTTTAATAAATTAACAACTGCAGGTAAAGTACGCACTGGACTGGGTGCCCAGCATGCTATACGGACTAGGAGAAAAGGATTTACCGGTAGGTATTAAAATCCTGTTTTCTCATACGTCCTAGAGGATGCTGGGGTTCACTTCAGTACCATGGGGTTATACCAAAGCTCCAGTACGGGCGGAAGAGTGCGGATGACCCTGCAGCACCGATTGACCAAACTGTAGGTCCTCATAGGCCAAGGTGTCAAACTTGTAAAACTTAGCAAACGTGTTTTCCCCTGACCAAGTAGCTGCTCGGAAAAAATAAGAATTTACTTACCGATAATTCTATTTCTCATAGTCCGTAGTGGATGCTGGGGACTCCGTAAGGACCATGGGGAATAGCGGCTCCGCAGGAGACTGGGCACATCTAAAGAAAGCTTTAGGACTATCTGGTGTGCACTGGCTCCTCCCCCTATGACCCTCCTCCAAGCCTCAGTTAGGATACTGTGCCCGGACGAGCGTACACAATAAGGAAGGATTTTGAATCCCGGGTAAGACTCATACCAGCCACACCAATCACACCGTATAACCTGTGATCTGAACCCAGTTAACAGCATGATAACAGAGGAGCCTCTGAAAGATGGCTCACAACAATAATAACCCGATTTTTGTAACAATAACTATGTACAAGTATTGCAGACAATCCGCACTTGGGATGGGCGCCCAGCATCCACTACGGACTATGAGAAATAGAATTATCGGTAAGTAAATTCTTATTTTCTCTAACGTCCTAAGTGGATGCTGGGGACTCCGTAAGGACCATGGGGATTATACCAAAGCTCCCAAACGGGCGGGAGAGTGCGGATGACTCTGCAGCACCAAATGAGAGAACTCCAGGTCCTCCTCAGCCAGGATATCAATTTTGTAGAATTTTACAAACGTATTTGCTCCTGACCAAGTAGCTGCTCGGCAAAGTTGTAAAGCCGAGACCCCTCGGGCAGCCGCCCAAGATGAGCCCCCCTTCCTTGTGGAGTGGGCATTTACAGATTTTTGGCTGTGGCAGGCCTGCCACAGAATGTGCAAGCTGAATTGTACTACAAATCCAACGAGCAATAGTCTGCTTAGAAGCAGGAGCACCCAGCTTGTTGGGTGCACACAGGATAAACAGCGAGTCAGATTTCCTGACTCCAGCCGTCCTGGAAACATATATTTTCAGGGCACTGACAACGTCTAGCAACTTGGAGGCCTCCAAGTCCCTAGTAGCCGCAGGCACCACCAATAGGTTGGTTCAGGTGAGACGCTGAAACCACCTTGGGGAGAAACTGAGGACGAGTCCTCAATTCCGCCCTGTCCGAATGGAAAATCAGATAAGGGCTTTTTCAGGATAAAGCCGCCAATTCTGACACGCGCCTGGCCCAGGCCAGGGCCAACAGCATGACCACTTTCCATGTGAGATATTTTAACTCCACAGATTTAAGTGGTTCAAACCAATGTGACTTTTGGAACCCAAAACTACATTGAGATCCCAAGTGCCACTGGAGGCACAAAAGGAGGCTGTATATGCAGTACCCCTTTTACAAACGTCTGAACTTCAGGGACTGAAGCTAGTTCTTTTTGGAAGAAAATTGACAGGGCCGAAATTTGAACCTTAATGGACCCCAATTTCAGGCCCATAGACACTCCTGTTTGCAGGAAATGTAGGAATCGACCCAGTTGAATTTCCTCCGTCGGGCCTTCCTGGCCTCGCACCACGCAACATATTTTCGCCAATTGCGGTGATAATGTTTTTGCGGTTACATCCTTCCTGGCTTTGATCAGGATAGGGATGACTTCATCCGGAATAACTTTTTTCCTTCAGGATCCGGCGTTGAACCGCCATGCCGTCAAACGCAGCCGCGGTAAGTCTTGGAACAGACAGGGTCCTTGCTGGAGCAGGTCCCTTCTTAGAGGTAGAGGCCACGGATCCTCCGTGAGCATCTCTTGAAGTTCCGGTTACCAAGTCCTTCTTGGCCAATCCGGAACCACGAATATAGTGCTTACTCCTCTCCATCTTATCAATCTCAGTACCTTGGGTATGAGAGGCAGAGGAGGGAACACATACCCTGACTGGTACACCCACGGTGTTACCAGAGCGTCTACAGCTTATTGCCTGAGGGTCCCTGGACCTGGCGCAATACCTGTCGAGTTTTTAATCATGTGGAAGACTTCTGGGTGAAGTCCCCACTCTCCCGGGTGGAGGTCGTGCTGAGGAAGTCTGCTTCCCAGTTGTCCACTCCCGGAATGAATACTGCTGACAGTGCTATCACATGATTTTCTGCCCAGCGAAGAATCCTTGCAGCTTCTGCCATTGCCCTCCTGCTTCTTGTGCCACCCTGTCTGTTTACGTGGGTGACTGCCGTGATGTTGTCCGACTGGATCAACACCGGCTGACCTTGAAGCAGAGGTCTTGCTAAGCTTAGAGCATTGTAAATGTCCCTTAGCTTCAGGATATTTATGTGAAGTGATGTCTCCAGGCTTGACCATAAGCCCTGGATATTCCTTCCCTGTGTGACTGCTCCCCAGCCTCGCAGGCTGGCATCCGTGGTCACCAGGACCCAGTCCTGAATGCCTAATCTGCGGCCCTCTAGAAGATGAGCACTCTGCAACCACCACAGGAGGGACACCCTTGTCCTTGGTGACAGGGTTATCCGCTGATGCATCTGAAGATGCGATCCGGACCATTTGTCCAGCAGGTCCCACTAGAAAGTTCTTGCGTGGAATCTGCCGAATGGGATTGCTTCGTAGGAAGCCACCATTTTACCCAGAACCCTTGTGCATTGATGCACTGAGACTTGGCTCGGTTTTAGGAGGTTCCTGACTAGCTCGGATAACTCCCTGGCTTTCTCCTCCGGAAGAAACACCTTTTTCTGGACTGTGTCCAGGATCATCCCTAGGAACAGAAGACACGTCGTCGGAACCAGGTGCGATTTTGGAATATTGAGAATCCAATCGTGCTGCCGCAACACTACCTGAGATAGTGCTACACCGACCTCCAACTGTTCCCTGGATCTTACCCTTATCAGGGAATTGTCCAAGGAAGGGATAACTAAAATTCACTTCCTTCGAAGGAATATCATCATTTCGGCCATTACCTTGGTAAAGACCCGGGGTGCCGTGTACCATCCATACGGCAGCGTCTGAACTGATAGTGACAGTTCTGTACCATAAACCTGAGGTACCCTTGGTGAGAAGGGTAAATTTTGACATGAAGGCAAGCATCCTTGATGTCCCGAGACATCATGTAGTCCCCTTCTTCCAGGTTCGCAATCACTGCTCTGAGTGACTCAATCTTGAATTTGAACCTCTGTACGTAAGTGTTCAAAGATTTTAGATTTAGAATCGGTCTCACCGAGCCGTCCGGCTTCGGTACCACAACAGTGTGGAATAATACCCCGTTCCCTGTTGCAGGAGGGGTATCTTGATTATCACCTGCTGGGAATACAGCTTGTGAATGGCTTCCAAAACTGTCTCCCTGTCAGAAGGAGACATCGGTAAAGCCGACTTTAGGAAACGGCGAGGGGGAGACGTCTCGAATTCTAATTTGTACCCCTGAGATATCACGTGAAGGATCCAGGGGTCTACTTGCGAGTGAGCCCACTGCGCGCTGAAATTCATTGAGACGGGCCCCCCACCGTGCCTGATTCTGCTTGTAAAGCCCCAGCGTATACTGAGGGCTTGGCAGAGGCGGGAGAGGGTTTCTGTTCCTGGGAACTGGCTGATTTCTGCAGCCTTTTTCCTCTCCCTCTGTCACGGGGCAGAAATGAGGAACCTTTTGCCCGCTTGTCCACGAAAAGACTGCGCCTGATAATACGGCGTCTTCTCATGTTGAGAGGCGACCTGGGGTACAAACGTGGAATTCCCAGCTGTTGCCGTGGCCACCAGGTCTGAAAGACCGACCCCAAATAACTCCTCCCTTAATAAAGCAATACTTCCAAATGCCGTTTGGAATACGCATCACCTGACCACTGACGTGTCCATAACCCTCTACTGGTAGAAATGGACAACGCGCTTAGACTTGATGCCAGTCGGCAAATATTCCGCTGTGCATCACGCATATATAAAAATGCATCTTTTAAATGCTCTATAGGCAAAAATATACTGTCCCTATCTAGGGTATCAATATTTTCAGTCAGGGAATCCGACCACGCCAACCCAGCACTGCACATCCAGGCTGAGGCGATTGCTGGTCGCAGTATAACACCAGTATGTGTGTAAATACCTTTTAGGATACCCTCCTGCTTTCTATCAGCAGGATCCTTAAGGGCGGCCATCTCAGGCGAAGGTAGAGCCCTTACAAGCGTGTGAGCGCTTTATCCCCCCTAGGGGGTGTTTCCCAACGCACCCTAACCTCTGGCGGGAAAGGATATAATGCCAATAACATTTTAGAAATTATCCGTTGTTATCGGGGGAAACCCACGCATCATCACACACCTCATTTAATTTCTCAGATTCAGGAAAACTACAGGTAGTTTTTCCTCACCGAACATAATACCCCTTTTTTTGGTGGTACTCGTATTATCAGAAATGTGTAAAACATTTTTCATTGCCTCAATCATGTAACGTGTGGCCCTACTGGAAGTCACATTCGTCTCTTCACCGTCGACACTGGAGTCAGTATCCGTGTCGGCGTCTATATCTGCCATCTGAGGTAACGGGCGCTTTAGAGCCCCTGACGGCCTATGAGACGTCTGGACAGGCACAAGCTGAGTAGCCGGCTGTCTCATGTCAACCACTGTCTTTTATACAGAGCTGACACTGTCACGTAATTCCTTCCAACAGTTCATCCACTCAGGTGTCGACCCCCTAGGGGGTGACATCACTATTACAGGCAATCTGCTCCGTCTCCACATAATTTTTCTCCTTATACATGTCGACACAAAAGTACCGACATACAGCACACACACAGGGAATGCTCTGATAGAGGACAGGACCCCACTAGCCCTTTGGGGAGACAGAGGGAGAGTTTGCCAGCACACACCAGAGCGCTATATATATACAGAGATAACCTTATATAAGTGTTTTTCCCCTTATAGCTGCTGTATAGTTAATACTGCGCCTAATTAGTGCCCCCCTTCTCTTTTTTTAACCCTTTCTGTAGTGTAGTGACTGCAGGGGAGAGACAGGGAGCTTCCCTCCAACGGAGCTGTGAGGGAAAATGGCGCCAGTGTGCTGAGGAGATAGGCTCCGCCCCTTTTTCACGGACTTTTCTCCTGCTTTTTTATGGATTCTGGCAGGGGTTAAATGCATCCATATAGCCCATATAGCCCCCCCCCCCAGCGCCCTGCACCCTCAGTGACCGAAGTGTGAAGTGTGCTGAGAGCAATGGCGCACAGCTGCAGTGCTGTGCGCTACCTTGTTGAAGACAGGACGTCTTCTGCCGCCGATTTTCCGGACCTCTTCTGCCTTCTGGCTCTGTAAGGGGGCCGGCGGCGCGGCTCTGGGACCCATCCAAGCTGGGCCTGTGATCGTCCCTCTGGAGCTAATGTCCAGTAGCCTAAGAAGCCCAATCCACTCTGCACGCAGGTGAGTTCGCTTCTTCTCCCCTTAGTCCCTCGATGCAGTGAGCCTGTTGCCAGCAGGTCTCACTGAAAATAAAAAACCTAATCTAAAACTTTCACTAAGAAGCTCAGGAGAGCCCCTAGTGTGCACCCTTCTCGTTCGGGCACAGAGATCTAACTGAGGCTTGGAGGAGGGTCATAGGGGGAGGAGCCAGTGCACACCAGATAGTCCTAAAGCTTTCTTTAGATGTGCCCAGTCTCCTGCGGAGCCGCTATTCCCCATGGTCCTTACGGAGTCCCCAGCATCCACTTAGGACGTTAGAGAAAAGTTGTAATGCCGAGACCCCCCGGGGCAGCCGTCCAGGATGAGCTCACCTTCCTAGTAGAATGGGCAGTCACCGAATTCGGTATCGGCAATCCTACTGTGGAATGAGCGTGCTGAATCGTACCTCTGATCCAGCGCGCAATAGTCTGCTTAGAAGCAGGATACCCAATCTTGTTGGGAGCATACAGGACAAACAGAGCCTCTGTTTTCCGTATCCGAGCCGTTCTTGCAACAGAGATTCTCAAAGCCCTGACCACATCTAGAGACTTTGAAGCAGCGATGGTGTCAGTAGCCACTGGCACCACAATAGGTTGGTTTATATGGAAAGAAGAAGCCACCTTTGGAAGAAATTGCTGACGAGTTCTTAACTCAGCCCTATCTTCATGGAAAACCAAGTATGGGCTCTTGTGAGACAAGGCCCCTAACTCAGACACCCTTCTTGCGGATGCCAAGGCCAACAGCATGACCATTTTCCAAGTCAGAAACTTCAACTCTATCTCCTGGAGAGGTTCAAACCAATCCGATTGAAGGAACTGCAACACCACGTTAAGATACCATGGTGACACAGGAGGCACAAATGGAGGTCGGATGTGCAGAACCCCTTTCACGAATGTCTGAACTTCTGGAAGGTAGGCCAATTGTTTCTGAAATAAAACGGACAAGGCCGAAATCTGGACCTTGATTGAACCCAATCGTAGGCCCGCATCCACACCCGCCTGGAGAAAATGGAGAAAACGTCCTAACTGAAACTCTTCCGTAGGAGCCTTCTTGGTTTCACACCAAGACACATATTTTCTCCAAATACGGTGGTAATGCTTAGACGTTACTCCTTTCCTGGCCTAAATAAGAGTGGGAATGACTTCTTTGGGAATACCTTTTCGGGCTAGGATCCGGCGCTCAACAGCCATTCCGTCAAACTAGTGCATCCACTGCTATTGCTTGAGGGTCTCTCGACCTGGAACAATATCTCTGAAGCTTCTTGTTGAGACGAGATGCCATCTTGTCTACTTGAGGAACTCCCCAAAGACCTGTCACTTCTGCGAAGACTTCTTAGTGGAGGCCCCATTCTCCTGGATGGAGATCGTGTCTGCTGAGGAAGACTGCTTCCCAGTTGTCCACTCCCGGAATGAAAATTGCTGACAGAGCTCTTGCATGTCTTACTGCCCAGAGGAGGATCTTTGACACCTCTGCAATTGCCGCTCTGCTTTTCGTTCTGCCCTGACAGTTTATGTACGTGACTGCTGTTACATTGTCCGACTGGATCTGTACGGGTTGATCTTGAAGAAAAAGCACCGCTTGTAGAAGGCCGTTGTAAATGGCTCTCAACTCCAGAATGTTTATGTGAAGACAAGTTTCTTGACTTGACCATCTTCCTTGGAAGCTCTCCCCTTGCTGTGTGACTGCTTCCCAGCCTCGGAGACTTGCATCCGTGGTCACCAGTATCGAGTCTTGAATCCCGAACCTGCGTCCCTCTAGGAGGTGAGAACTGTGTAGCCACCACAGGAGCGAAATTCTGTCTTTGAATGACAGGATTATCCTCTGATGCATGTGTAGATGGGATCCGGACCACTTGTCCAATAGGTCCCACTGGAATACTCTGGCATGGAATCGGCCAAATTGTATGGCCTCGTAGGCCACTACCATCTTCCCCAACACCCGAATGCATTGATGAATCGACACTCTTGTTGGTTTCAGAATTTGTTTGACCATTCTCTGTATTTCCAGAGCCTTTTCTACTGGAAGAAATACCCTCTGTACTTCTGTGTCCAGTATCATCCCCAGAAAGGACAATCTTGTCGTCGGTTCCAATTGTGACTTTGGAAAATTTATGATCCAACTGTGATGTTGAAGTACTGTCAGGGAGAGTGCAATGTTCTGCACCAACTTTTCCCTGGATCTCGCTTTTATCAGTAGATCGTCCAGGTAAGGAATTATATTGACTCCTTGCTGTCGAAGGAGGACCATCATCTCCACCATCACCTTGGTGAACACCCTCGGTGCCGTGGAGAGTCCGAACGGCAACATCTGAAATTGGTCATGACAATCCTGCACTGCGAATCTCAGATAAGCTTGATGCAGAGGATAAATGGGAACATGCAAGTAGGCATCTTTTAGGTCCACTGACACCATGAATTCCCCCTCCACCAGACTTGAAACCACTGCCCTCAGAGGTTCCATCTTGAACTTGAACCTTTGCAGGTAGAGATTCAGATTTTTCAGGTTTAGAATCGGTCTGACCGAGCCATCCGGCTTCGGAACTTCAAATAGGCTTGAATAAAACCCTTCTCCCTGTTGTAACAAGGGAACCAGGACAATGACTTGATCCTGACACAATTTTTGTATTGCTGCTGCTACCACTTCCCTGTCCGGGACAGAAGCTGGTAAGGCCGATTTGAAAAATCGGCATGGGGGAATGTCTTGAAACTCCAGTTTGTACCCTTGGGACACAATCTGCACAACCCACAAGTCCAGGCCAGATTGAACCCAGAAGTGACTGAAGAGTTTCAGACTTGCCCCCACCTGAGCGGACTCCCGCAAGGGAGCCCCAGCGTCATGCCGAAGATTTGGCAGGAACAGAGGTTGATTTCTGCTCCTGTGATCCTGGAGACACTGTGGACTTTTTTACCTTTCCCCTTCCTCTACCCACAAAGAAAGGGGAACCTTTACCCTTTTTGTATTTATTGGTCGAAAGGACTGCATCTGAGAGTGATGTGTCTTTTTCGCCGGTGCAGGAGCATAAGGCAATAATGTCGACTTACCTGCGGTAGCCGCAGAAACTAAAGCATCCAGCCCCTCTCCAAACAAGGCCTCACCTTTGTACGGGAGAGTCTCCATATTTCTTTTGTAATCTGCGTCAGCATTCCATTGGCGAATCCACAACGCTCTCCGTGCTGAGATTGCCATGGTAGCGGCTCTTGATCCCAACAGACCAATATCTTCCATGGCTTCTAGCATATACGCAGCAGCCTCCTTTATATGACCTAGTGTTACGAGTATCTCGTCTCTATCTATTGTGTCAATGTCTGATAAGTTGTCTGACCACTTTTCAATAGCACTACTCACCTACGCACAGGCAATGCTAGGCCTGATAAGTGTCCCATTTGCCACATAAATAGATTTCAACGTAGTCTCTAACTTGCGGTCTTCCGGCTCTTTTAGTGAAGCCGTCCCAGGCGCAGGGAGAATCACCTTTTTTGTTAACCATGACAGGGCACTGTCTAGAACGGGGGGGGGGGGTGACTCCCACCTTTTCCTGTCCTCTGCAGGGAAACGGTAAGCTACCTGAATTCTTTTAAGAATCTGAAATTTCTTTTCAGGGTTTGCCCAGACTCCCTCAAAGAGACTGTTTAGCTCATGAGATGGAGGAAATGTTACATTTCTTTTCTTTATAAAAGTAAGCCTTCTCCTGTGGTAAAGGAGGAGGCTCCGTAACTTCTAAGACCTCCTTTATAGCCACAATCATGTATTGAATGTTTTTTGCTAATTTAGGATCTATTCCCCTGGAATCACTAGTGTCGACATAGGAATCAGAGTCTGCGTCGGTATCATCGGTGAGGATCCTGTATGCCACGCCCGCGTTCAGCCCCACTTTGGACCGGGGGACCCCCCTAGCAGGGCCCCCGGTTTGTCCTCACCACAGACGTCACCTTCAGACACTGTTAGGGGTGTGCGGCGTGCTGCGATTGTGACAGCCAAGGCGCAGTGCCCTGCTGAACAACAACCCCTCAGGACGTTAGTCCTGCAGCAGGGAAGCAGCTCTGCACCTCGCAAGGCCAGTGACAGCTCCCCTCCCTCCCCACCCCCACCTCCCACGGTGCAGTTATGCTGTTGCCCAGACAGCATACTGAAAATAACAAACATTAAAAAGAAATTGAAGAAAGCTCTCTGGAGCTCAGAGATGTGCATCCTCTGCTGAGGGCACTTTTTTTCTGAACTGCCTGTGGGAGGGGGCATAGAGGGGAGGAGCCAGCACACCCAGTGAACCCTGTCTATACCCCATCGTACTAGATTCCCCAATATCCCTTATGGATGCTAGAGAGAAAGTGTTTAAAAACAGCTATGTTGTCATATTACTTAACACATATTCTCTGCGAGGCCTGCTTAGCACACAGCCACTGCAGAGGGACTTTTTGAACTCCCTGTAGAGCATGGTATCCTGTGGGAACATGCTTCAAAGGGAAGGATAAGAAGAGGTGTGTTTGTGCAGATGGTGGTTCAAGGGGTATAAAATAAATCATGTATCAAGGAAAAAGAGAAAAAGACCGAAGCACTTGTATAGAATCCTAAATAGTATATGTAAGAGCACAGTGGATTAACTTTATGGTAAGTAAATCACTGTATAAATAGACAATCAGCACACAGAGGTGCTCCTGTGAGAGTAAATTAAGTATATAGGTAAACTAAAAATATAAACTAAAAAATAAGAATTTACTCACCGGTAATTCTATTTCTCATAGTCCGTAGTGGATGCTGGGGACTCCGTAAGGACCATGGGGATTAGCGGCTCCGCAGGAGACTGGGCACAACTACAAAGAAAGCTTTTAGACTACTGGTGTGCACTGGCTCCTCCCACTAAGACCCTCCTCCAGACCTCAGTTAGGATACTGTGCCCGGAAGAGCTGACACAATTAGGAAGGATTTTGAATCCCGGGTAAGACTCATACCAGCCACACCAATCACACCGTATAACTCGTGATACAATACCCAGTTAACAGCATGATAACAACTGAGCCTCTCAACAGATAACTAAAGGGTTATTGTTGAGCTAAGCAATAACTATATACAAGTATTGCAGACAATCCGCACTTGGGATGGGCGCCCAGCATCCACTACGGACTATGAGAAATAGAATTACCGGTGAGTAAATTCTTATTTTCTCTAACGTCTTAAGTGGATGCTGGGGACTCCGTAAGGACCATGGGGATTATACCAAAGCTCCCAAACGGGCGGGAGAGTGCGGATGACTCTGCAGCACCGAATGAGAGAACTCAAGGTCCTCCTCAGCCAGGGTATCAAATTTGTAGAATTTAGCAAACATGTTTGCCCCTGACCAAGTAGCAGCTCGGCAAAGTTGAAGAGCCGAGACCCCTCGGGCAGCCGCCCAAGAAGAGCCCACTTTCCTTGTGGAATGGGCTGTTACCGATTTAGGATGCGGCAGGCCAGCCGCAGAATGTGCAAGCTGAATCGTACTACAGATCCAGCGAGCAATAGT
This sequence comes from Pseudophryne corroboree, assembly GCF_028390025.1. NCBI lineage: Eukaryota > Metazoa > Chordata > Amphibia > Anura > Myobatrachidae > Pseudophryne > Pseudophryne corroboree. The sequence continues at coordinate 706,018,784 of NC_086448.1, read as the reverse complement.
CTGCTTAGAAGCAGGTGCACCCAACTTGTTGGGCGCATACAGGATAAAAAGCGAGTCAGTCTTCCTGACTTCAGCTGTCCTGGAAACATAAATTTTTAGGGCCCTGACTACATCAACAACTTGGAAGCCTCCAAGTCATTCGTAGCCGCAGGCACGACGATAGGTTGGTTCAGATGAAAAGCTGATACCACTTTGGGGAGAAACTGGGGACGAGTCCTCAATTCTGCCCTATCCATATGGAAAATCAGATAAGGGCTTTTACATGACAAAGCCGCCAATTCTGAAACCCGCCTGGCCGAAGCCAAGGCCAACAACATGACCACTTTCCACGTGAGATATTTTAAATCCACGGTTTTCAGTGGCTCAAACCAATGTGACTTTAGGAAATCCAACACCACGTTGAGATCCCAAGGTGCCACTGGAGGCACAAAAGGGGGCTGAATATGTAGCACTCCCTTAACAAAAGTCTGAACTTCAGGTAGTGAAGCCAATTCTCTCTGGAAGAAAATCGATAGAGCCGAAATCTGGACCTTAATGGAACCCAATTTAAGGCCCATAGTCACCCCTGACTGTAGGAAGTGCAGGAATCGGCCCAGCTGAAATTCTTCCGTTGGGGCCTTCCTGGCCTCACACCACGCAACATATTTTCACCATATGCGGTGATAATGGTTCGCGGTTACTTCTTTCCTAGCTTTTATCAGCGTAGGAATGACTTCCTCCGGAATGCCCTTTTCCTTCAGGATCCGGTGTTCAACCGCCATGCCGTCAAACGCAGCCGCGGTAAGTCTTGGAACAGACAGGGCCCCTGCTGCAGCAGGTCCTGTCTGAGCGGTAGAGGCCATGGGTCCTCTGACATTTCTTGAAGTTCCGGATACCACGCTCTTCTTGGCCAATCCGGAACAATGAGTATAGTTCTTACTCCTCTTCTCCTTATTATCCTCAGTACCTTTGGTATGAGAGGAAGAGGAGGGAACACATAAACCGATCGGTACACCCACGGTGTTACCAGAGCGTCCACAGCCATCGCCTGCGGGTCTCTTGACCTGGCACAATATTTTTCTAGCTTTTTGTTTAGGCGGGACGCCATCATGTCCACCTGTGGTTTTTCCCACTGGTTTACAATCATTTGAAAGACTTCTGGATGAAGTCCCCACTCTCCCGGGTGGAGGTCGTGCCTGCTGAGAAAGTCTGCTTCCCAGTTGTCCACTCCCGGAATGAACACTGCTGACAGTGCTAACACGTGATTTTCCGCCCATCGGAGAATCCTTGTGGCTTCTGCCATCGCCGTCCTGCTTCTCGTGCCGCCCTGTCGATTTACATGGGCGACTGCCGTGATGTTGTCTGACTGGATCAGTACCGGCTGGTTTTGAAGCAGGGGTTTTGCCTGACTTAGGGCATTGTAAATGGCCCTTAGTTCCAGAATATTTATGTGCAGGGAAGTCTCCTGACTTGACCATAGTCCTTGGAAGTTTCTTCCCTGTGTGACTGCTCCCCAGCCTCGAAGGCTGGCATCCGTGGTCACCAGGACCCAGTCCTGTATGCCGAATCTGCGGCCCTCTTGAAGATGAGCACTCTGCAGCCACCACAGCAGAGACACCCTTGTCCTTGGAGACAGGGTTATCAGACGATGCATCTGAAGATGCGATCCGGACCAATTGTCCAACAGGTCCCACTGAAAGGTTCTTGCATGAAACCTGCCGAATGGAATCGCTTCGTAGGAAGCTACCATTTTTCCCAGGATCCGCGTGCAGTGATGCACCGACACCTGTTTTGGTTTTAGGAGGCCTCTGACTAGAGATAACAGCTCCTTGGCCTTCTCCTCCGGGAGAAACACTTTTCTCTGTTCTGTATCCAGAACCATCCCTAGGAACAGCAGGCGTGTCGTAGGGACCAGCTGTGACTTTGGAATGTTTAGAATCCAGCCGTGCTGTTGTAGCACTTCCCGAGATAGTGCTACCCCTACCAACAACTGCTCTCTGGACCTCGCCTTTATCAGGAGATCGTCCAAGTACGGGATAATTAAAACTCCCTTCCTTCGAAGGAGTATCATCATTTCCGCCATTACCTTGGTAAAGACCCTCGGAGCCGTGGAGAGACCGAACGGCAACGTCTGGAATTGGTAATGACAATCTTGTACCACAAACCTGAGGTACTCCTGGTGAGGATGGTAAATGGGGACATGTAGGTAAGCATCCTTGATGTCCAGCGATACCATGTAATCTCCCTCGTCCAGGCTCGCAATAACCGCCCTGAGCGATTCCATCTTGAACTTGAATTTTTTTGATATATGTGTTCAAGGATTTCAAATTTAAAATGGGTCTCACCGAACCGTCCGGTTTCGGTACCACAAACATTGTGGAATAGTAACCCCGTCCTTGTTGAAGTAGGGGCACTTTGACTATCACCTGCTGGGAATACAGCTTGTGAATTGCCTCTAATACTGCCTCCCTGCCTGAGGGAGTTGTTGGTAAGGCAGATTTGAGGAAACGGCGGGGGGGAGACGTCTCGAATTCCAGCTTGTACCCCTGAGATACTACTTGAAGGATCCAGGGATCCACCCGTGAGCGAGCCCACTGATTGCTGAAGTATTTGAGACGGGCCCCCACCGTACCTGGCTCCGCCTGTGGAGCCCCAGCGTCATGCGGTGGACTTAGAGGAAGCGGGGGAGGACTTTTGCTCCTGGGAACTGGCTGTATGCTGCAGCTTTTTCCCTCTACCTCTGCCTCTGGGCAGAAAGGACGAGCCTTTAACCCGCTTGCCCCTATTGGGCCGAAAGGACTGTACCTGATAATACGGTGCTTTCTTTGGTTGTGAGGGAACATGGGGCAAAAATGTAGACTTCCCAGCTGTTGCTGTGGAAACGAGGTCCGAGAGACCATCCCCGAACAATTCCTCACCCTTATAAGGCAGAACTTCCATGTGTCGTTTGGAATCTGCATCACCTGTCCACTGCCGAGTCCATAGCCCTCTCCTGGCAGAAATGGACATTGCACTAATTTTGGATGCCAGCCGGCAAATATCCCTCTGTGCATCCCTCATGTATAAAAGTGCGTCTTTTATATGCTCTACGTTCAGCAAAATAGTGTCCCTGTCTAGGGTATCTATATTTTCTGACAGGGAATCTGACCACGCAGCAGCAGCGCTCCACATCCAGGCTGAAGCTATAGCCGGTCTCAGTATCACACCTGTGTGTGTATATATAGATTTCAGGATAGCCTCCTGCTTTCTATCAGCAGATTCCTTCAGGGCGGCCGTATCCGGAGACGGTAGTGCCACCTTCTTCGACAAGCGTGTGAGCGCTTTATCCACCCCAGGTAATGTTTCCCAGCGTGACCTATCCTCTGGCGGGAAAGGGTACGCCATTAGTAACCTCTTAGAAATTACCATCTTTTTATCAGGGGAAGCCCACGCTTCTTCACACACTTCATTTAACTCTTCAGATGGAGGAAAAGCTACTGGTAGTTTTTTCTCTCCAAACATTATACCCTTTTTTGTGGTACCGGGGGTAACATCAGAAATGTGCAACACATTTTTCATTGCCTCAATCATGTAACATGTGGCCCTACTGGAAGTTACATTAGTCTCTTCGTCGTCGACACTGGAGTCAGTATCCGTGTCGACATCTGTGTCAACCATCTGAGGTAGCGGGCGTTTTAGAGCCCCTGATGGTTTTTGAGACGCCTGGGCAGGCACAGGCTGAGAAGCCGGCTGTCCCACATTAGGTATGTCGTCAAACCTTTTATGTAAGGAGTCAACACTATCACGTATTCCTTCCACAGCACCATCCACTCAGGTGTCGACCCCGCAGGGGGTGACATCACATTTACAGGCATCTGCTCCGCCTCCACATAAGCCTCCTCATCAAACATGTCGACACAGCCGTACCGACACACCGCAAACACACAGGGAATGCTCTGACAGAGGACAGGACCCCACAAAGCCCTTTGGGGAGACAGAGAGAGAGTATGCCAGCACACACCAGAGCGCTATATAACACTGGGATCCCACTATCAATGAGTGTTTTCCCTATAGCTGCTTTTTTATATATATATTACATATATATATATATATATATATATATCTATACTGCGCCTAAATTTAGTGGCCCCCCTCTCTTTTTTACCCTTCTGTAGTTTTCTCAGACTGCAGGGGAGAGCAAGGGAGCTTCCTTCCAGCGGAACTGTGAGGAAAAAATTTCGCCAGTGTGCTGAGGGAGAAGCCCCGCCCCCTTTTCGGCGGACTTTCTCCCGCTTTTTCTGTGATACTGGCAGGGGTAATTTTACATCTATATAGCCTCTGGGACTATATATGATGTATATTTTGCCAGCCAAGGTGTTATCTATTGCCCTCAGGGCGCCCCCCCCCCAGCGCCCTGCACCCATCAGTGACCAAAGTATGAGGTGTACATGAGGAGCAATGGCGCACAGCTGCAGTGCTGTGCGCTACCTTGGTGAAGACTGAAGTCTTCTGCCGCCGATTTTCCGGACCTTCTTCGTGCTTCTGGCTCTGTAAGGGGGACGGCGGCGCGGCTCCGGGAACGAACACCAAGGTCGGGTCCTGCGGTCGATCCCTCTGGAGCTAATGGTGTCCAGTAGCCTAAGAAGCCCAAACTACCACCTGTTAGGTAGGTTCGCTTCTTCTCCCCTTAGTCCCTCGCTGCAGTGAGTCTGTTGCCAGCAGATCTCATTGAAAATAAAAAACCTAAATATCATACTCTTTACCCTGACTAACCCCACTGTCTCTCTCCCCCCCATGCTACGTGAACTACGCAGATTCGGTTCCCTCTCGGGTTACAAAATCAATGAGGGGAAATCCGAGGCGCTATCCCTTCATATCCCACGCCAAACGCGACTGAACTTGGAATCTGCTTTTAATTTTCAATGGCGACCCACCCAGATCCGTTACTTGGGTATATATGTCACCAAGCAATACTCCCATTTATACCATGCCAATTACGCCCCCCTTCTCAGACGGCTTCAACAAGATATATCAACCTGGAAATCCCTTTATATATCTTGGATTGGAAGGCTCAATGCAGTAAAAATGAATGCCCTTCCTAAATTATTGTACCTATTCCAAACACTCCCGATTAGGGTTCCAGCACATGTCCTCCAATCTCTACAAGCCCTGTTTGGGAAATTTATATGGGCAGGCAAAAAACCGAGATTAAGCCGTCTGGTACTGTCCAAATCCACAGACAAAGGCGGTCTAGGCCTTCCCCTACTGCAAAATTATTACTATGCTACACAATTGAGCCACATTATCTCATGGCATTCCCCTCCCGGACTGAAAAAGTGGGTCGACATTGAAAACGCGTTATCTCCAGATCTTAGTGTAGACTCTCTCCCATGGCTGCCCCGTATTCACAGGCCGGCCTCGGCCTACGCCTATCCCTCTATCCATTTTACCCTGACGACGTGGGACACGATTAACAAGCGTTTTTCCTTCACGACTTACCCCTCCCCCTTAACGTCCCTTTGGAGACACCCCCTATTCCCGCCAGGATTTTCTGATAAATGGGCTGCCCCCTGGCTAGCGGCCGGCATCACTCGCTTTATGCACATTGCTGGGCACTCGGCTCCGTCCACTTTTGCAGGTTTTCAAGAACGATACCACCTCCCCGCGGCTTTGCACTACTCTTACCTGCAGATCCACCATTTTGTACATACTTACTGCAACTCTAAACCCTTTCGCCAACCCTCTCTTTTTGAACGCCAATGTCTCTACTCGTTTGGCTGTAGCGGTGCCATCTCTATGCTGTACCATTCTATTCTATCCGCCAAATCCCTACATAAAGAATCTTTCGAAACTGCCTGGGAACACGACCTTGGCACACAGTTTGACGACGAGGAATGGTCTCGTATCCGACATCGGATCGCTAAAGCCTCCATTAGTGTCGGCATCAGGGAGACGACCTACAAGGTGTACACCCGTTGGTATTTGACCCCTGACAAACTTCATCGTATATATCCACATTCCTCAGCCCAGTGTTGGCGAGGCTGTGGCATGGTGGGCACCTTTTTTCATATTTGGTGGGAATGTCCGGTTATCCAACAGTTCTGGAAAGTGGCAGTGACCCTTATGGCAAATGTTACCTCCTGCTCTGTGCCTATGGATCCATCGATACTCCTTCTCCACATACCCCTTCGTTCGGCGTCTAAGGCAGAGAACAAGCTGATCTTTCATATATCTAATGCTTCCACACTCCTGATTGCCAAATTGTGGAAATCCCCCATACCTCCTACTCAGAGTGCTCTAATTAATAGATTGTGGTACGTTTCCTCTATGGAATATATCACCTCCCTTCTCAATGACACAGTGTCCGAGTACCATCGGGTATGGAACTCCTGGTACACTTTGTATTCCTCACCCTTGCCAGGTACCCCTCCCTTACGCCTTTCCTCCTCCTAGCACCTCACCACTCCTCCCCCCTCCCCCCCCCCCCCCCCCTTCACTCCTCCACCCTTCTTAACTGGCCGTCTCCTTCTCAGCACTATTTAATTCAATTTTTTTTCTCTTCCCCCTGTCTTTCTCAGGTTTTTCTCCCCCCCCCTCCCCCCACCTCGTCTGTTCCCTCTTTCTCTATAACACACTTAAAATTAGACATTTATATGCTTTGCTTTCTGAGATATTTGCTTTTTGTTGATCTTTCTGTTTTTGTTTTTCTTCTCTGTTACACCATACTATTTCAGTGACAGCACTTAATGCATCCTCCTATATCGTTTTATCACCGAACTGTTAAATTTTTCTTTTTTCATCTGCTGTTCTCTGTGATTGGACATGCTCTATACACTGTTGACCAATTGTACGGTCGATCACCTATTCCAGTTATGTCCTGTTCTTATTGTTGACATAAAATAAAATAAATTGTTAAAAAAAAAAAAAAAACTAAATATACTTTCTTTCTAGGTGCTCAGGAGAGCCCCTAGTGTGCATCCAGCTCGGCCGGGCACAAGAATCTAACTGAGGTCTGGAGGAGGGTCTTAGTGGGAGGAGCCAGTGCACACCAGTAGTCTAAAAGCTTTCTTTGTAGTTGTGCCCAGTCTCCTGCGGAGCCGCTAATCCCCATGGTCCTTACGGAGTCCCCAGAATCCACTTAGGACGTTAGAGAAAAATAATAGATACTCTCCTGTTTGGGGCACTAAACCACCAGAATTGGAGGTATAATACAATATAGAACTTTACTTTTATTATGTACGTTAAAAATTATGAACCTCACAAAACAACACGGAAGAAGTAACTATAAAATCAATAGCGGTAATGTGTAAATATGTAGAATTGTTCCAAGAAGAACAAAAATTGTTCTTTTGTACAATATTCTTGCCAGGAGGTACACATTTATTCCCATTAGGGAACTATCTGAAAAGTTCAAACATATTTCAATGTCTTATTTGCTTGCCTACTTTTCCTATTATTGATTTATGGTTCATAGATAATATGGATGTATTCTGATACATTGGCAGTGGTAGAGAGGTTCGCTCCCCCTCATTCGTGTGGCGCCCGAAATCAGTCTATTGCTGGGTGTCAATAACAGATGTCAGCAATTAAAATAATGGATATTTAATGAAACATTAATATGCACAATAAAAACATGTGAAATTGTGACTAAAAACAAGAGTGGAGACTGTACTGGCAGGAAAAAGTCATACCGGTGAAGGCAAATGGAGCCACAGGTGTCAGACAAGCAAGGTATCCCGGGATATACCCTGCTTAGGCTCCAAAGCGTTTAATCCCACCAGCCGTCGATGGAAAGTTCTGGATGTCCGTCCGTGTTGAAGATAGGCACAGCAGGGCAGCGCTGACGCGTTTCTGGACTATCCTGTCCCTTTTGCTTTGAAAAAGGGACAGGATAGTGCCGAAACGCGTCAGCGCTGCCCTGCTGTGCCCATCTTCAACACGGATGGACATCCAGAACTTTCCATCGACGGCTGGTGGGATTAAACGCTTTGGAGCCTAAGCAGGGTATATCCCGGGATACCTTGCTTGTCTGACACCTGTGGCTCCATTTTTCCTTCACCGGTATGACTTTTTCCTGCCAGTACAGTGTCCACTCTTGTTTTTAGTCACAATTTCACATGTTTTTATTGCGCATATTAATGTTTCATTAAATATCCATTATTTTAATTGCTGACATCTGTTATTGACACCCAGCAACAGACTGATTTCGGGCGCCACACGAATAAGGGGGAGCGAACCTCTCTACCACTGCCAATTTTTTCCAGAGTCTATAGGGGACTCCAATAGCCCCCCCCCCCCCCCCCATCGGGCAGGCACGGCAATTTCATACAGCGCCATCACCACTCTCACCCTTCTCTTTTTCACCCCGTATTCTGATACATGTTGGGAATTGATCTCACATCTCAGATTATAGCGCCAGACTGATTAGACCAGTGCATGTATATATTAATACTACTCATGTTACTCTACTCGGTCAGTGCATAGAATCATCATAGGAGGACACATTACAGCTATTAATTTTATTGTTTGTTTTGGGAGGTTCAAAAATTTTAGCGGAAAATGGTAGAACAGCAGCAGGTGGATCTTAGAATGCTGGAGCCCAGATGATGAGGTGCAGTGTGGGAGTTGATCAAGGAACTGGAGGATGTACTGCAGGAGAGCTTGAGGAGTGAGCGTGATACCAGCAGGATGGAAATCCGTGCACCTTCTTGATTACCAAGTAGACTGGGGGGAGAAGCAGTGGAGTCTAGGCCAACACCAGTCTAGATTAACTGTAGTGGATGAGCCAAGTGGCACTGGAAAAATGTATACCCAATTAGAAGGATAGACAGCAAATTGAGAGGGGGGTCCTGGGCTTTTCCAAAAGACTAGAGGACCCAGAAGGTATTCGTGATTGAGTCCTAGTTGAACGTCCACACTGGCATATCTGCATAGACTGGAGCTGGACATACTTCAGATATACTAGTGTTAGTAATGTACTAAAGACTTTTAGATTGTACTTTATATTGTAAACTCGCAATAGCAGGACCTTCTCCCCTCATGTGCCTTTCCTTCTCTTACTTACACTATCTTATACTCCATACTCCCTTTGATGGCACCTAACCCCTGGTTTTCCGTACATGTCCTACTGTATATTGTCTTGAACTGTAAGTGCTGATTTCTTGTGTTGCTCATTTGGTTACGTACTCTGTAATGGGCCCTGCGGATCCTTTGTGGTGGCATATAAAGGATGATAATAATAATAATAATAACAACAACAACAACAACAACAACAACAACAACAACAACACACTTACCTTTCTGTTGCTTTATCGGTTATAGATGCTTTGTTCTCTGTGCAGTTGGCTATTCCAATTTCAATACTTTCCAAAAACAAAAAACAAAACTGTATTAAAAATGTAACAATGAATGCTGTTGTTTAGGATACACTTTAATGCTAATGAATGGTATACTGTGCACAACTAAGCATTTCTGTATTGAATAAAAACATGCTAGCACAAATGTATACAGCACATGAGGTATAGAAGTCTGACAGAGAAACCATTGGTACAAGGGCAGATAGCTCAGGACAGAAGAAAATTAGGAGCTGCAATACTGTTAACCAATAAAAACAGGATTTTAATACCTACCGGTAAATCCTTTTCTCCTAGTCCGTAGAGGATGCTGGGGTCCACTTCAGTACCATGGGGCACAGACTGTTCCGCAGGAGCCATGGGCACTTTAAGACTTTTTCAGAGTGTGAACTGGCTCCTCCCTCTATGCCCCTCCTCCAGACCTCAGTATAGGAACTGTGCCCAGTGAGACAGACATTTTGAGAAAAGGATTTACTTTTAAGTTAATGGTGAGAATCATACCAGCTCACACCTCAACCATGCCGTACACATGGCGTTCAACAAAACACATGCCAACGGGCATGAACATTACAGCAACCGTGCTGAAAACATTTTTAATAAATTAACAACTGCAGGTAAAGTACGCACTGGACTGGGTGCCCAGCATGCTATATGGACTAGGAGAAAAGGATTTACCGGTAGGTATTAAAAATAAGATTTTACTCACCGGTAAATCTATTTCTCGTAGTCCGTAGTGGATGCTGGGAACTCCGAAAGGACCATGGGGAATAGCGGGCTCCGAAGGAGGCTGGGCACTCTAGAAAGATTTATGACTACCTGGTGTGCACTGGCTCCTCCCACAATGACCCTCCTCCAAGCCTCAGTTAGGACACTGTGCCCGGACGAGCTGACATAATAAGGAAGGATTTTGAATCCCGGGTAAGACTCATACCAGCCACACCAATCACACCGTACAACTCGTGATACTATATCCAGTTTGACAGTATGAAAACAACTGAGCCTCTCAACAGATGGCTCAACAATAACCCTTTAGTTAGCAATAACTATCTACAAGTATTGCAGACAATCCGCACTTGGGATGGGCGCCCAGCATCCACTACGGACTACGAGAAATAGATTTACCGGTGAGTAAAATCTTATTTTCTCTGACGTCCTAGTGGATGCTGGGAACTCCGAAAGGACCATGGGGATTATACCAAAGCTCCCAAACGGGCGGGAGAGTGCGGATGACTCTGCAGCACCGAATGAGAGAACTCAAGGTCCTCCTCAGCCAGGGTATCAAATTTGTAGAATTTTGCAAACGTGTTTGCCCCTGACCAAGTAACAGCTCGGCACAGTTGTAAAGCCGAGACCCCTCGGGCAGCCGCCCAAGATGAGCCCACCTTCCCTGTGGAATGGGCTTTCACTGATTTAGGATGCGGCAGTCCAGCCGCAGAATGCGCCTGCTGAATCGTGTCACAGATCCAGCGAGCGATAGTCTGCTTAGAAGCAGGAGCACCCAACCTGTTGGGTGCATACAGGACAAATAGCGAGTCAATTTTCCTGACTCTAGCCGTCCTGGAAACATAATTTTTCAAGGCCCTGACTACGTCCAGTAACTTGGAATCCTCCAAGTCCCTAGTAGCCGCAGGCACCACAATAGGTTGGTTCAAGTGAAAAGCTGATACCACCTTAGGGAGAAACTGGGGACGAGTCCTCAATTCTGCCCTATCCATATGGAAAATCAGATAAGGACTTTTATATGACAAAGCCGCCAATTCTGATACACGCCTGGCCGACACCAAGGCCAATAACATGACCACTTTCAACGTGATATATTTTAGATCCACGGTTTTTAGTGGTTCAAACCAATGTGATTTTTAAGAAACTCAACACCACGTTGAGATCCCAAGGTGCCACTGGAGGCACAACCGGGGGCTGAATATGCAGCACTCCTTTTACAATGTCTGAACTTCAGGTACTGAAGCTAATTCTTTCTGGAAGAAAATCGACAGAGCCGAGATCTGTATCTTAATGGAGCCTAATTTTAGGCCCATAGACACTCCTGCTTGTAGGAAATGCAGAAATCGACCTAGTTGAAATTCCTCTGTTGGGGCCTTTTTTGGCCTCACACCAAGCAACATATTTCCGCCATATGCGGTGATAATGTTTTGCAGTTACATCTTTCCTGGCTTGAATCAGCGTAGGAAAGACTTCCTCCGGAATGCCCTTTTCCTTTAGGATCCGGCGTTCAACCGCCATGCCATCAAAACGTAGCCGCGGTAAGTCTTGGACCAGACAGGGCCCCTGCTGCAGCAGGTCCTGTCTGAGCGGCAGAGGCCATGGGTCCTCTGATATATTTTCTTGAAGTTCTGGGTACCAGGCTCTTCTTGGCCAATCCGGAAGCACGAGTATCGTTCTTACTCCTCGCCTTCTTATTATTCTCAGTACCTTTGGTATGAGAGGCAGAGGGGGGAACACATAAACCGACTGGTACACCCACGGTGTTACCAGAGCGTCCACAGCTATCGCCTGAAGGTCCCTTGACCTGGCGCAATATCTTTTATAGCTTTTTGTTGAGGCGGGACGCCTTCATGTCCACCTGTGGCCTTTCCCAATGGTGTACAATCCTTTGGAAGACTTCTGGATGAAGTCCCCACACTCTCGGGTGGAAGTCGTGTCTGCTGAGAAGATCTGCTTCCCAGTTGTCCACTCCGGGAATGAACACTGCTGACAGTGCTAACACATGATTTTCCGCCCATCGGAGAATCCTTGTGGCTTCTGCCATCGCCATCCTGCTTCTTGTGCCGCCCTGTTGGTTTACATGGGCGACTGCCGTGATGTTGCCTGAATGGATCAGGACCGGCTGGTTTTGAAGCAGAGGCCTTGCCTGACTCAGGGCATTGTAAATGGCCCTCTGTTCCAGAATATTTATGTAGGGAAGTCACCTGACTTGACCAAAGTCCCTGGAAGTTTCTTCCCTGTGTGACTGCCCCCCAGCCTCAAAGGCTGGCAACCATGGTCACTAGGACCTAGTCCTGTATGTCGAACCTGCGGCCCTCTTGAAGATGGGCACTCTGCAGCTACTACAGTAGAGATACCCTGGTCCTTGGAGACAGGGTTATCAGCCTAATGCATCTGAAGATGCGACCCGGACCACTTGTCTAACAGGTCCCCCTGAAAAATTCTTGCATGGAACCTGCCGAATGGGATTGCTTCGTAGGAAGCTACCATTTTTCCCAGGACTCGCGTGCAATGATGCACCGATACCTGTTTTGGCTTCAGGAGGTCTCTGACTAGAGATGACAGCTCCTTGGCTTTCTCCTCCGGGAGAAACACTTATTTCTGGTCTGTGTCCAGAACCATCCCCAGGAACAGTAGACGTGTCGTAGGAACCAGCTGTGACTCTGGACTGTTTAGAATCCAACCGTGCTGTTGTAGCACTTTCCAAAATAGTGCTACCCCGACTAGCAACTGCTCCTTGGACCTCGCCCTTATAAGGAGATTGTCCAAGTACGGGATAATTAAAACTCCCCTTTTTCGAAGGAGTATCATCATTCCGGCCATTACCTTGGTAACACCCTCGGTGCCATGTACAGTCCAAACGGCAGAGTCTGGACTTGGTAATGGTAATCCTGTACCACAAATCTGAGGTACTCCTGGCGAGGATAGTAAATAGGGACATGCAGGTAAGCATCCTTGATGTCCCGGGATACCATGTAATCCCCCTCGTCCAGGTTTGCAATAACCGCCCTGAGCGATTCCATCTTGAACTTGAATTTTTTATGTATGTGTTCAAGGATTTTAAATATTAAAAAGGGTCACACCGAACCATGCGGTTTCGGTACCCCAAACCGTGTGGAATAGTAACCCCGTCCTTGTTGAAGTAGGGGCACCTTAAGTATTACCTGCTGGGAATACAGCTTATTAATTGCCTCTAGCACAGCCTCCCTGCCTGAGGGAGTTGTCGGCAAGGCATATTTGAGGAAACGGCGGGGGGAAGACATCTCGAATTCCAGCTTGTACCCCTGAAATACTACTTGAATGAAACAGGGATCCACCTGTGAGCGAGCCCACTGATCGCTGAAATTTTTGAGACGGCCCCCCACCGTACCTGGCTACACCTGTGGAGCCCCCGCGTCATGCTGTGGACTCAGAGGAAGCGAGAGAAGAATTATGATTCTGGGAACAGGCTGACTGGTGCAGCTTTTTCCCTCTTCCCTTGTCTCTGTACAGAAAGGAAGCGCCTTTGACCCGCTTGCTTTTCTGAAGCCGAAAGGACTGTACCTGATAATACAGTGCTTTCTTAGTCTGTGAGGAAAACTGAGGTAAAAATATTTCTTCCCAGCTGTTGCTGCGGATACGAGGTCCCAGAGACCATCCCCCAATAATTCCTCACCCTTATAAGGCAGAATCTCTATGCGCCTTTTAAGGTCAGCATCACCTGTCCAGTGACAGGTCTCTAATACCCTCCTGACAGAATGGACATTACATTCATTTTGGATGCCAGCCGGCAAAATATCCCTCTGTGCATCCCTCATATATAAGACGACGTCTTTAATATGTTCTCATGTTAGCAAACTAGTATGTTTGACAGGGTCACCGACCACGCTGCAGCAGCACGCTCTGCAGGTTTCAGTCTAGTACCTGAGTGTGTAAATACAGACTTCAGGATAGCCTCCTGCTTTTTATCAACAGGTACCTTCAAAGTGGCCGTTCCTAAAACGGTAGTGCCACCTATTTTGACAACCGTGTGAGCGCCTTATCCACCCTAGGGGATATCTCCCAGCGTAACTTATCCTCTGGCGGGAAAAGGTACGCCATCAGTAACTTTTTAGAAATTACCAGTTTCTTATCATGGGGAACCCACGCTTTTCACACACTTCATTCATTCATCTGATGGGGGAACAAAACATTGCCTGCTTTTTCTCCCCAAACATAAAAACCCATTTTTAGAGGTTAATGTCAGAAATGTGTAACACATTTTTTATTGCCGGGATCAAGTCACGGATGTTCCTAGTGGATTGTGTATATGTCTCAACCTTGTCGACACTGGAGTCAGACTCCGTGTCGACATCTGTGTCTGCCATCTGAATGAGCGGGCGTTTTTGAGCCCCTGATGGCCTTTGAGACGCCTGGGCAGGCACGGGCTGAGAAGCCGGCTGTCCCACAGCTGTTACGTCATCCACCCTTTTATGTAAGGAGTTGACACTGTCGGTTAATACCTTTTACCTAACCATCCACTCTGGTGTCGGCCCCACAGGGGGCGACATCACATTTATCGGCATCTGCTCCGTCACTATATAAGCCTCCTCCTCAAACATGTCGACACAGCTGTACCGACACACCGCACACACACAGGGAATGCTCTGACTGAGGACAGGACCCACAAAGCCCTTTGGGGAGACAGAGAGAGAGTATGCCAGCACACACCAGAGCGCTATATAATGTGGGGATTAACACTATAACTGAGTGAATTTTCCCCCATAGCTGCTTGTATATACAATATTGCGCCTAAATTTAGTGCCCCCCCTCTCTTTTTAACCCTTTGAGCCTGAAAACTACAGGGGAGAGCCTGGGGAGCTTTCTTCCAGCTGCACTGTGAAGAGAAAATGGCGCCAGTGTGTCTGAGGGAGATAGCTCTGCCCCTTTTCCGCGGCCTATTCTCCCGCTTTTTTCTGGATTCTGGCAGGGGTATTTACCACATATATAGCCTCTGGGGCTATATATTGTGGTATTTTTGCCAGCCAAGGTGTTTTTATTGCTGCTCAGGGCGCCCCCCCCAAGCGCCCTGCACCCTCAGTGACCGGAGTGTGAAGTGTGCCTGAGTAACAATGGCGCACAGCTGCAGTGCTGTGCGCTACCTTGGTGAAGACTGATGTCTTCTGCCGCCGTTTTTCCGGACCTCTTCTTGCTTCTGGCTCTGTAAGGGGGACGGCGGCGCGGCTCCGGGACCGAACACCAAGGACTGGGCCTGCGGTCGATCCCTCTGGAGCTAATGGTGTCCAGTAGCCTAAGAAGCCCAATCCGGCTGCAAGCAGGCGAGTTCGCTTCTTCTCCCCTTAGTCCCTCGCTGCAGTGAGCCTGTTGCCAGCAGGTCTCACTGAAAATAAAAAACCTAAATCTATACTTTCTTTCTAAGGGCTCAGGAGAGCCCCTAGTGTGCATCCAACCTCGGCCGGGCAAAAGATCTAACTGAGGCTTGGAGGAGGGTCATAGTGGGAGGAGCCAGTGCACACCAGGTAGTCATAAATCTTTCTAGAGTGCCCAGCCTCCTTCGGAGCCCGCTATTCCCCATGGTCCTTTCGGAGTTCCCAGCATCCACTAGGACGTCAGAGAAATCCTGTTTTCTCATACGTCCTAGAGGATGCTGGGGTTCACTTCAGTACCATGGGGTTATACCAAAGCTACAGTACGGGCGGAAGAGTGCGGATGACCCTGCAGCACCGATTGACCAAACTGTAGGTCCTCATCGGTCAAGGTGTCAAACTTGTAAAACTTAGCAAACGTGTTTTCCCCTGACCAAGTAGCTGCTCGGCAAAGTTGTAATGCCGAGACCCCCCGGGGCAGCCGTCAAGGATGAGCTCACCTTCCTAGTAGAATAGGCAGTCATCGAATTCGGTATCGGCAATCCTACTGTGGAATGAGCGTGCTGAATCGTACCTCTGAACCAGCGCGCAATAGTCTGCTTAGAAGCAGGACACCCAATCTTGTTGGGAGCATACAGGACAAACAGAGCCTCTGTTTTCCGTATCCGAGCCGTTCTTGCAACAGAGATTCTCAAAGCCCTGACCACATCTAGAGACTTTGAAGCAGCGATGGTGTCAGTAGCCACTGGCACCACAATAGGTTGGTTTATATGGAAAGAAGAAGCCACCTTTGGAAGAAATTGCTGACGAGTTCTTAACTCAGCCCTATCTTCATGGAAAACCAAGTATGGGCTCTTGTGAGACAAGGCCCCTAACTCAGACACCCTTCTTGCGGATGCCAAGGCCAACAGCATGACCATTTTCCAAGTCAGAAACTTCAACTCTATCTCCTGGAGAGGTTCAAACCAATCCGATTGAAGGAACTGCAACACCACGTTAAGATACCATGGTGCCACAGGAGGCACAAATGGAGGTCGGATGTGCAGAACCCCTTTCACGAATGTCTGAACTTCTGGAAGGTAGGCCAATTGTTTCTGAAATAAAACGGACAAGGCCGAAATCTGGACCTTGATTGAACCCAATCGTAGGCCCGCATCCACACCCGCCTGGAGAAAATGGAGAAAACGTCCTAACTGAAACTCTTCCGTAGGAGCCTTCTTGGTTTCACACCAAGACACATATTTTCTCCAAATACGGTGGTAATGCTTAGACGTTACTCCTTTCCTGGCCTAAATAAGAGTGGGAATGACTTCTATGGGAATACCCTTTCGGGCTAGGATCCGGCGCTCAACAGCCATTCCGTCAAACTAGTGCATCCACTGCTATTGCTTGAGGGTCCGTCGACCTGGAACAATATCTCTGAAGCTTCTTGTTGAGACGAGATGCCATCTTGTTACTTGAGGAACTCCCCAAAGACCTGTCACCTCTGCGAAGACTTCTTGGTGGAGGCCCCATTCTCCTGGATGGAGATCGTGTCTGCTGAGGAAGACTGCTTCCCAGTTGTCCACTCCCGGAATGAAAATTGCCGACAGAGCTCTTGCATGTCTTACTGCCCAGAGGAGGATCTTTGACACATCTGCCATTGCCGCTCTGCTTTTCGTTCTGCCCTGACGGTTTATGTACGCGACTGCTGTAACATTGTCCGACTGGATCTGTACGGGTTGATCTTGAAGAAGATGCACCGCTTGTAGAAGGCCGTTGTAAATGGCTCTCAACTCCAGAACGTTAATGTGAAGACAAGTTTCTTGACTTGACCATCTTCCTTGGAAGCTCTCCCCTTGCTGTGTGACTGCTTCCCAGCCCCGGAGACTTGCATCCGTGGTCACCAGTATCGAGTCTTGAATGCCGAACCTGCGTCCCCTCTAGGAGGTGAGAACTGTGTAGCCACCACAGGAGCGAAATTCTGGCTTTGAATGACAGGATTATCCTCTGATGCATGTGTAGATGGGATCCGGACCACTTGTCCAATAGGTCCCACTGGAATACTCTGGCATGGAATCGGCCAAATTGTATGGCCTCGTAGGCCGCTACCATCTTCCCCAACACCCGAATGCATTGATGAATCGACACTCTTGTTGGTTTCAGAATTTGTTTGACCATTCTCTGTATTTCCAGAGCCTTTTCTACTGGAAGAAATAGCCTCTGTACTTCTGTGTCCAGTATCATCCCCAGAAAGGACAATCTCGTCGTCGGTTCCAATTGTGACTTTGGAAAATTTATGATCCAACCGTGATGTTGAAGTACTGTCAGGGAGAGTGCAATGTTCTGCACCAACTTTTCCCTGGATCTCGCTTTTATCAGTAGATCGTCCAGGTAAGGAATTATATTGACTCCTTGCTGTCGAAGGAGGACCATCATCTCCACCATCACCTTGGTGAACACCCTCGGTGACGTGCAGAGTCCGAACGGCAACATCTGAAATTGGTCATGACAATCCTGCACTGCAAATCTCAGATAAGCTTGATGCGGAGGATAAATGGGAACATGTAAGTAGGCATCTTTTAGGTCCACTGACACCATGAATTCCCCCTCCACCAGACTTGAAACCACTGCCCTCAGAGGTTCCATCTTGAACTTGAACCTTTGCAGGTAGAGATTCAGATTTTTCAGGTTTAGAATCGGTCTGACCGAGCCATCCGGCTTCGGAACTACAAATAGGCTTGAATAAAACCCTTCTCCCTGTTGTAACAAGGGAACCAGGACAATGACTTGATCCTGACACAATTTTTGTATTGCTGCTGCTACCACTTCCCTGTCCGGGACAGAACCTGGTAAGGCCGATTTGAAAAATCGGCATGGGGGAATGTCTTGAAACTCCAGTTTGTACCCTTGGGACACTATCTGCACGACCCACGGGTCCAGGCCAGATTGAACCCAGAAGTGACTGAAGAGTTTCAGACTTGCCCCCACCTGAGCGGACTCCCGCAAGGGAGCCCCACCGTCATGCCAAAGATTTGGCAGGAACAGAGGTTGATTTCTGATTTTTTGTATTTATTGGGTCGAAAGGACTGCATCTGAGAGTGATGTGTCTTTTTCGCAGGTGCAGGAGCATAAGGCAAGAATGTCGACTTACCTGCGGTAGCCGCAGAAACTAAAGCATCCAGCCCCTCTCCAAACAAGGCCTCACCTTTGTACGGGAGAGCCTCCATATTTCTTTTGGAATCTGCGTCAGCATTCCATTGGCGAATCCACAACGCTCTCCGTACTGAGATTGCCATGGTAGCGGCTCTTGATCCCAACAGACCAATATCTTCCATGGCTTCTAGCATATACGCAGCAGCGTCCTTTATATGACCTAGTGTTACGAGTATCTCGTCTCTATCTATTGTGTCAATGTCTGATAAGTTGTCTGACCACTTTTCAATAGCACTACTCACCTACGCACAGGCAATGGTAGGCCTGATAAGTGTCCCAATTGCCACATAAATAGATTTCAATGTAGTCTCTAACTTGCGGTCTGCCGGCTCTTTTAGTGAAGCCGTCCCAGGCGCAGGGAGAATCACCTTTTTTGTTAACCATGACAGGGCACTGTCTAGAACGGGGGGGTGACTCCCACCTTTTCCTGTCCTCTGCAGGGAAAGGGTAAGCTACCTGAATTCTTTTAAGAATCTGAAATTTCTTTTCAGGGTTTGCCCAGACTCCCTCAAAGAGACTGTTTAGCTCATGAGATGGAGGAAAAATAGGATTTTGGTACTTACCAGGTAAATCCTTTTCTTTGAATCCATAGGGGGCACTGGAGTACTCTTGGGATATGGACGGGCGTGGCCGAACAAGGGCACTGAATATTTAAATTTAGGACCCTCCCCCCCCTCCATATCCCCGAGTACCTCAGTGTACTCTCTCAGTGTTTTTTACTGAGCGAACAGGAACGATATAGAGAGGTTGACAATGGAGAATACCTATAACATAACGGACAACAACAATGTTGACCCATAACCTTACTGTCAACTAAACAGTTGACACCATAACCGATAGAACTTTATAATTTGAACCAATCGGTGAAAATGTGTTACCATAAGCTCCTCTGAGCTTAATATCAACCAAGTAAAACTTGTTACCCTAAGCTCCCTTGAGCTTAAAACAACCCAGGTAAAACTGCTCTGGGTGGGCGTCCAGTGCCCCCTATGGATTCAAAGAAAAGGATTTACCTGGTAAGTACCAAAATCCTATTTTCTTTATCATCCACTAGGGGTCACTGGAGTACTCTTGGGACGTACCAAAGCTTCCCTCGTGGGCGGGAGAGCTGTTTGATACTTGTAACAGTAGGCAGCCCAAAGCTAGATGCTGATGGCGCCACCATTCATAACGTGTAAACGTGCACAAACGTGGAGCACTGAAGGCTATGTAGCCGCGTCGTAGACGCTCCACGACCCGCTGGGTCTGACATTCCCACAGAACCTGTGGGATGAGCTATTACTGACGTAGGCGATTGTAACTTAGCCTTAAAGTAAGCCTGACTTGTAGACATTATTATCCAACTGGATAATATCTGCTGAGAAACTGGCTAAGCCCAGTTGGCAGCATCATAGAGAACAAACAACGTATCCGTATCACCTACTGTAGACGTTCGGGACATATATAAACGCGTAATGCGTGTACCACATTCAGAATTCTAGAATGTGCTTTCCACACAGGAAGCACTATTGGTGTGAAGAATACGAAAGCGGAATTAGTCCGAAGATCTGCTTTGTCATGAGAAAACTCAAATACGGTGGCTTAGAATACAAGGCACCCAAATATGAAAACACAACCCTTGCCGAAGCCAAGGCTAGAAGACAAATGTTTTCCAAAGTGATAAACTTAATTCCCCTTTGTTGTAAGGGTTCAAATATGAAAACTGTAAGAAATCTGAACCCAACCTCAAGCCACCTGGCGCTATAGGTTGGATAAATAGAGTCTGAACTTTGATGACACCTTGTAGAAAGGTGTGTACAGACGCAATAGAGACGCAATAGAGGCAAACATCTTTGAAAATAAGTTTACCATACAGATACCTGCACACTCAGTGCAGATAAACGCAGTTTTCCATCCCACCCCGTTTACCAGAATAATACGGGTAACGTGAAGGATGATGTTGGAAACTTCCGAGCTTTACCACCTATGTACGCATATGAAATTTTGTAATAATGAGCTGCCTTAAGCGGCTCGTAACATGGTTGGTATAACCGTTACTGTAATGCTCTATTTCTTACGAGGGCGGTATGAACTCTCACCGCGTCAACCGCAGCTACGGTACATAGGTAATAGGTACATATGAATTATGGGTAAAAGAACGTTCCCTGATGTAACAGGTTGGACGTATTATGAGCGCCAAGATCGTGTGCAAGTATTCCTTGGATATTCGAGAAGCAAACTCTCGGAACCCATGAGAGATCACTAGTATGACTGTGACGTGTTACGATCCGTTTTGGCAACAGAGAGAGAGAGAGAGAGCAGCGGAAAAAAATGGTGGAGTTAGATACACGATGCTGAATCACCACATGAATGCGAGAGACTCCACCGCCACTGCCCCTGTTACACATACTAAGCTTTTGTAATTGTGGCGAGATGCCATCATGTATACCTGAGGGTAACCTTCTTCTGTGGACTCACATAGGAAACACCTGTGGATTTAATGTCCAGATTTCAGGATCTAAATCCTGACGAGTGAGATCATCTGTGTGACAGATGTCCACTCACGGAATGAACGTAGTTGACATTCTCACATAATGGTGTTCTGAGCAATTGAGGATTTGAGTTACTTGCCGCATTGCCATGCGGCTTCTTGGTTCTCCCTGGTTATTGTGTATGCAACTGCCGTTGCCTTGTCTGACTGCCCCTGGTCAGACTGAAAGCGAAGCATGTATTGCATTGTAAAATGCACGGAGTTCCAGGACATTTATCGACAGCAATCTGTCGTGATCCGTTTTAGAACCTTTGTCGCTGATCTTGTTTAACTACAAATCCTGACCCTCTGCGACTCTCGTCCAGAGTATATACACCCTTGTCCCTCTGTGGGAAACGCGAGTGAAGGGGCGAACTAAATTGAAAACACATCTTTATTCTTAATAGGTGAATACACCAATGTACCGCTAGTGTGCGTGTTTTGCACTAATTACTAGATGTACATTTGTTCTTGCTGGTGTAGTAAGTAAAAGTCTTTGATTTACCGTATTTATAATCTTACCTAGGAATTGACATCGTTTAGACGGAATTAGATGCGATTGTTTTCGAACTTGATCTGCTACCGCAGTATACCTTAGTAGCGCAAGTTAGAGGAACTTTGTTGAGACAGAGTTCTTATGAGCAGATCATCTAAGGTAGAGAAACTCTGTTGAGACAGAGTTCTTATGTGAGATGAGCTATCATCCCCAACATAACTTTGGTAAATACCCGAGGCGATAAGCAACGGTAGACCTGAAATGGATAATGGTTGTGGCGATTTGCAAACGCTAGAACCTGTGAAGATCAAACCGGAATGGGTAAATACGCATTGTGAAGATCAAGTGCCATTATGCAACTTTGTGCTCCAATAAACAAATACTAACCGCAGAAAATTCATTTTCCCACTGCAGTAAGTGACCTGCTGATTGAGATTGCGACAGAGCCGTCTGGTTTTGCTCAAACCGAGGGAATATGTAACCCTGACTCTGTTGGTATACTACTGCTTGGCTTATAAAGACAGCTGAAACCCAGCAGAGACTAAATGGCAACCTGCCAAACCGGTCGACAGAGCCAGTATTGTCCTTTAATCTGTAAATAGCTGAGACATCCATGAATTGAAGTCTGGAAACCCCTCAAAAGTAACATGTAAAGACGCGCTTCCACAATTGGAAAAGAGGCCATCAAACCACTGGCTTGCTGACTGTAGCGTCCTGACGTTACAAGGCGTGACTGTTTTGTACAACCGCCTTTGAAAAAACTGAAGTCTAAAGGGATTAACCGCCGGTACCAGTATTCCGTTTTGATACTGGATGCGGTAATGGCTGAATATCAAATTTAGGACCAAACAAGCTCTGTCCTAGTCGTGCTGAACTAGCTACGATGAAAAACAGGCGTTAGTAGAAGCTTTACAGATATACTCTGCAGCCTCTTTTAACAGTGATCTCATAGCTTCCATACCTAGAGACTAATGACCCAAATGTATCTTGGGTCTTTATAGAGTTTAACACAGACGCATTTGCCAATGGCGGATCGCGTTATTTTGAAAACGATTAAATAGTGATCAAAGTCCACTAATTTTTTTTTTTTTTTTTTTTTTCTAAAAAAAACAAATGGAGACCTTGACTCACTGGTTTTTAGCAATCTATGTTGTCAAAAACCCCGCACTATATAAGTGCTGGTGTAATGCACCCTTCTCACTTGTAGTTATTGTGTGAGATCTGCATTAACCCTGGTACCCAAAGGAACTTGGCCCTTTGAAAAGACTATCTTTAGTTATAGCAGGCGGAGTACTTCCGAGACTCCGATGTTACCGCTGTTTTAATTTGAATTGCCAATGCTTAACATAGGACCGTTAAAATTATTTTTAGTCTGCGCTAGAGCCTTACTAGCTATGCAGACTGACACCACAATAGGCAACAGACAAACACTTGCACTACTTATTGAAGTTCTTATGTGTCATATATATATTTTTGTTGCTGAAAAGCATATTAAGACCAGCCGTAGCCAGGCATCAAAAAATTATATGAAACTCATGGTTATTTCTCTCTACGGACATCTTTAGCAACAGGCGAAAGATTTATTAGATCTGAAGAGAAACCAGAGTATTCTTTATGTGAAAAGCAGTTCACATGTGCAATCCGAACTAAATTCCCACTAACACCCCTTTGCCTCTGGTGGCTTAGAGATGTAGGGCAGGAATGTTCTAGAATTATTGAAACCTGAACAAAAATTCCCACTAACACCCCTGCGCCCCCTTGTGGAGCAGAGGTGTATGGCCGGAATGTTCTGGAATTATAAACTGGAAGAAACTGTAATGATTAAAAATGGCCCCCCATGCCATGCATACACTGAAAAGCACAGGACCTGCTGCAGTGTTAATATATATAGACTTAATAGCCTATTATACAGGTAATATAGGCTTAATAGCCTATTAAAGTGTGATAATCACATTCCAGTTAATAGAACACTTATTACATTATATGGCAGCCTACAGAAAAACAGGAAGCATGCCATTCATACAATTAGAAACATATTTTAGGACATGATCTGTTAAAACTATGTCTTATTAACCCATGCAGCCTTGGTGCTGCTGCTATGGGTATTTACTCCCCCTCACCCCCGGTAGTCTCCCCCATGTTACCTGCAGCGGACGGGAGCGGGTGCAGGGAGAGCAGGGGAGCGCTGTGTATAGCGCCGGGGAGCCGTCCGGAAGAGCGGGCGGCGCCTTCATACATCAGTGTGCGGTGTCAGCGCTGGAAGAGCGGCCGGCGTCTGTGAGTGACGTGCGGCCGCTCTGTGCATCTTAGAAAGCGGGAACTTAGTTCTGGCTCGGGCGGCGCCTGTCCTACCTCGGTGCCGGGTAATCAGCGCTGTGAGAGCGGCCGGCGTCTCTGAGTGACGTGCGGCCGCTCTGAGCTTCTAGCGTAGTTAAGCGGGGCATATCAGCGGCGGCTTCAGCGGCGGCAAACACCCACACAGCAGGGCGGCAGCGTGAGCTGACCGCCCAGACACCCCACCATACCTTGCCGCACCTCCTGTAAGCTCCGTCCAGCATGTGACGGGGCTTTCATCCTGGCTGTGACGGAGCTTTCTGTCAGCTCCGTCCAGTGTCAGACCTTGTGACTTCCATAGCGGCTGTGCGTATGAGCTCCCCCTGCTGTGAAGCCGGACGGAGCTCCGTATGAGCAGGAGGCATTAACCCCTACATAGCGGGGCGGCAGCCTGCGCTGACCGCCCCGTTTCCCCAGCCTACCTTTCTGATCATGGCTGTGACGACTGCCATTCCATAACTCCTGGCTGTGACGGGGCTTTTTGTGACTCATGGCTGCAACGGGGCTTCTTTGTGTAAGCTCCTGTCAGCTCTGTAGTCTTGGCTGTGACGTCTATCTCCGTCCAGCTCCAGTCAGCTTCCAGTAATCTATGGCTGCGACGGCTTCTTTTGTGCAAGCCCGTCCAGCTTCCTAGTCCTGGCTGCTCTTTGTAGAAGCAGTGGGCTGTCTGTGGCTGTGAGGGTGCTAATCGTGAGGACCGACACGCCATGCTGTCTGTGGCTGTGAGGGTGCTCTTTGTGAGGACCGACACGCCATGCGCTGCCCGTGCAGCGGCACTATCCCGGACCCATGTTTTTCCAGAAACTGGGAAGGGATGTGCTAAGTGTAAAAATAAAAATTAAAAATAAAAATTAAAAATCCAAGTGTGGCTATACCACAAGCCTTGTTCGTGCTGTGAGCACCGAAAAAACACTGAGAGAGTACACTGAGGTACTCGGGGATATGGAGGGGGGGGAGGGTCCTAAATTTAAATATTCAGTGCCCTTGTTCGGCCACGCCCGTCCATATCCCAAGAGTACTCCAGTGACCCCTAGTGGATGATAAAGAAAGTTACATTTCTTTTCTTTATAAAAGTAAGCCTTCTCCTGTGGTAAAGGAGGAGGCTCCGTAACTTCTAAGACCTCCTTTATAGCCACAATCATGTATTGAATGTTTTTTTGCTAATTTAGGATCTATTCCCCTGGAATCACTAATGTCGACATAGGAATCAGAGTCCGCGTCGGTATCAGTTTGTACTATATGTGCAAATGACCTTTTATGTGACCCAGAGGAGTCCCCTGTGGATGAAGGAGCAGAAGTATTAAAAATCAAATCTTCCATGGATTTTCTCCAGTTTCTGCATGAGACTCAAACTTATCCAACCTCTTACTGATATGATTCACACTATCACATAATTCTTTCACCCATTCAGGCTCATGGTGCGCCGGCAGCGCCACCACATTACAACTCTGTGTCCCTAAAATGGCTCCCTCAGGGGAAGAGCTCCCTGCCTCAGACATGTCACACACGTGCACAAACACACCACAGACACTCCGGGGCTTATAAGGGACAGACCCACAGTAAAATCTGTCAGAGGGACACAGAAAAGGACTTGCCAGCTCACAACTCATGTAAAATGCCCACAGAGACCTTTTAGTGCTTTTATAATGCCAAATAGTATAATTGAGCACCAAAATTACACTCTGGCCCCCTTTATACACCCTGATTTGATTCAGAAGTGGAGGAGGACCAGCGTTTCTTCCCCTGCAGCTTGCTTGGAGAAAATGGCGCTGAGCAGTGTGCTGGCTGACTGAGGAGGAAGCCCCGCCCCCTGTAATGGCGCGTTTCCCCCCAGAATTTATCACCAAATTTTTTATACTGGCGGGGGAGTAGGACTGTGCCACAGCATCATATGCTACCCTTTGCCAGTTTAAGAGTAGGTTTCATGCTGCCCAGGGCACGCGCGCCCCCCCGCGCCCTGCACCCTGCTGTGCCTGTGTTATGGATAGCATGCTCGTGCAGCGTCCCCGCCCGCTGTGCGGTACCTGGAGCCATCACGATGACCGGAGGTCCCTCTTGCAGATCTTCGGTAATATTACTCACCAGTCTTCTGACTTCTGGCTCTGTTAGGGGGGTGACGGCGTGCTGAGGGAGTGAGCGCATATCCGCAGCTAGTGTTCAGTACCTTTAAGGAGCTAATGGTGTCCTGTCAGCAAGAAGCAGAGCCATGAAACTATTCAGGAAGTTGGTTCCTACTTCTTCCCCCTAAGTCCCATGAAGCAGGGAGACTGTTGCCAGCAGTGTCCCTGAAAATAAGAAACATAACAAAGTCTTTTAGTAGAACTCAGTAGAGCTCCACTAGAGTGCGACCAGTCTGCCTGGGCACATTTTCTAAACTGAGGTCTGGAGGAGGGGCATAGAGGGAGGAGCCAGTTCACACTCTGAAAAAGTCTTAAAGTGCCCATGGCTCCTGCTGAACCGTCTATGCCCCATGGTACTGAAGTGGACACCAGCATCCTCTAGGACGTATGAGAAAGGGTGAGCTTAGCGAACTGTAACCAATTGAGCATAATAGTGCTAAAGGATGGGATCTGCACATTTCCCTGATTAATAAAACTCTTTCCCAGTATGGGCAATGAATTACAGTTGCATTTTGTTAATAGTTTATTTACAATATTCTCTCATCTTCCAATCTCAGCAATGTTCAAAGGGCACGTCACCTGCACATTAAACCCCTTATCCCCAATGCTCAGCCTAAAAGGCCTGATTCTGAGTAGGATACAAAGTGGCTGCAATTGCAGGTAGTAAGATTTACCACCTTATGCTAATGCCAGTATCAGAACTGCTTTAAGCTGGAAGCCGCTGCTCAGCGTTTGCCAGTATACAGCTCATCATTAGTATTGGTAAATGCACCTGCTCTGTGCAAGAGATCAAGAAGAAAAAGATTTCCATTTGCTGCACGCATGACTCCCTCACATTCCGCACAACTCCTCTCCTCAGCTGTGTGCAATTATGCTGCATCATTATTCCTTTCCAACTTGCTCTGAAGACCTACATACTTTGGTTTAAATCTAAGGCTATGGCATTAACAAAAAAGGCTTCAAACCACATATCAGCCAGTATGCGGCAATGTGGGTAGAACCAAGAATCATTGGCGTTTCTTTAATGGGTGCAGTGTGTGCGGTGCACACGGGCCCCCCCGAGTCCCAGGGGGCCCACTCCGCACACACTCCACCCAATTATCCTATACTTACCTTTCCGGAGTCCATCGTTGACTGCGTGTGGGCCCCCTCCTCTCCTGTAGCCGTCACGCTGCTGCTAGCACACTGCCCTCTAGAGACTCTGGCACAGTGCCAGAGTTTACAGCGCATGCGCAGGACTCCGAAAAAATGGCGCGGCTGCCATTTCTCAGAGTCCTGCGCATGCGCTGTAGACTCTGGCAATGTGCCAGAGTCTACAGCACTCAGAGCCCCTGCCAAGAATGTACAGTATTTAATCATAAGCACAGGTGACGAAAAACCACAACGATTGGAATTGAAAGGTTGCACTGCCATTAATAATGACATCCCACAAAGAAATGGAATTTGTAAAATGTTCATGCTATGTTACACAGTGAATGGGATGTAACATGAAGACTGAGCTACAATCATAACTATTACACATACATGTACTTCAAAATATTACAATTAATGCTGCATTGCTAGTGTCATAAAATAAAAATGACAAATAAGTTTTCCAAACATAATAGAACTTTACATAGAAA
Source organism: Pseudophryne corroboree (assembly GCF_028390025.1). Taxonomy (NCBI): domain Eukaryota; kingdom Metazoa; phylum Chordata; class Amphibia; order Anura; family Myobatrachidae; genus Pseudophryne; species Pseudophryne corroboree. Next base: position 705,991,129 of record NC_086448.1, on the reverse strand, counting down.
CAATAAACTTACTGATTTAAATGACTTCTCTCCTGCGCAGTCAGATTTTCACATTCACTTGAAGAATTCTGTACTTCATTTTGCGCACTACAAAATAATAAATACATTTGAATGCATATAAGTTGTTATTCCAAATCTTTGGCGGATGCTCTAATTTAGAATTTGGAACAGATTAGTTATAAACATTTTAATGGGTAGTGTGTTCTACCTGTCACACATATTGCCTGCCTCCCTGTGCTTTCCAGGTACTGCCGGCCACAGCTTAATCCTACAGAATAATAATTATTGTAGCAAAGGCAGGCTTTACAGCAATACATGATATTTCTGGAATACACAGCAAAGATATGTGACTATTTACAAAAATTCCAATTTGACACCCTTATTATTGTTAAGAAGAAATAGAGCCTTTAAATCAAGTTAGATTGGGATAAATAGGTTTATCTAGTAAACCATATGAAAGGGTTTTCAAAACTGAAAGAATGAATGTAAAATATGCTCAAATGTAACGTTTCTAACGTTTATATTAGATAAACCAAAAGCAGTGAGGAGGTTTGTGAAGCAATAAATATTGTTTGTACGAGGTACTAAATTAGATTTCTCTGACGTCCTAAGTGGATGCTGGGACTCCGCAAGGACCATGGGGAATAGCGGCTCCGCAGGAGACTGGGCACAACTATAAAGAAAGCTTTAGGTCTAACTGGTGTGCACTGGCTCCTCCCACTATGACCCTCCTCCAGACCTCAGTTAGAATCTTGTGCCCGGCTGAGCTGGATGCACACTAGGGGCTCTCCTGAGCTCCTAGAGAGAAAGTATATTTTAGGTTTTTTATTTTACAGTGAGATCTGCTGGCAACAGACTCACTGCAGCGAGGGACTAAGGGGAGAAGAAGTGAACCTACCTGACTGGAGATAGTTTGGGCTTCTTAGGCTACTGGACACCATTAGCTCCAGAGGGATCGAACACAGGACCCGACCTCGATCGTTCGGTCCCGGAGCCGCGCCGCCGTCCCCCTTACAGAGCCAGAAGCATGAAGATGGTCCCTAAAATCGGCGGCAGAAGACTTCGGTCTTCAACAAGGTAGCGCACAGCACTGCAGCTGTGCGCCATTGCTCCTCATGCACACCTCACACTCCGGTCACTGAAGGGTGCAGGGCGCAGGGGGGGGGGGGGGGGGCGCCCTGAGCAGCAATATAAACACCTTGGCTGGCAAATCATCACAATATATAGTTCCAGAGGCTATATATGTGATAAATTACCCCTGCCAGAATTCCTGAAAAAAGCGGGAGAAGTCAGCCGGAAAAGGGGCGGGGCTAACTCCCTCAGCACACTGGCGCCATTTTTCCCTCACAGCTCCGCTGGAAGGGTCGCTCCCTGGCTCTCCCCTGCAGTATCAAGCTACAAAGGGTGAAAAAGAGAGGCGCAGTATAATTTATATAGCAGCTATAAGGGGAAATAATTCAGTTAATCCCTGTATTATTATAGCGCTCTGGTGTGTGCTGGCATACTCTCTCTCTCTGTCCCCCCAAAGGGCTTTGTGGGGTCCTGTCCTCTGTCAGAGCATTCCCTGTGTGTGTGCGGTGTGTCGGTACGGCTGTGTCGACATGTTTGATGAGGAGGCTTATGTGGAGGCGGAGCAGATGCCGATAAATGTGATGTCACCCCCTGCGGGGTCGACACCTGAGTGGATGGTTCTGTGGAAGGAATTACGCGACAGTGTCGACTCCTTGCATAAAAGGTTTGACGACATACCAAATATGGGACAGCCGGCTTCTCAGCCTGTGCCTGCCCCAACTCTCTCAAAAGCCATCAGGGGCTCTAAAACGCCCGCTACCTCAAATGGCAGACACAGATGTCGACACGGATACTGACTCCAGTGTCGACGACGATGAGATTAATGTAACTTCCAATAGGGCTACACATTATATGATTGAGGCAATGAAAAATGTGTTGCATATTTCTGATGTTACCCCAGGTACCACAAAAAAGGGTATTCTGTTTGGAGAGAAAAAAAACTACCAGTAGTTTTTCCTCCATCTGAGGAATTAAATGAAGTGTGTGAAGAAGCGTGGGCTTCCCCCGATAAGAAACTGGTAATTTCTAAGAGGTTACTAATGGCGTACCCTTTCCCGCCAGAGGATAGGTCACGTTGGGAAACATTCCCTAGGGTGGATAAAGCGCTCACACGCTTGTCAAAGAAGGTGGCACTACCGTCTCCGGATACGGCCGCCCTGAAGGAACCTGCTGATAGAAAGCAGGAGGCTATCCTGAAGTCTGTATATACACACACAGGTATTATACGGAGACCAGCTATTGCTTCAGCATGGATGTGCAGTGCTGCAGCTGCGTGGTCAGATTCCCTGTCGGAAAATATCGATACCCTAGACAGGGACACTATATTGCTAACCGTAGAGCATATTAAAGACGCAGTCTTATACATGAGAGATGCACAGAGGGATATTTGCCGGCTGGCATCTAAAATAAGTGCAATGTCCATTTCTGCCAGGAGAGGGTTATGGACTCGGCAGTGGACAGGTGATGCAGATTCTAAAAGGCACATGGAAGTTTTGCCTTATAAGGGTGAGGAGTTGTTCGGGGATGGTCTCTCGGACCTCGTTTCAACAGCAACAGCTGGGAAGTCTACATTTTTACCCCATGTTCCCTCACAGCCAAAGAAAGTACCGTATTATCAGATACAGTCCTTTCGGCCCAATAAGGGCAAGCGGGTTAAAGGCGCGTCCTTTCTGCCCAGAGGCAGAGGTAGAGGGAAAAAGCTGCAGCATACAGCCAGTTCCCAGGAGCAAAAGTCCTCCCCCGCTTCCTCTAAGTCCACCGCATGACGCTGGGGCTCCACAGGCGGAGCCAGGTACGGTGGGGGCCCATCTCAAATACTTCAGCAATCAGTGGGCTCGCTCACGGGTGGATCCCTGGATCCTTCAAGTAGTATCTCAGGGGTACAAGCTGGAATTCGAGACGTCTCCCCCCCGCCGTTTCCTCAAATCTGCCTTACCAACAACTCCCTCAGGCAGGGAGGCAGTGTTAGAGGCAATTCACAAGCTGTATTCCCAGCAGGTGATAGTCAAAGTGCCCCTACTTCAACAAGGACGGGGTTACTATTCCACAATGTTTGTGGTACCGAAACCGGACGGTTCGGTGAGACCCATTTTAAATTTGAAATCCTTGAACACATATATAAAAAAATTAAAGTTCAAGATGGAATCGCTCAGGGCGGTTATTGCAAGCCTGGACGAGGGGGATTACATGGTATCACTGGACATCAAGGATGCTTACCTGCATGTCCCCATTTACCATCCTCACCAGGAGTACCTCAGATTTGTGGTACAGGATTGTCATTACCAATTCCAGACGTTGCCGTTTGGTCTATCCACGGCTCCGAGGGTATTTACCAAGGTAATGGCCGAAATGATGATACTCCTTCGAAAGAAGGGAGTTTTAATTATCCCGTACTTGGACGATCTCCTGATAAAGGCGAGGTCCAGGGAGCAGTTGTTGGTTGGGGTAGCACTATCTCGGGAGGTGCTACAACAGCACGGCTGGATTCTGAATATTCCAAAGTCACAGCTGGTCCCTACGACATGTCTACTGTTCCTGGGGATGGTTCTGGACACAGAACAGAAAAAAATGTTTCTCCTGGAGGAGAAGGCCAAGGAGCTGTCATCTCTAGTCAGAGGCCTCCTAAAACCAAAACAGGTGTCGGTGCATCACTGCACGCGGATCCTGGGAAAGATGGTAGCTTCCTACGAAGCAATTCCATTCGGCAGGTTCCATGCAAGAACCTTTCAGTGGGACCTGTTGGACAAGTGGTCCGGATCGCATCTTCAGATGCATCGGCTGATAACCCTGTCTCCAAGGACCAGGGTGTCTCTGCTGTGGTGGCTGCAGAGTGCTCATCTTCTAGAGGGCCGCAGATTCGGCATACAGGACTGGATCCTGGTGACCACGGACGCCAGCCTTCGGGGCTGGGGGGCAGTCACACAGGGAAGAAACTTCCAAGGACTATGGTCAAGTCAGGAGACTTCCCTACACATAAATATTCTGGAACTGAGGGCCATTTACAATGCCCTAAGTCAGGCAAAACCCCTGCTTCAAAACCAGCCGGTACTGATCCAGTCAGACAACATCACGGCAGTCGCCCATGTAAACCGACAGGGCGGCACAAGAAGCAGGACGGCGATGGCAGAAGCCACAAGGATTCTCCGATGGGCGGAAAATCACGTGTTAGCACTGTCAGCAGTGTTCATTCCGGGAGTGGACAACTGGGAAGCAGACTTCCTCAGCAGACACGACCTCCACCCGGGAGAGTGGGGACTTCATCTGGAAGTCTTTCAACTGATTGTAAACCGTTGTGAAAAGCCACGGGTGGACATGATGGCGTCCCGCCTAAACAAAAAGCTAGAATGATATTGCGCCAGGTCGAGAGACCCTCAGGCGATAGCTGTGTGCGCTCTAGTGACACCGTGGGTGTACCAGTCGGTTTATGTGTTCCCTCCTCTTCCTCTCATACCAAAGGTACTGAGGATAATAAGGAGAAGAGGAGTAAGAACTATACTCATTGTTCCAGATTGGCCAAGAAGAGCTTGGTACCCGGAACTTCAAGAAATGATCTCAGAGGACCCATGGCCTCTGCCGCTCAGACAGGACCTGCTGCAGCAGGGGCCCTGTCTGTTCCAAGACTTACCGCGGCTGCGTTTGACGGCATGGCGGTTGAACACCGGATCCTGAAGGAAAAGGGCATTCCGGAGGAAGTCATTCCTACGCTGATTAAAGCTAGGAAAGAAGTTACCGCAAACCATTATCACCGCATTTGGCGAAAATATGTTGCGTGGTGTGAGGCCAGGAAGGCCCCAACGGAGGAATTTCAGCTGGGCCGTTTTCTGCACTTCCTACAGTCAGGGGTGACTATGGGCCTAAAATTGGGTTCCATTAAGGTCCAGATTTCGGCTCTATCGATTTTCTTCCAGAGAGAACTGGCTTCACTACCTGAAGTTCAGACTTTTGTTAAGGGAGTGCTGCATATTCAGCCCCCTTTTGTGCCTCCAGTGGTACCTTGGGATCTCAACGTGGTGTTGGATTTCCTAAAGTCACATTGGTTTGAGCCACTAAAAACCGTGGAATTGAAATATCTCACGTGGAAAGTGGTCATGTTGTTGGCCTTGGCTTCGGCCAGGCGTGTATCAGAATTGGCGGCTTTGTCATGTAAAAGCCCTTATCTGATTTTCCATATGGATAGGGCAGAATTGAGGACTCGTCCCCAGTTTCTCCCTAAGGTGGTATCAGCTTTTCATCTGAACCAACCTATCGTGGTGCCTGCGGCTACTAGAGACTTGGAGGCTTCCAAGTTGTTGGACGTAGTCAGGGCCCTGAAAATCTATGTTTCCAGGACAGCTGGAGTCAGAAAGACTGACTCGCTATTTATCCTGTATGCGCCCAACAAGTTGGGTGCACCTGCTTCAAAGCAGACTATTGCTCGCAAATTTGATACCCTGGCTGAGGAGGACCTGGAGTTCTCTCATTCGGTGCTACAGAGTCATCCGCACTCTCCCGCCCGTTTGGGAGCTTTGGTATAATCCCCATGGTCCTTACGGAGTCCCAGCATCCACTTAGGACGTCAGAGAAAATAAGAATTTACTCTCCGGTAATTCTATTTCTCGTAGTCCGTAGTGGATGATGGGCGCCCATCCCAAGTGCGGATTGTCTGCAATACTTGTATATAGTTATTGTTTAACTAAAGGGTTATTGTTGAGCCGTCTGTTGAGAGGCTCAGTTATATTTCATACTGTTAACTGGGTGCTCCTGCTTCTAAGCAGACTATTGCTCGCTGGATCGGTAGCACGATTCAACTTGCACATTCTGCGGCTGGACTGCCGCACCCTAAATCTGTAAAAGCCCATTCCACAAGGAAAGTGGGCTCTTCTTGGGCGGCTGCCCGAGGGGTCTCGGCTTTACAACTTTGCCGAGCTGTTACTTGGTCTGGTTCAAACATTTTTGCAAAAGTCTACTAGTTTGATACCCTGGCTGAGGAGGACCTTGAGTTTGCTCATTCGGTGCTGCAGAGTCATCCGCACTCTCCCGCCCGTTTGGGAGCTTTGGTATAATCCCCATGGTACTTACGGAGTTCCCAGCATCCACTAGGACGTCAGAGAAAATAAGATTTTACTCACCGGTAAATCTATTTCTCGTAGTCCGTAGTGGATGCTGGGCGCCCATCCCAAGTGCGGATTGTCTGCAATACTTGTATATAGTTATTGTTAACTAAAGGGTTATTGTTGAGCCATCCATTGAGAGGCTCAGTTATATTTCATACTGTTAACTGGGTATAGTATCACGAGTTATACGGTGTGATTGGTGTGGCTGGTATGAGTCTTACCCGGGATTCAAAATCCTTCCTTATTGTGTCAGCTCTTCCGGGCACAGTATCCTAACTGAGGTCTGGAGGAGGGTCATAGTGGGAGGAGCCAGTGCACACCAGTTAGACCTAAAGCTTTCTTTATAGTTGTGCCCAGTCTCCTGCGGAGCCGCTATTCCCCATGGTCCTTACGGAGTCCCAGCATCCACTACGGACTACGAGAAATAGAATTACCGGTGAGTAAATTCTTATTTTCATCTTTATGGGGTCAACCATGTAACCTCAAAACGTAACTAATGTCTATCGGAGCTTACTCATTATCAAAAGCTTCTTGGGATTGCTGGCTCTTCTCATTCTCTGTATCTTCACTGGTAACTAGATCCTCCACTGTACTGTGAAGAATAAGCAGGATGAAGATATTTAGGATCATGTATGTCATACTGCACATTAAAAAAAATTCCAAGTAATCACAGGGGTTTGCTGCAAAATTAAAATAGTAGACAGAAGGAGCATCATTGCACATGTCAGAAAGTTCTCTGTGCACACACACAATTGGGAGGTTTTTGCATACTGGACCTGACTCGGGTCCAACTGGACCTGCGCCTATTATTGCAAAGTACAGATTTTCTGTACTTTGCACATAACCCCTTCTGCACATGCGTGACGCAGTGTGGCAGCAGAATGTCAGAGACTGACAGTCTGCTGCCATCAGGAGGGTGTGTAGGGGCTGTTTGTGGGGTGGGAAGAGGCCCGGGATCTCTGTCATAGGAAGCAGCAGTGATAGCAACTCCAGCAGTGTTACTGTAGGTTAAGTAGCAACCGATTTGGGATCTAAAAGATAATGGCCCTCATTCCGAGTTGATCGCTCGTTCTTTTTCATCGCATCGCAGTGAAAATCCGCTTAGTACGCATGCGCAAAGTTCGCACTGCGACTGCGCCAAGTAACTTTACTATGCAGAAAGTATTTTTACTCACGGCTTTTTCTTCGCTCCGGCGATCGTAATGTGATTGACAGGAAATGGGTGTTACTGGGCGGAAACACGGCGTTTCAGGGGCGTGTGGCTGAAAACGCTACCGTTTCCGGAAAAAACGCAGGAGTGGCCGGAGAAACGGTGGGAGTGCCTGGGCGAACGCTGGGTGTGTTTGTGACGTCAACCAGGAACGACAAGCACTGAACTGATCGCACAGGCAGAGTAAGTCTGGAGCTACTCTGAAACTGCTAAGTAGTTAGTAATCGCAATATTGCGAATACATCGGTCGCAATTTTAAGAAGCTAAGATTCACTCCCAGTAGGCGGCGGCTTAGCGTGTGTAACTCTGCTAAAATCGCCTTGCGACCGATCAACTCGGAATGAGGGCCAATATTTGTTTGACTAAAGTGATCTTAGGGGGTGATTCAGACCTGATCGCTGGGCTGCTAAAATTGTTGTGCTGGATTCAGATAGTTGCCGCCGAAGGGGAGTGTATATTCGCCGTGTATGTGTGCGATCCCATGTGTACACCGAGCTGCTAAAAATCCCTCAGTCAGCGGACAGCTGCATATCTGTTCGCACCTCACTCACCATTGAATGGTTTTTCCGCTGTGTGCAGTCTCTGCGCAGCTCAGGACTTACTCCTACAGTGCGATGAGAACAGGCTGATCGGGTTCGGAGCAAACGTCACACATCCTCCCTGAAAACGTTTGGGAGCGCCTGCGTTTTCCCTGACACTCCCAGAAAACGGTCAGTTACTACCCACAAATGGCCTCTTCATGTCAATCAGCACGCAAATGGCTGTGCAATTTAAATTTTCGCTGACTGGAGATGCCTGTTGTTCTTTGCGGATGCACGTGTGCATTGTGCTGCATATGCATGCGCAGTCTATTGCTGATCGCCTGCTGCGCGAAAAACGTACAGCAGCGATCAGGTCTGAATCACCCCTTTAGACTGGACAGTCAGACTGATTGCCCCCTAGATTGGATTTTGTTGGGAACATAAAAAAATAATAATAGAAAACTGTGGATTATTGCTCATCAGTGTATTATCGCAGGGACAAACGCTCAGGTGTGCAGGCATAGATCTCAGGACCAGCTGCTTCTCCCATGGGCAGCTTTATGTGGCTTGCTCACGAGTTAGTAGTCACAAGCATTTTGTGTTAATCCCTGAAGAAAAACTGCAAATATTTTTTACAAAGACATTTTGTGATCAATGTCTACAATATAAAATATACATCACAATATTATATGCCACTATTGTCTTTGTGAAATTAGTTCTAAGCATAACGCGAGCGAAGCCGCAGGCAAACGCTAGTATATAAATATATATGAGAACAAAGAATACCTTTCACTAGTTTTCACACTCAGATGTTCTTCCGTCCTGTTATCCAGCTGGCTTTCTGCTTTAGCTTCTACCACTTTTGCGGCTGCCTTAAACATACAAGGAAATAAAGTGACTGTAACTTGCATATGCTTTCATACTACCATGTCAGATATGAGTTCAACTTCTGCAATGTAACCAAATCTCACATGCTACATATGTGCTGGTTATTAGTGTGTGGACAACTTACGTATGTACAGACCGAAAAGATTAATTCAACGCTGGCTGAGGAAGAGACCAGGTTCCCGGGAAACGCTTTGCAGTCTCAAGTGGCAATTTAATTTTTCATTTCTGCTTTATTTTTATGCCTGATTTTTAACTTGCGATATGGTTTTTACATTATGTATAGTATTAATTCTTCTGCTTCTAAGCATTGTTTTCTAGAATAATGATAACAATTTTGCTATTTGTAAATTTATCGTGAGTTGTGTTAAGATGTCATTCACCTATTTAATAAAACCATTTGGATTACAGATCATAATTTTTTGTTGGGTCACCCCTTATTTGCCAATTGCAGCCCAGATTTCATGTTTGGATAAAACTAGATACACACTGGAGCAACGGGCGTTCATTCAGACACCAGACCGTATGTTGTCGAGCCCAGATTCTGTGTACACACTGGAATGAGTTTTATGAAAAACAGAACAATCATGTTCCTACCTTCATAAGCATAAACAAGTTCGCTAGAGCCAATGCTAGGTTTGATGTGCAGCACATCAATCCTAGCGTCCATCACTAGCGATCGTGGGAGTGCGCAATCAACCGTACACATGAGCGATGTAGGCGAAACCAGCCAGACATTGCTCCAGAGTGTACCCAGCTTTAGAGGTTGTTTGACCACTTATATCTTAAGTACTGACACTACATATAACAGTTCTATATTGGTTGGCTGCCATTTCTCAGAGCCGGAGATACTCTGTTGTTTTCAATTACATTTGCAAAACAGCTATAAACCCGAAAGCTATGGAATACTTCTTGCCCACACAATGTCACTGTTTGATGCAAGTATTTTTTATGGATTTATAAAGGTTACAAAGATAAACATATACAGTCATAGGAGTCGCTGGAGCACCTCCAATATTGGTGAGGCAGTCATTATCTATCTCTATGCACGCTATTTTAGATCCATACTAGTCAGCATATTGCTGTTGCAATGTATGGTTATTTGCCAATCACAGAACAACTGCTCACTATGGCCATAATTACAGTACAAGCAAATCAAAAGGAGTAAAAGAAGGAGCAATTTGCACCTTAGTAAAACAATGTTGCACCACAATTGAGGCCAGATCTAAAACGTGCAGAGAGATTTAGACATTTGGAAGGGTTGTGTCCCGACTTTGTTCTACATTTAAGTGAGAAAACAAATCTGCCCAGTATTTATTTCCCACATGCAGAAACAGCCAGTGTTAGAACAGAAAAATAATGCATTTGCACACTTTTTGCATTGCAACATGGTTTGTTCCGGGAGTTCTTTTTTTACATTTTCTTCTAACTGTAAATCAGACCCTATCTGGCACAAAAATAAGATGCAGGATGCTGAAAGTCCATAGATTTCAGCTTGTTAAGATACATTTAAAGCAGCAATGTCCAGTAAAGCAAAACTTGGTTGGTTTTGATTTACTAAACATTGTTTCTTTATATGTACTGCTAATTCAACAAAATCTTTGGACTTTTAAAATCCTGCATCCTATGACATGTACCTCTATGGGGGGGGGGAGAGAATCCAATTAAACAGGATGGTGCAAGGCGCCAGGAGTGAGTGCCCAGAGCAATTTAATTAGCTACGCTGTAAACCCACAACTAGAGGATTCCTGCTCACAACCTCCTGAGGTGCAACCAGAATCAGACTAAACTTGTGCCAAGATGCTAGTTGCGGGCTTACCGCGTGCGGAAACAACATCGCGCTCGCCACTTAAGTCAGACAACGCCGTTTACCACGACTTGCATTAGGTATGGTAAACTGCATCTCCCAACTTAAGTGCCGGGTGCGATGCAGAAAACCATAGACAGCTTCATTCTTATATACTGGAACACATGAAAGAAAACAGAAACCATTACTATTACATGTTGGAAACATTTTAAATGAGCAATGTATAGTCATTTAATTACAGTATCTGGCAATGTTTAAATAAACCTACTCCCAGTAGATCATATCTAAAAGACAAAAATTAGCATGCGCTAATAGCATCGTGCCCGCCTCTTAAGTCAGAGAACTCCATTTACCAAGACTGGCATTAGGCATGGTAAACTGCTTCTCCCAACTTAAGTGCCAAGTGCGGTGCAGACAATTACACACTGTAAACTGCACACTGGTTATATCCCAGAAAATCAGAAGTTTCTGAGATACTGAAACTACCAACAAAAATGCTAAAGAATTTAATATATAAACTGATTTAAACACAGACACCATGTATTTTTTCTTTGTCACAATCAGTGTGTGCAATTCTGTTTCATGCCTTTAGCTAGTTAATTTAAGACTAGGACCCTCATTCCGAGTTGTTCGCTCGCTAGCTGCTTTTAGCAGCATTGCACACGCTAGGCCGCCGCCCTCTGGGAGTGTATCTTAGCTTTGCAGAATTGCGAACGAAAGATTAGCAGAATTGCGAATAAATAATTCTTTGCAGTTTCTGAGGAGCTCGAGACTTACTCCTACACTGCGATCAGCTCAGCCCGTTTCGTTCCTGGTTTGACGTCACAAACACGCCCTGCGTTCGGCCAGCCACTCCCCCGTTTCTCCAGACACTCCCGCGTTTTTCCCTGGCACGCCTGCGTTTTTTAGCCAACGCCGGGAAAACGCTGAGTTGCCGCCCAGAAACGCCCCTTTCCTGTCAATCATTTACCGAACACCAGTACGACTGAAAAGCGCTGCAGACGCTACAGCAAAACAGCTAAGTTTTGTGTTAAATAACTAAGCGCATGCGCTCTGTGTACCATGCGCAGTTAGCGACTAATCGCAGCATAGCGAAAAATAAGATTTTACTTACCGATAAATCTATTTCTCGGAGTCCGTAGTGGATGCTGGGGTTCCTGAAAGGACCATGGGGAATAGCGGCTCCGCAGGAGACAGGGCACAAAAAGTAAAGCTTTTTCCGATCAGGTGGTGTGCACTGGCTCCTCCCCCTATGACCCTCCTCCAGACTCCAGTTAGGTACTGTGCCCGGACGAGCGTACACAATAAGGGAGGATTTTGAATCCCGGGTAAGACTCATACCAGCCACACCAATCACACCGTACAACTTGTGATCTAAACCCAGTTAACAGTATGATAACAGCGGAGCCTCTGAAAGATGGCTTCCTACAACAATAACCCGAATAAGTTAACAATAACTATGTACAATTTATGCAGATAATCCGCACTTGGGATGGGCGCCCAGCATCCACTACGGACTCCGAGAAATAGAATTATCGGTAAGTAAAATCTTATTTTCTCTATCGTCCTAGTGGATGCTGGGGTTCCTGAAAGGACCATGGGGATTATACCAAAGCTCCCAAACGGGCGGGAGAGTGCGGATGACTCTGCAGCACCGAATGAGAGAACTCCAGGTCCTCCTTAGCCAGAGTATCAAATTTGTAAAATTTTACAAACGTGTTCTCCCCTGACCACGTAGCTGCTCGGCAAAGTTGTAATGCCGAGACCCCTCGGGCAGCCGCCCAAGATGAGCCCACCTTCCTTGTGGAGTGGGCCTTTACAGATTTAGGCTGTGGCAGGCCTGCCACAGAATGTGCCAGTTGGATTGTGCTACAGATCCAACGAGCAATCGTCTGCTTAGACGCAGGAGCACCCATCTTGTTGGGTGCATACAATATAAACAACGAGTCAGATTTTCTGACTCCAGCTGTTCTTGCAATATATATTTTTAATGCTCTGACAACGTCCAGTAACTTGGAGTCCTCCAAGTCACTTGTAGCCGCAGGCACTACAATAGGCTGGTTCAGATGAAATGCTGACACCACCTTAGGGAGAAAATGCGGACGAGTCCGCAGTTCTGCCCTGTCCGAATGGAAAATCAGATATGGGCTTTTGTAAGATAAAGCTGCCAATTCTGACACTCTCCTGGCAGAAGCCAGGGCTAGAAGCATGGTCACTTTCCAAGTGAGATATTTCAAATCCACCTTATTTAGTGGTTCAAACCAATGAGATTTTAGAAAATCCAAAACTACATTGAGATCCCACGGTGCCACTGGAGGCACCACAGGAGGCTGTATATGCAGCACTCCCTTAACAAAGGTCTGGACTTCAGGGACTGAAGCCAATTCTTTTTGGAAGAAAATCGACAGGGCCGAAATTTGAACCTTAATAGATCCCAATTTGAGACCCATAGACAATCCTGATTGCAGGAAATGTAGGAATCGACCCAGTTGAAATTCCTCCGTCGGAGCACTCCGATCTTCGCACCACGCAACATATTTTCGCCAAATTCGGTGATAATGTTGCACGGTTACTTCCTTCCTTGCTTTAATCAAAGTAGGAATGACTTCATCCGGCATGCCTTTTTCCCTTAGGATCCGGCGTTCAACCGCCATGTCGTCAAACGCAGCCGCGGTAAGTCTTGAAACAGACAGGGACCCTGCTGAAGCAAGTCCCTCCTTAGAGGTAGAGGCCACGGATCTTCCGTGATCATCTCTTGAAGTTCCGGGTACCAAGTCCTTCTTGGCCAATCCGGAACCACTAGTATCGTTCTTACGCCTCTTTGCCGTATAATTCTCAATACTTTTGGTATGAGAGGCAGAGGAGGAAACACATACACCGACTGGTACACCCAAGGCGTTACCAGCGCGTCCACAGCTATTGCCTGCGGATCTCTTGACCTGGTGCAATACCTGTCCAGTTTTTTGTTGAGGCGAGACGCCATCATGTCCACCATTGGTCTTTCCCAACGGGTTACCAGCATGTGGAAGACTTCTGGATGAAGTCCCCACTCTCCCGGGTGAAGATCGTGTCTGCTGAGGAAGTCTGCTTCCCAGTTGTCCACTCCCGGGATGAACACTGCTGACAGCGCTATCACATGATTCTCTGCCCAGCGAAGAATCCTTGCAGCTTCTGCCATTGCACTCCTGCTTCTTGTGCCGCCCTGTCTGTTCACATGGGCGACTGCCGTGATGTTGTCCGACTGGATCAACACCGGTTTTCCCTGAAGCAGAGGTTCTGCCTGGCTTAGAGCATTGTATATTGCTCTTAGTTCCAGAATGTTTATGTGAAGAGACGTTTCCAGGCTCGTCCATACTCCCTGGAAGTTTCTTCCTTGTGTGACTGCTCCCCAGCCTCTCAGGCTGGCGTCCGTGGTCACCAGGATCCAATCCTGTATGCCGAATCTGCGGCCCTCCAATAGATGAGGACTCTGCAACCACCACAGAAGAGACACCCTTGTCCTTGGAGACAGGGTTATCCGTAGGTGCATCTGAAGATGCGACCCTGACCATTTGTCCAACAGATCCCTTTGGAAAATTCTTGCGTGGAATCTGCCGAATGGAATTGCTTCGTAAGAAGCCACCATTTTTCCCAGGACTCTTGTGCATTGATGTACAGACACTTTTCCTGGTTTTAGGAGGTTCCTGACAAGCTCGGATAACTCCTTGGCTTTTTCCTCCGGGAGAAAAACCTTTTTCTGAACCGTGTCCAGAATCATCCCTAGGAACAGCAGACGAGTTGTCGGCATTAACTGGGATTTTGGAATATTCAGAATCCACCCGTGCTGTTTTAGCACTTCTTGAGACAGTGCTAATCCCATCTCTAGCTGTTCTCTGGACCTCGCCCTTATTAGGAGATCGTCCAAGTATGGGATAATTAATACGCCTTTTCTTCGAAGAAGAATCATCATCTCGGCCATTACCTTTGTAAAGATCCGAGGTGCCGTGGACAATCCGAACGGCAGCGTCTGAAACTGATAGTGACAGTTTTGTACAACGAACCTGAGGTACCCCTGGTGTGAGGGGTAAATTGGAACGTGGAGATACGCATCCTTGATGTCCAAGGATACCATAAAGTCCCCCTCTTCCAGGTTCGCTATCACTGCTCTGAGTGACTCCATTTTGAACTTGAACTTCTTTATGTACAGGTTCAAGGACTTCAGATTTAGAATAGGCCTTACCGAGCCATCCGGCTTCGGTACCACAAAAAGAGTGGAATAATACCCCTTCCCTTGTTGTAGAAGAGGTACCTTGACTATCACCTGCTGAGAGTACAGCTTGTGAATGGCTTCCAAAACCGTCTCCCTTTCGGAGGGGGACGTTGGTAAAGCAGACTTCAGGAAACGGCGAGGTGGATCCGTCTCTAATTCCAACCTGTACCCTTGAGATATTATCTGCAGGATCCAGGGATCTACCTGCGAGTGAGCCCACTGCGCGCTGTAATTTTTGAGACGACCGCCCACCTTCCCCGAGTCCGCTTGAGAAGCCCCAGCGTCATGCTGAGGCTTTTGTAGAAGCCGGGGAGGGCTTCTGTTCCTGGGAAGGAGCTGCGTGTTGCTGTCTCTTCCCTCGACCTTTGCCTCGTGGCAGATATGAATAGCCCTTTGCTCTCTTATTTTTAAAGGAACGAAAGGGCTGCGGTTGAAAAGTCGGTGCCTTTTTCTGTGGGGGAGTGACTTGAGGTAGAAAGGTGGATTTCCCGGCTGTAGCCGTGGCCACCAAATCTGATAGACCGACTCCAAATAACTCCTCCCCTTTATACGGCAAAACTTCCATATGCCGTTTTGAATCCGCATCGCCTGTCCACTGTCGCGTCCATAAAGCTCTTCTGGCCGAAATGGACATAGCACTTACCCGTGATGCCAGTGTGCAGATATCCCTCTGTGCATCACGCATATAAAGAAATGCATCCTTTATTTGTTCTAACGACAGTAAAATATTGTCCCTGTCCAGGGTATCAATATTTTCAATCAGGGACTCTGACCAAACTACCCCAGCACTGCCCATCCAGGCAGTCGCTACAGCTGGTCGTAGTATAACACCTGCATGTGTGTATATACTTTTTTGGATATTTTCCATCCTCCTATCTGATGGATCTTTAAGTGCGGCCGTCTCAGGAGAGGGTAACGCCACTTGTTTAGATAAGCGTGTTAGCGCCTTGTCCACCCTAGGAGGTGTTTCCCAGCGCTCCCTAACCTCTGGTGGGAAAGGGTATAATGCCAATAATTTCTTTGAAATTATCAGCTTTTTATCAGGGGCAACCCACGCTTCATTACACACGTCATTTAATTCTTCTGATTCAGGAAAAACTATAGGTAGTTTTTTCATACCCCACATAATACCCTGTTTAGTGGTACCTGTAGTATCAGCTAAATGTAACGCCTCCTTCATTGCCAAAATCATATAACGTGTGGCCCTACTGGAAAATACGGTTGATTCGTCACCGTCACCACTGGAGTCATCGCCTGTGTCTGGGTCTGTGTCGACCGACTGAGGCAAAGGGCGTTTCACAGCCCCTGACGGTGTTTGAGTCGCCTGGACAGGCACTAATTGATTGTCCGGCCGCCTCATGTCGTCAAACGACTGCTTTAGCGTGTTGACACTATCCCGTAGTTCCATAATTAAAGGCATCCATTCCGGTGTCGACTCCCTAGGGGGTGACATCCTCATATTTGGCAATTGCTCCGCCTCCACACCAATATCGTCCTCATACATGTCGACACACACGTACCGACACACAGCAGACACACAGGGAATGCTCCTAACGAAGACAGGACCCACTAGCCCTTTGGGGAGACAGAGGGAGAGTTTGCCAGCACACACCAAAAGCGCTATATATATATATCAGGGATAGCCTTATAATAAGTGCTCCCTTATAGCTGCTTTGTTATATCAAATTTTCGCCATAAATGTGCCCCCCCCTCTCTGTTTTACCCTGTTTCTGTAGTGCAGTGCAGGGGAGAGACTTGGGAGCCGTCCTGACCAGCGGAGCTGTGAGAGGAAATGGCGCCGTGTGCTGAGGAGATAGGCCCCGCCCCTTTTCTGGCGGGCTCGTCTCCCGCTATTTAGAAAAATTAGGCAGGGGTTAAATATCTCCATATAGCCTCTAGGGCTATATGTGAGGTATTTTTAGCCTTTATAGGTAATCATTTTGCCTCCCAGGGCGCCCCCCTCCCAGCGCCCTGCACCCTCAGTGACTGCCGTGTGAAGTGTGCTGAGAGGAAAATGGCGCACAGCTGCAGTGCTGTGCGCTACCTTTTGAAGACTGCAGGAGTCTTCAGCCGCCGATTCTGGACCTCTTCTGTCTTCAGCATCTGCAAGGGGGCCGGCGGCGTGGCTCCGGTGACCATCCAGGCTGTACCCGTGATCGTCGCTGCAGTGATCCTGTTGCCAGCAGGAATCACTGTAAAATAAAAAACCTAGCTAAACTTTTTCTAAGCAGCTCTTTAGGAGAGCCACCTAGATTGCACCCTTCTCGGCCGGGCACAAAAATCTAACTGGAGTCTGGAGGAGGGTCATAGGGGGAGGAGCCAGTGCACACCACCTGATCGGAAAAAGCTTTACTTTTTGTGCCCTGTCTCCTGCGGAGCCGCTATTCCCCATGGTCCTTTCAGGAACCCCAGCATCCACTAGGACGATAGAGAAATCGGCAACGAGCGAACAACTCGAAATGACCCCCTATATTTGAGTTTTCATAGTAACCTGTGTGTTTGGTGTTATGGTCTTATGTTGAACTGTATTTTGTAATTAAATAATATCATGGATCATGCAGTGATTTTCAGACCACAATAATTGTATACACTGGTATAATGGACGTCACATGGAAGGACAGGCAATATGGCCTATTTTATCTGGATTTTATTATTTTGGATTGTTGTGAGCCAGGTAACAAAACAGTAGTTTTATTATCTTTTAGACTCACCTGCAGCAGAAACACAGGGGGTCGGCTAGCCAATTTAAGACTGATATAGGATCTGATCTTCTTCAACATTTTGGTGTAAGAGAAATTCTCGAGAAATTCATGGTATGGGTCCTTCTTACCGATAACCATCGACAGCTTCATTCTTAGATACTGGAACACATGAAGGAAAACAGAAACCATTACTATTACATGTGGGAAACATTTTAATGAGCAATGTATGTAATTGCATTGCAGTATCTGGCAATGTTTAAATAAACCTACTCCCTATAGATCATATCTAAAAGACACACACCTGTAAACCAACGTGAATATGCTAATACACTGAAAGGACTCCATCTCAAGTACCCTTTAATAAGAGTATTATTCTGAAATGTCAAGGTCAGACATTTATAGAAACTTGTGTATAAGTACTGCTGCAAACCAGAATCTGTAGCTCATGGAAACTAAAAAAATATGTTTTTTGTTTTTTTTTGAGAACCATATTAGAAAAAAAAACGACAATTACCATTTGATTGATTGCTATTTCTTTTAAGGGCCCCATACACTACAGCGACATGTCGAACCCTCGTGTTGCATACGATTTCCCTTGAACCGCCCGGCAGCCTCTCGGGCAGCAGGATCGCATAGGATACATCGTATGCGGTCCTTTTGCATACGACGTATATTATGCGATCCCAGCCATGCCTGCGGGAACCGACATATAACGAGTGCAGCACTAACGACCTAGGGGCTCCGATCCGATGCTCACGGGAACGCACATCGGATCGATGTAAAACACATCCGATTTGCCACTTTCTATCCGATTTATCGACCCGAAAGGTCGAAATCGGATGAAATCGGGCCTTATCGTTCTAGTGTATGGGGCCCTTTACAATAGCCTTCAGGTGCTGCAGTTAGCTCAAGGTCCACTAGATGGCCTACTTACATTAATGCTAGGAATAATAGAAGCACGTCAACATAAATAAGAATATTACATTGGAAATATACAGGTTGAGTATCCCATATCCAAATATTCCGAAATACGGAATATTCCGAAATACGGACTTTTTTGAGTGAGAGTGAGATCGTGAAAGCTTTGTTTTCTGATGGCTCAATGTACACAAACTTTGTTTAATACACAAATTATTAAAAATATTGTATTAAATGACCTTCAGGCTGTGTGTATAAGGTGTATATGAAAGATAAATGAATTGTGTGAATGTAGACACACTTTGTTTAATGCACAGTTATAAAAAATATTGGCTAAAATTACCTTCAGGCTGTGTGTATAAGGTGTATATGTAACATAAATGCATT
The DNA here is from genome assembly GCF_028390025.1 of Pseudophryne corroboree. Lineage (NCBI taxonomy): Eukaryota > Metazoa > Chordata > Amphibia > Anura > Myobatrachidae > Pseudophryne > Pseudophryne corroboree. The sequence continues at coordinate 705,972,286 of NC_086448.1, read as the reverse complement.
ATGTGCTTAGATTTAGGTCTCATCACCATGATATCTCACTATGGTATGCAATTATTCCAAAATACGGAAAAATCCCATATCCAAAATACCTCTGGTCCCAAGCATTTTGGATAAGGGATACTCAACCTGTATAATATTTAACTACATCTTTCTTATTTCACTTATTGAATGCTTTGCATGTACTCATTCAAAAATGAAATAAAATGAATCCAAATCACTGTACATTAAAACTTAACTCTAATGTTCTCATATCACTACATAGAAAAGCTCCAAAGACATCTTACAGCTTAGTGCCCTCAATGCCATACTGTTAGAATGTTGAATACAACAGCATCATATCCATATACTACAATCAACTGACAGTATATCACATGTAATGTCAATGTTCCAAACTAGTCTTCTGATAAGGAAGGCTTTCTCATATAGAATATTGGGGCAGATGTAATAACCTGGAGAAGGCATAAGGAAGTGATAAACCAGTGATATGTGCAATGTGATAAAGGCACCAGCCAATCAGCTCCAATATGTAAATTAACAGTTAGGATCTGATTAGCTGCTGCCTTTATCACCTTGCACGGGTGGTCTTCAGGTTGCAGACTGTCGGGATCCCGGCGCACAGTATACCGGCGCCGGAATCCCGACAGCCGGATTACCAACAGTTTTTCTCCCTCGTGGGGGTCCATGACCACCCTGGAGGGAGAATAAATAGCGTGGCGCGCGCTCATTTGCGCTTGCCACGCTGTTGGTATGCCGGCGGTCGGGCTTCCGGCGCCGGTATGCTGGTCGCCAGGAGCCCGGCATACCATACCACACCCACCTTGCACATATCACTGGTTTATCACTTCCTTATGCCTTCTCCAGGTTAATACATCTGCCCCACTGTAAGGTCATTGCCATGATAAATGTATGACAGCTGAACCACAGCAAGCTGTAGTGCAGGTAAAAGATAGTTGGGTCGTATTTGTTATATTCATTTTTGAAGACATAATGACAAAAAAAAAAAAAGGACAAAACTACATGAAATGTTGAGATCATGTGGGAAGACTTTGTGGTCATTAATCCTAGGGAAGGACACAAATAATCAGCATCTTTTAGTCAAATATTGCACTTTACAACAAAGCAAACTGGAAGGGTCTCTATACACGGACATACGCAGAACGCTTTTGCATACAGCGCACACGTGAATTTACAATTCCTTGCAAATAGCTGTCCTATACTGAGCCTGACGAAACTTGGCAAGATCAGTCTTTCTATGAAATACATAGGGCGTTTTGGGGCGGGAACTGGGCGGTGACAATGGGATCACATGTAGCCCCACCGACGTGTGGGAGTGTATAGAAACACCTGTGCGTGCCAGGTAGGGAAGCATGGGGCTGGTGCAAGCACAGATACTAATGCCTACGCTTGCAGCGGTAGGCATAACATAAGGGAACGGCACAAGCTCGCTTACACATGCGCAAAACCCCACATTAGATAAACGGATAATCACATTAGCACTAAGGTAGTAAATATGGTTTCCGCTGCTGCCCGTAACTACAGCCACATTGCACGCGAGACAGAATCAGCCCCAGAATGACAGACAACTCTTGGCCTGTATGGGAACATTGGCACACTTATATATTATTATTTGTATGTATTTTATAGGACACAACTTGTATGTTAGATACAAAGGTCTGTTAATTCACCTTATTTGCCTCAGATTCTTCAAACTGTCGCTCAAGAACTTCTGACGACAATTTAAATCTTCCTTTTTCCATGCAAACTGCTACAGCCTAAGCAAAAAAAAAAAAAAAACAGGTTTGAAAACACAAATAGTTTAGAGGTGAAAGTAATGAAAATCCACAGCATATCATTCACATAAGAGGACATTACTTTTAAGCACAGACATTCCTTATGTCCTTTGCAAAAAGAGAGTTAAACTTTAATATACAAAGGGGGGAATTCAAATGTTTGAAAAGTCAGTTGGGAGTCTGTTTTTTTCCTGTCTATTAGATAGGAAAAAACAGACACCCAACCCACTTTTCAAACATTTGAATCTCCCCCATTGTCTCAACAATTGTTTCCAGTTATTCCAGCAAGTGCCCCCTCTGCTCCAACTTACAAAAACCTACTGTGCGGGATGCCGGTTGAACCTGGGCGTTTTTTTAAAGAGGCAATCATATACAATGCTAAACCATGCCATGTACATGACTGACCCTTTAAAAAAAAAAAACATCAGACTTCGGCAGGCATCATACATGGCCAGCAAACTCGGACTTCATTACTTCCCGGCCATTGCCTTTATGTACTACCCTCTCCATGCTCCTTCACATTATCTTTATTTACCCCACAGTACTTGCTCCAAAGGATATAAAAATGACAGTCATTTTCTTGTACTGATGTAAAAATGCAGCACCTACGAATATTAACCATATAATCGCAATAGGAATCTCAAACTACCTCCTCACCAATTTCAGACCACATCATTAGCAACTGAAATTCCATATCAGCTTAAGCATTTGTTGGGATGATTTTTATATAAATACAAGATACAGTAAGGACAGAAGACACTCCAAATTCAACAATAGGACGTTAGGTTTTTCAACTCCGCACAGTCTATGTGGGGATGCGAGGTAAAATGTTGCATCAGCTATGTACTTGTTATATAATTGGGTATTAATTTACTATAGTTAATATCCCAAGTGATGGTGACTAAATTAAACCAACAGCTGCAGCCACACACGGAACCGAATAATTCTGGGTCCTGCGCTCATAAAATTATATATTTGACATGACTGAAAAGAATCACACACATGTATATATTCACACAGAAAAAAAAAATAGGATTTTAATTACCTACCGGTAAATCCTTTTCTCGTAGTCCGTAGAGGATGCTGGGGTCCACATTGGTACCATGGGGTATAGACGGGTCCACTAGGAGCCACTGGCACTTTAAGAGTTTAATAGTGTGGGCTGGCTCCTCCATCTATGCCCCTCCTACCAGACTCAGTCTAGAAACTGTGCCCGAGGAGACGGACATACTTCGAGAGAAGGAAATCCACAGATAGTGGCGAGATTCACACCAGCTCACACATAACAACAGAAGTCCAAAACAACCAGCTTGAAACAAGTCCGCAACGGCTGAACAACATTACTTAACCAAGTAACAATGCAGTACTGAACCAAGTAACAACTGCAGGAAAACGAAGCGCTGGGCGGGCGACCACCATGCTCTACAGACTACGAGAAAAGGATTTACCGGTAGGTAAGTAAAATCCTATTTTCTTTTACGTCCTAGAGGATGCTGGGGTCCACATTAGTACCATGGGGATGTACCAAAGCTCCCAGTACGGGAGGGAGAGCGCGGAGGCTCCTGCAGAACCGATTGACCAAACTTCAGGTCCTCAGAGGCCAAAGTATCGAACTTGTAGAACTTAGCAAACGTGTTCGACCCTGACAAAGTTGATGCTCGGCAAAGTTGTAATGCCGAGACACCCCGGGCAGCCGCCCAAGAAGAACTCACTTTTCGAGTAGAGTGGGCCTTAACAGATTTTGGACACTGCAAGCCTGCCGTAGAATAAGCATGCTGGATAGTACACCTGATCCAGTGAGAAATCGTCTGCTTAGAAGCAGGCCACCCATCCTTGTTAGGATCATAAAGGACAAACAGTGTGTCCGACTTTATGTGACGAGAAGTTCTCTTCACATAGATCTTCAAAGCCCTTACAACAGCCAAGGATTTTGAAGTAATTGAGGAGTCAGTAGCCACTAGCACCACAATAGGTTGGTTGATATGAAAAGCCGACACAACTTTTGGAAGAAATTGCGGACGCTTCCTGAACTCAGCTCTATCTTCATGGAAAATCAAGTGGGGGCTCTTACAGGACAATGCCCCCAATTCCGATACATGTCTAGCAGATGCTAATGCGAACAGTGTGACCACCTTCCAAGTAAGGAACTTGACATCGACCTCCTGTAAAGGTTCGAACCAATCAGACTGCAGGAACTGCGGCACCACATTAAGATCCCAAGGTGCCGTAGGAGGCACAAAGGGAGGCTGGATGTGCAGAACCCCTTTCAAGAAAGTCTGAACCTCAGGGAGGGTAGCCAATTGTTTCTGGAAGAAAATGGACAAGGCCGAAATCTGGACCTTTATGGCGCCCAGGCGCAGGCCCACATCCAGTCCTGCTTGCAGGAAGAGGAGAAACCGTCCAAGTTGAAATTCCGCCATAGGAAACTTCTTGGATTCACAACAAGACACGTACTTTTTCCAAATCCGATGGTAATGCTTTGACGTTACTCCTTTCCTAGCCTGGATCAGGGTTCTGATTCTGTTCGGAATGCCCTTCCGAGCTAAGATCTGGCGTTCAACCGCCATGCCGTCAAACGTAGCCGTGGTAAGTCTTGATAAACAAACGGCCTCTGTTGTAGAAGGTCCTCTCGAGGAGGAAGAGGCCTCGGATCTTCCAGCAGTAACTCCAGAAGATCCGCGTACCAAGCCATTCTTGGCCAGTCCGGAGCAATGAGGATCGCCTGAACTCTTGTTCTTTTGATTATTTTGAGAATCCTTGGGATGAATGGAAGTGGAGGGAACACATACACTGACTTGAACACCCACAGAGTCACCAGAGCGTCCACCGCCACTGCCTGTGGATCCCTCGACCTGGGACAATACCTCCGAAGCTTCTTGTTGAGGTGGGAGGCCATCATGTCTATTTGAGGTACGCCCCAAAGACTTGTCACCTCTGCGAACACCTCTGGGTGGAGGCCCCACTCTCCAAAGTGAAGATAGTGTCTGCTGAGGAAGTCTGCTTCCCAGTTGTCCACTCCCGGAATTAAGATTGCTGACAGCGCCACCACGTGCTTTTCCGCCCAGAGGATGATTCTTGTTACCTCCGACATTGCAGCTCTGCTCTTCGTTCCGCCTTGTCTGTTTACATAGGCCACTGTCGTGACATTGTCCGACTGAATCTGAATGGCCTGATCTTTCAGAAGATATGCCGCTTGTAGAAGATCATTGTTCCAGAACGTTTATCGGAAGGATGGATTCCAGATTTGACCACCTTCCTTGGAAGTTTTCCCCTTGGGTGACTGCCCCCCAACCTCTGAGACTTGCATCCGTGGTTAGGAGGATCCAATTCTGAATCCCGAACCTGCGGCCCTCTAGTAGGCGAGAGGTTTGCAGCCACCAGAGGAGCGATATTCTGACTTTCGGTGACAGACGTATCCTCTGGTGCATGTGAAGATGAGACTGTGCATGAAATCTTCCGTACTGTATAGCCTCGTAGGAGGCAACCATCTTCCCTAGAAGGTGATGCACTGATGACCCGATACCCAGGACTGGCTTCAGGACATCCCGGACCATTGTTTGTATCACCAACGCTTTCTCCTCCATCAGAAACACCCTCTGTACTTCCGTGTCGAGGATCATCCCCAGGAAGGACAGTCTCCTTATCGGCTCCAGATGAGACTTTGGAAGATTCAGGATCTAGCCATGATCCTGGAGGAGTTGAGAGAGCAATGCTCTACAACAGCTTCTTCCTGGAAGACGCTTTTATCAGCAGATCGTCCAGATAAGGAATTATGTTCAGACCCTGCATGCGGAGGAATAACATCATCTCCGCCATTACCTTGGTGAACACTCTTGGTGCCGAGGAGAGGCCAAACGGCAGCGCCTGGAACTGATAGTGAGAGTCCAGCAGCGCAAATCTGAGATAGGCGGCCAGATCGGGATGTGAAGGTACGCATCCTTGATATCCAGGTATACCAGGAATTCACCTTCCTCCAGACCTGAGATTACCGCTCTCGGAGACTCCCTCTTGAATTTGAATTCCCTCAAGTAGGGGTTCAATGACTAAGTTTAATATCGGTCTTACCGAACCGTCCGGTTTCGGTACCACAAACAGGTTTGAATAATAACCCTTGTGTTGTAGGTGAGGTGGAACTGGAACAATGACATTTGACCTTAGCAATTTTTGAATGGCTTCCTGTAGGATAGCACTTTCTGTCAGCGAAGCAGGCAAGCCTGATTTGAAGAATCTTTGAGGTGGGAGTTCTTGAAAATCCAGTCTGTACCCCTGCGTAACAATATCTTGTACCGGGTATCCAGGCATGAGGACGCCCAGACATGACTGAAACTTCTTTGTCTTGCTCCCACCTGGCCGATCTCCAGGCTGGGAGGTCCACCGTCATGCCGAGGATTTAGAGGAAGCAGAACCAGGTATCTGGTCCTGGGAACCTGTGGGTGCAGGTTTTCGGGATTTCCCCCGACCACCTCTAAAGAAAGTGAAGGGGGATTTGTACTTTTTAACTTTAGCGGCCCGAAAGGACTGCATAGCAGATGTAGGATATGATTTCCTAGTCGGTGGTGTAGCAGAGGGAAGAAAGGTTGACTTACCCGCAGTTGCCGTGGAGATCCACACATCTAACGCTTCCCCAAACAGAGTCTGACCTGTAAATGGTAGGTTCTCCACACTTTTCTTGGATTCTGCATCCGCAGACCTTTGGCTCAGCTAGAGTCCTCTGCGTGCCGAGACAGCCTTGGACGAAATTCTCGCATTTAGATGTCCAAGGTCTTTCATGGCTTCCACTATGAAACCTGCAGAATCCTGTATGTGACGTAAAAACAATTCAATGTCACTTCTATCTATAGAATCTAACTCCTCTACTAAAGTGCCTGACCACTTTACTATGGCTTTACAAATCCATGCACAAGCAGTAGTGGGTCCTAAAGCTACGCCATTTGCTGTGTATAAAGATATGAGTGTAGTCTCAATCTTGCGGTCGGCCGGCTCTTTTAAAGCGGTGGACAAAGGGACAGGCAAAACCACTTTCTTAGACAATCTAGAAACAGAAGCGTCTACTATCGGCAGATTTTCCCAGTTTTTCCTATCCTCCTCAGGGAAAGTAAAAGCAATGAGAACCCTTTTAGGGATCTGGAATTTTTTCTCTGTGTTTTACCAGGATTTTTCAAACAATGCGTTTAATTCCTTAGACACCGGGAATGTAAGGGAGGACTTCTTAGTGTCAGTGAAGTAAGCCTCCTCTACCTGCTCAGGTACCTTATCAGTAATGTGTAAAATGTCCCTAACAGCCTCGATCATGAGTTGCACCCCCTTAGCAAGGGATGCCTCACCCCCCAGGATATCCCCCTCACCGTCTCCTGTATCAGAGTCGGTATCCGTGTCGACTTGATTTATTTGGACAAGAGACCGCTTCTTAGGATATATAGCAGGGGTTTTGGATGAGGTAGCGGGAGCAGAATACGACAAAACCTCTACAGGTCTTTTCAAAACCTGAGTTTCAGTCTCATTATGAGCTATCCTAGATGAAATCTGGGATATCAGTCCCTTAAGAGAAGCCACCCATTGGGGTTCGGATTCAGAGGGTTGAGACAGTATATTGCATTCCCGAGTACATAAAATAGACTCCTCTGGAGAAGATAGAGTCCTTAGACATGGTAATGCGAAATATATAAGCATACACACACACACACACACACACACACACACACACAGGAAATATCAGACAATTTCCCCCAGAGTACCTTTAGAGAGACACAGAGTATAAGGAGCCAGAACACACAGCGCCGCAGTAGGCGCTATGATAAAAGCCTGGCGCTGACTGAGTAACCTTAATAGGTTAAACAGTAAATAACACTCTCACCCCCCTTCTATAACCCCCTGGTACCGCACAGGATAGCTGGAGTTATGTGGAGGGCAGCGCTCCCTGTCAGCGTCTCTGTAGCTGTGATCTGCAGGGAGAAAATGGCATTGGTGAGTGCTGGATCCGCTCTGAGACGCTCCGCCCCCTGCAATGGCACGTCTTCCCGTACTTATTATTTTATACTGGCCTGAGGTTTGCTGCAGCTAACAGTGGGATAAGCACCAGTTAGCCTTGTTTGACCAGTGTTAGGGTATTGCGCTGGCCCAGGGTGCCCCTCGCAGCTTTGCACTTATGGTACCGATGAGCCCTCCGGAGCGCATCCTGTCAGCACTGCGCTCCGACCCTTATGCCGCCATTCTCGCCGGTGACCCACTTATCGGGTCACCGGCGTCATACTCACGACTCCATCTTCTGGCTCTGTTAGGGGGTGGCGGCAGTGCTGCGGGAGTGAGCGGTCGCCTCGGGGACTTGCGATCATCACCCTCAGGAGTTCAGTGTCCGATAGGGGTCATTAACCTCAAGGGTTGGATCCTACTCCCCCCCTAAGTCCCACGAAGCAGGGAGGCTGCTGCCAGCAGCCTCCCTGTACTTAATTCTTTTTAAAAAAATAGTAAAACTAAAAGGAGCTCCCCTAGCTGTGACCGGCTCCACCGGGCACATTTTCTAAACGGAGTCTGGTAGGTGGGGCATCGAGGGAGGAGCCAGCCCACACTAAACAATCGATTGCTAAACAATAAATAATAACAAATGTACGATGGTGTTTATGTTTTAACATATGTATATGTATTAAATATAATATATTTTATGTGTGTATAAATACACACGTGTGTTCTTTGATTCTTTTAAGTCATGTTAACACGAGTTTTATGGTAAGAACTTACCCTTGTTAAAACTCTTTCTGCGAGGTACACTGGGCTCCACAAGTCTGGACAATGGGGGTGTAGAGTAGGATCTTGATCCGAGGCACCAACAGGCTCAAACCTTTGACTGTTCCCAGAATGCACAGCGCCGCCTCCTATATCACCCCGCCTCCCAGCACAGGAGCTCAGTTTAGTTAACCAGCCCAATGCAGTAGCAGGAAAAGTGACGACAACGGTTAGTAGCCACATACACCACACTCTCACGACAAGAGGAGTGTCAGCGGCTAATGCCATATCAAACCAAAGAAGCTAAGTGCGTCAGGGTGGGCGCCTTGTGGATCTCAGTGTACCTCGCAGAAAGAGTTTTAACAAGGGTAAGTTCCTACCATAAAACTTGTTTTCTGCTGCGGGGTACACTGGGCTCCACAAGTCTGGACAATGGGGATGTCCTAAAGCAGTTCCTTATGGGAGGGGACGCACTGTAGCGGGCACAAGAACCCGGCGTCCAAAGGAAGCATCCTGGGAAGCGGCAGTATCGAAGGCATAGAACCTTATGAACGTGTTCCCGGAGGACCACGTAGCCGCCTTGCACAATTGATCAAGGGTCGCACTACGTTGGGCCGCCCAAGAAGGTCCAACAGACCGAGTAGAATGGGCCGTAATGTGAACAGGAGCTGACAGACCAGCCTTCACATAAGCATGCGCAATCACCATTCTAATCCACCTGGCCAGGGTCTGCTTGTGAGCAGGCCAGCCACGTTTGTGAAATCCAAACAAAACAAAGAGAGAATCAGACTTTCGAATAGAAGCAGTTCTCTTCACATAGATCCGGAGAGCCCGTACCACATCCAAAGACCGCTCTTTGGGAGACAAATCAGGAGAGACAAAAGCTGGAACCACAATCTCCTGATTAAGGTGGAACGAAGAAACCACCTTAGGTAACTATCTGGGACGAGTCCTAAGAACCGCCCGGTCACGGTGAAAAATCAGATATGGGGAACTACAAGACAAGACAAGGCACCCAAATCCGACACTCTTCTAGCAGAGGCAATAGCCAGCAAGAACACCACCTTAAGGGAGAGCCACTTAAGGTAAGCTGAACCAAGAGGTTCAAATGGAGGCTCCTGCACCGCCTCCAAAACCACCGACAAGTCCCAAGGAGCCACAGGAAGGTTGGATACGCAACACACCCTGAGTGAAAGTATGAACATCAGGTAAAGTCGCAATTTTTCTCTGAAACCACACCGACAAGGCAGAAATATGAACCTTGAGGGAGGTCAGACGCAGGCCTAAATCTAGGCCCTGCTGTAGAAAAGCCAAAAGTTTGGCTGTACTAAACTTGGAAGCGTCATAATGGTTAGATGTGCACCAAACAAAGTATGAATGCCAGAACCGATGGCAAATCCGAGCAGAGGCCGGTTTCTGGGCCTGCAACATAGTTTTAATGACCTCTTCAGAAAAACCCTTAACTCTTAAGATGGAAGCTTCAAGAGCCGCGCCGTCAAAGACAGCCGGGCTAGGTCCTGGTAGACACAGGGGCCCTGAACGAGGAGGTCTGAGCATTGTGGAAGTAGAAGTGGACTGTCAAAGTCAGAAAAATATCATGCTGCACGTTGCCATATATTCACCTCATGCGCTCGCCCGCTGCACATGCACTTTCTCTGGCGTGCGTGCACATATTCACAGTTGCGTGACGGCGCCCCTACGAGCGTGCGCTTGAACACATGGTATGTGCATTTACGGTAGAGTTTATGTGCGTCTAGCGAGCGACACAATCGCTACTTAATAAATCCATATAGCAGGTTTAATAGATAAGGGCCCTCATTCCGAGTTGATCGGTCGCAAGGCGAATTTAGCAGAGTTACACACGCTTAGTCTACGCCTACTGGGAGTGTATCTTAGCATCTTAAAAGTGCGAACGAAGTTTACGCAATATTGCGAACAAAAAAAACTTAGCAGTTTTAGAGTAGCTCCAGACTTACTCTGCCTGTGCGATCAGTTCAGTGCTTGTCGTTCCTGGTTTGACGTCACAAACACTCCCAGCGTTCGCCCAGACACTCCCCCGTTTCTCCGGCCACTCCTGCGTTTTTTCCGGAAACGGTAGCGTTTTCAGCCACACGCCCATAAAACGCAGTGTTTCCGCCCAGTAACACCCATTTCCTGTCAATCACACTACGTTCGCCGGTGCGAACAAAAAGCCGTGAGTAAAAATCCTTTCTTCATAGCAGAATTACTTAGCGCAGTCGCAGTGCGAACATTGCGCATGCGCTCTAAGCTGATTTTCACTGCGATGCGAAAAAAAAGAACGAGCGAACGACTCGGAATGAGGGCCAATGTTCCCCTTAATAGTAACAGTAAGTTTGGTTAGTGTAGTTGGTCCCTGGACAAAGGAATTCCTCTTTTTGTTGTACGAAGGGCCAGACAGGGTTTGAGCAGATGTGTTTGGTACCTAACCAAAGAGTATTTTAATAGCAACAATCCGGTGTTGGTTAGGTAAAGATTAATCGCTCCTGCATATAGTTATGGCCATTAGTAGTTTCTGGACATTTCTTATATTGCAGTTCATTATCCATGCGGCGGGAATCCGGCGATTCCCTCCCACCTGAGCTGTTTGTAATAGTCACAGCCCACCTGTTCAAACTAACCTATGACCTTTTGTTATGATGCGAGGAGACATTTCTATGTCCAATGAACAATGAGATTATAGGTCCCTTTGTAGTATACTGTATGCAGTGTATATAAGATCAGCCAGCCTGGACAGCTCACTCTCTCACTCCACAAACGGTTTTCATATTGACTAACTTGGAGCTGGTACCAGGAATAGCGCAGCGATCGTTCCCAGTGTGTGTGTAAGTAATTCTCTGTAATCAACTCGCTCTTTGTTTGTATTGGCCATTCACTCTCTCTGTCTCTGTTATAGTATAAGATTGTAACGTTATTGTATATTTCTGTCTAGATATTCTGTTAGAATTATATGTTAGTTTGTAGTGTATGACTTGTGCACTGTTTACCCCTTTTCGATATAACTAAAAGCTTGTTAGTAAAGGTGTTGGAACCTTAGCACGGTATCGTGTGTTCATTACATTGCAGAGGGTAATAGGAGCGTCTTGATCGCTCAAACAGCTTTAGGATTAACAAGGTTAAGCAGCGTTATATCGCTGCAGTATTTCAGTACAAGGTTTACAGCATAAGAGTATCCTTTCTGTGTGTTACATTCAAGGTTTACTGATTGTCATCCTGTGAGCGTCTGCGCCGCTCGTGATCTCCTCGTGGTCTCGAGCGTCCGCTACACTGGTAGAGTAGCATTACGGTAGTCGCCCGCCTATAGCGTGCTCGACACCACGCATTAAGCTGTGAGCGAGCGTGCCGCATGTGCGTCTCGATCACGGCCGAGCGTATGCTACGCTAAGCGCGTACCCTTACGGTACCCCATACGCCAATTGCGTACTGAGTCTCTTACCCATATAGTGAAGGTTATAAGGTAATCAAATCCGCATTATCAATTGGCGGCTCGTCCGTCCTCCACATATCCGCACTAGCGAACACAGACTTTATCTGTCAGCAAGGGCGGGAAGGCAGTATCCCTTCATATCGGGATATAGTAGTGCTGGATAGATAAGCGTCTGTTTCGCTACGTTGAAGGAGTGCTGGTGGAATCCGGAACCGGAGGTAAGAACAATACGCTATTGGCTTTTTTTAAAACTGTTTTATTTCTGTTTTGCGTACGCATGCACGCATACATCTGCATTTCTTTTCATTTGTGTATTTTCACATCACTCTCCTGGTTGCCATTTCATAATTGATAACGTGCTGAGAAAGATTTGTTGCTATTGGTAGTTAAAAGTAATATTAATACATAGAAACATAGAATTTGTCGGCAGATAAGAACCACTTGGCCCATCTAGTCTGCCCCTTATTTTTTTTATTTTTTATTTTATATTATTTTTTATCACTAACCTTATTTGATCCTTATTTCTTTGTAAGGATATCCTTATGTCTATCCCATGCATGTTTAAATTGCTCTACTGTCTTAGCCTCTACCACCTCTGATGGGAGGCTATTCCACTTGTCCACTACCCTTTCTGTGAAATAATTTTTCCGCAAATTTCCCCTGAACCTCCCCCCCTCCAGTCTCAGTGCATGTCCTCGTGTCCTATTGCTTCTCTTCATTTGGAGAATGTTTCCCTCCTGGACTTTGTTAAAACCCTTCATATATTTGAAAGTTTCTATCATGTCCCCCCTTTCCCTTCTCTGCTCCAAACTATACATATTGAGATTTCTTAGTCTTTCTGGGTATGTTTTGTGATGTAGGCCATGCACCATTTTAGTTTCCCTCCTTTGTACAGTTTCTAATGTATTAATATCCTTTTGAAGATATGGCCTCCAGAACTGAATACAGTATTCTAGATGAGGCCGTACTAATGACCTATACAGTGGCATTATTACTTCTTTCTTTCTGCTGCTGATTCCTCTCCCAATGCAGCCAAGCATCTGACTAGCCTTCCTCATTGCCTTGTTACATTGCTTACCTGCTTTTAAGTCATCTGAAATAGTGACTCCTAGATCCCTTTCCTCCTCAGTAGTTTCCAGTATAGTGCCATTAATACTGTATTTAGCTTTAGGATTTTTGAGACCCAAGTGCATGATTTTGCATTTTTTGGCATTAAACTGTAATTGCCAGACTCTTGACCATTCCTCTAGTCTACCTAGATCCTCAATCATTTGTTTTACCCCACCTGGTGTGTCTACCCTGTTGCATACCTTTGCGTCATCTGCAAAAAGGCATACTTTCCCTTTAATGCCATTTGCAATGTCACCAATAAAGATATTAAAAAGCACTGGTCCAAGTACAGATCCCTGGGGTACTCCACTGGTAACATTTCCCTCCTGTGAATGCACTCCATTTACCACAACTCTCTGTTTTCTATCCTTCAACCAAGATCTTATCCATTCAATAATCCTAATATCCAATCCCAAACTTTCAAGTTTATTTAGCAGTCTGCGATGTGGAACTGTGTCAAAAGCCTTACTAAAGTCTAGATAAGCTATATCCATGGCTCCACCTTTATCCATCACTTTAGTCACACAATAAAAAAAGTCAATAAGATTTGTTTGACATGATCTCCCCCCAGTGAATCCATGCTGTTTGGGATCCAGTAAATTGCCGGATTTGAGATAATCTACAACTCTTTCTTTTAAGAGTGTTTCCATCAATTTCCCTACTACTGATGTAAGACTCACTGGTCTGTAGTTGTTTGCCTCTTCCTTGCTTCCACTTTTGTGCAGTGGGACTACGTTTGCTCTTTTCCAGTCCCCTGGAATTTCTCCTGTAGCTAATGACTGGTTGAATAATTCTGTCAATGGTGCTACCAGCACCTCTTTAAGTTCTTTTAATATCCTTGGATGTATCCCATCTGGCCCCATAGATTTGTCCACTTTCAGCTTTGAGAGTTCTGTTAGGACCTTCTCCTCTGTAAATGTACTTGTTTCATTTTCCTGAATATCCCTGCAACTTAACTGTGGCCCCTTTCCCTCTCTTTCAGTAGTAAATACTGAGCAAAAATAATCATTAAGATGATCTGCTATTAAATTGTCTCCTTCAACAAGACTCCCAGTGTCCGTCTTTAGTTTTATAATTCCGCCTTTTGTTTTTCTCTTTTCGCTTATATACCTAAAAAAAGTTTTGCCTCCTTTACCCACTGACTGGGCCATTTTCTCCTCAGCTTGTGCCTTTGCACATCTGATTACCTTCTTTGTCTCCTTCTGTCTAACAAGATATATCTTTTTGTCTTCATTATTTTGTGTCTGCTTATATTTCCTAAAAGCCATCTTTTTTGCTCTCACAATATTTGCTACTTCTTTTGCAAACCACACTGGCTTCCTTTTCCTTGTGTTTTTCCTAACAGTTTTGATACAAAGGTCTGTTGCCTTCAATATTGCACATTTGAATGTTTCCCACCTCTCCTGCACTGTTTCCAAGTTCCTCCACTATGCCAAAGAATCGCTTACACATTTTCCCATCCCTACAAAATCAGCCTTCCTAAAATCCAACACCTTTGTTTTTGTATGGGACGAGTCAGTCTCTGTCTTAATGCTGAACCATACTGCTTGATGATCACTGGATCCCAGGTTTTCACCCACTTTTACGTCCGATAATCTGTCTCCATTTGTAAGTATTAAGTCTAATATTGCGTCTTTCCGAGTGGGCTCCCTCACCAATTGGTGGAGGGATGCTCCCTGAAGGGAATTTAAAATGTTCCTACTTCTAGTGGAACTAGCAACAGACACCTCCCAGTTTACATCAGGAAGATTAAAGTCTCCCATGATTATTACCTCTCCTTTTAATGCCATTTTAGTTATGTCCTGCAATAGGTTCTTGTCAAGTTCCTCTTCCTGACCTGGTGGCCTGTATATCACGCCAATACGAATAATCAACTTTTCCCCTGTTTCTATGGTCACCCAAAGGGCCTCAGTTTTTTCTTCAATACTTTGTATTAATGTAGTATTTATGGCATTTTTTACATACATTGCTACCCCTCCTCCGATTTTTCCAATTCTGTCCTTCCTAAATAAAGTATATCCCGGTATAGCTATGTCCCAGTCATGATTTTCATTGTACCATGACTCTGTAATTGCCACAATATCTAGATCATCCCTTGTCATTATTGCAGTTAGTTCTGGGATTTTATTTCCTAAGCTCCTAGCATTTGCACACATAGCTTTTAGAGTTTTGTTTGTGCTTTTTCTGTTTCTAGCTATGTTCTTCTCTCTGCCTATTTTTATTTGGTTTTGATCTGAATTATCTTCTGTTGTTGTGGATATGCTTCCTATTCCCTTTGCCTGCAGAAACAATACCTCTGTGTTGGGGGAGCAGATTTCTTTATTCCTATTTGGTTCACTGCCCCCCTTTGTTAGTTTAAATAGTTCTTGATGAAGCATCCAAACTGTTCAGTTAGTATTCTCGTTCCCCTTGAAGATGGGTGCAGGCCGTCACTTTTGTATAAGCTCCTATCTTGCCAGATGGTGTGATTATGGCCTATAAATCCAAATCTCTCCTCATTGCACCATGTCCTTAGCCAAACATTGAAGTTTCTGATGCAATGAGTTCTGTCTTCCCCTCTGTGTACTGGCAATACTTCTGAAAAAGATACAGTGGTTGCCACCTGCTTCAGAGCAGTCCCTAACTTCCTAAATTCATCTTTTACAGCCATGAGTTCAGCATTTGCCAGGTCATTTGTCCCTAGGTGGACAATGACATCCACCTCCCCATCTTTTCTTGCTGCCTTCACAATTCTTAGCATGCGCTCTTTATCCCTTGGAGCTGTGGCTCCAGGTAAGCACCTTACTTGTTTCTCTACTTCATTTGTATTTCCCAGATGTATTCCTCTAATAATGGAATCTCCCAAGAGAAGTGCAGTCCTTTTTGGAGATTCAGTTTTCCTGTTCCATTTCCTGTTCCTATAGTTGGTAGATGTCCCCATATCCTCCTGTTCTGTAGTGCCTCTATTAGTTGTATCTTCCAGCCCTGCAAGAGTAGCATACGAGTTTTGCAGTGTCACCGCTTGCGGGAGGTGTCTGTGTCCCTCTGGAAATCTCTGCCCTTGAGAGCCCACAGTAGTCCAGGCAGAATGTCTTCTGGTGGCTCTCTGAGGCAGTGGAGGCTTCAAAGACACAGACATCCTACAAATCTCAGCATGCAGTTTTGCTATCTCCTCCTTCAGCAGAGAAAATTGCTCACAGATTGGACAGCAGCTGAGTCTCCACGCTGCCTCTTTCCAAACAAATGCTTTACATCCATTGCACTGCACAAGGCCAAACATTGTATCAGATGTGAATGGTATTGCAATTTTGTGTGTTACTTGGTGTATTTTAAAACTCACCTGTTGCTGTATTCTAACTCACCTGCTGCTGTTTCAAACTCACTTAATAAGCCAAGCCTCACTTTATAATGCACGCCTCTCACAAATACGTTAAGGAGTAATTTGTAAAACACGCGCACGGCTTGCCTAAGATACAAGGAAGGTCGGTGTGGTGTTCAGTAGATGATTACAGTTAAAGATCATCTACATTGATATAAACGTGTTAATTGTATTTCTGTGGACATATCTGGCTGGCGTACACGTGTCTCTAACAAAAGGGTGAGACTAGCGTACGCGACGCAAGGGCAGACGCACGGAGCGTATATTACGCAACGGAGCGTCTGGGTACGCCCACATAATACAAATCACACGATAGTATTATTTTAAATAGGCGAAAAGGAGGCAACGCGATAATAGCGCAAATCGATCTCAGTGTCCAAAATGTTAAGCTAATAGATCCTTCTCTAATTTGCAACTCATCTGGACTAGACTGTGTTACTGAATGAAAGGGATTTCTGCGCAGAAACAAAAGTAAAGTGTACATGAGGTGAAAGTGTGTGTATACATATATAAGTATTCTCTTTTTGATTGGAACGTAGAAGTCGAGTTCTCGTGAGGACATTCACGTAAGTGACGGCGTGGTGGCTTGGGAGGCATCCCTTGTTAAACATATACAGGAGCATTAGAGTATAGCAGAGTAAAAGTCTACTGTAGACACAGACCAGGAGGTCACGGACCAGGAGGTCCAGAGAGACAGACCAGGAGGTCTAGGTACAGCAGACTAGGAAGTCCGCTATAGATAGAGAAAAGAGGCACAACCCTGGGGGTTGGTGCAGTACCCATATAGGCCATTAAGCTCCGGCTGAAGGAATTCGCAGCAGCAATTTTCGATTCCACTGGTCGTTCCGCACATAAGATTAGTTGCTTATGTGCAGTACGATTGTACCGCACGTAATTGTGTGCATTAGTTAGTAACTTGACCCAGTACCGTTTGCGTACGCTAGAGGGGTCATAAACGCTATTTGTACATTCTAACGTGATTTGTGAATTTTTATTTTATTTTAAGGGAGGTTCGCTGGTCACTCGGGAATTCTCTAACAACCGATACTTGCTGGGGACGGGTAACCTACTCCCACACGCCCCAGAAATAAAGGTTTATAGGGGCCCTAGGTTGGGTACAGCAGCTCCGAGTCAGTGATTGCAGTATTGGCCAACGTGGGCGAGAGTTTGTGAAGGTACTCGGTAAAGTTTCACCGTCGGCCTACCGGACATCTTGGTTTTTGTAAGGGTTCGCTGAAGACCCTGATTTGAAGGTCAGAGGTAGTGAAAGCAACACCTGCAAGGATGGGGGCCAGTTGTTCAGGTAGGGGGCGATCAACCACGGTTCCGGTTGATGTCGTAAACCGGCCAATAGAGTCGGCAAGGATAACGTGTGATACAGACCGGGAAGTCCGAAATGGATCACACACAAAGGTATTGTGCAATGAATGGGAAAAAATGACTGTGCATGACGGGGAAAAGTTCCCACGGGTAGGCAGTTTTAGTCCCGAGGTGTTACAAAATCTAAGGAGAAGGATATGTCTCATTAAATCTGCAAAGAGACGGATCAAACATAATGATTATTTACAGTTATGGCAACAGGAAGGTGAAATACAAGGAGAATTAGCTTACACAGCTGACTCTCACTGTGGTAAGAAAAATATGGCAACAAGAGAGAAGGTGGTTACAGAGAATGGCACACTGGTGAATGATAAACATGCACTTAGCAACTGTATTATAGATGATAAGGATAAGTGTAACAAAATGTAACAATGATAAAAGTAAAACTGTTAAATGTACAACTGTTAACCTGTGCAAGTTGCACCCCATGTTAAACTTCCCTCAGGATCACCAGCAAGAAAGTGAGCCCAGCACGATGTTGGCACCTTTTCCAGCAGCCATCACACAAGACATCCAGGTGGACGCGACCAATTCGGTAAAGGCAATAATCAAACCCCCTAACGGAGGGTCAGGTGAGGTCGTGTCCACAGGTACGTACGGTGTTATATATCACGCACAAACAAATGTACCTCATATTGTAGAACCAACACAAGATGATGTAATTGAATTTAACCCTGTCAGGGTGATCACAGTCCCCAATGGGAAGACTGACGCTCAGGGAATCATTCCCGTCAAGGACAGTGCAATGCGCCGTCCCTGGTCCCGGACAGAATTGAGGTCAATTATGTCTGAATTTCCTGATCCTAGGAAAGATCTAGTTGCATGTCAAAGGTTTATTAAAGAACTAGGAAATTCCACAGAACCCACCAACAAAGATTGGCGGACAGTGCTGAGGGCAGGTTTGCCCTCCAGTGTTGACCCTGAGAAATTTATTGCTGATTGTAAAATAGACACAGAAATACCTCAAACGGAGGAACACAATCAGGAATGTATTAAGCAGATCAACCGACAGTTAGCAATATATTTCCCAGCCGTTGTCGAGTGGAACGAAATCTTCTCCATAAGACAAAACGAAGGGGAAAGTACTTCTAATTATTTCCATCGGGCATTGCAGGACATGACTAGGTATACCGGTATAGCAAACATCAAAACAAATGTGAAGAATAGAGAAGTAGCGGTTAAGGTATTAATGAATGGTTTAAAGGAAGTGTTGAGAACAAGGGTACAGACCACCAACCCAAACTGGAGAAATATCTCGGTGGCTGCATTAAGAAAGTCCGCTGTTGGGCATGAGCAAAACATCAGCAAGCACAGGGAAAGACAGAGACGTAAGGAGCCTCAGATCCCTGTGGGTAAGTCCAAGGTGATAAGGTGTTATAATTGCCAGAAGGAAGGTCATTATGCAAGAGATTGTAGATTAAGAAATTTACAGAAGGTATATCAACCCCCTAGACAACAACAACATAACCATGGTATCCAAGGAATCAGGGAAGTACAGGGAAAGCGGTTGATGGTGATGAGCATCCAAGCGTTTGAGGAGGCATCAAATCAACCAAGACCTCAGGTCACTGGCACTTGGAGGAAGCCCAGGGTTTGTTATCTTTGTAAAAGAGAAGGGCATTATGCCAGCAACTGTAACAGCCCACATAAAGTCAGACCCCCTAGACAAGAACACGAAGAAGAGTCATGACACAAAAAAAAAAAAAATTGTAATCAGGGATCACATAGGAAGGAGTTTGGGCCGCACCTGTAATATGCAGTCAGGAGAGGTGATCATTAGGACTGATAGTAAGCCTGAGGTTACAGTTAATGATATTGGGAGGTCAGTTCCTTGAAGGCACAGGAACGGCCGGGAGAACGTTGTAAATTTATCTGTAAATGTTTTTTTTTGTCCCCATCTCTGATGTTCATCGGCAGAACTCAAACATCACATAGCTATTTGGTCCTTGCAGAAGTCTACCAAACTCCAGTGTGACCTACCGACATCGGAGTGTCCTGGCCAGGCGCAAAACGGTGGAAATACTGGTGGGGAGGGGACTTCGCAAGGACACCAGTGGAAGTGTTGGTGTGACAGCCTGATGGTGAACGGAAGATCTAACAATGGTTTTTTTTGTTGTTTAATGCAAAATGTGATGAATTGTTCTTTCTCGTTTGTTTTTCTCTCTTCTCTTCTTTCTCATGTTTTAAATAGTGATGAGCGAGGTTCGGTTTTACTCAGTTTTACTCGGTTCTCAAAACGGCATCTTATTGGCTATCCAAAACACGTGACATCCGTGAGCCAATAAGATGCCGTTTTGAGAACCGAGTAAAACCGAGTAAAACCGAATCCGCTCATCACTAGTTTTAAAGATGGTATGTCACACATCAGTTAGACAAATGGTAATGCAAGATTTTTGCTCCTTACAGAGAGATCGCTGATTTGGAAGGAATATTGTATCACCGGAGTGTTCGTTTGGAAGACTGAGAGACAGCACCTTTGAGATGACAGCAGAGCAAGAAGAACAACAAGACTAGAGGACATAAGACATCGTAACATTTTTATTTCCCCTCAAAGTATTTTTTTTTTGTACCCCCATTACAAATTTCTCTTTCTCCTCTTGTAAGATGGACTCGCCCCAAGAGACTGCAGTCCGTGTTTTCCTGTTGACCATGATGTTGACCAGAGCAGTCTGTTTCGGTGAGAGTACCAGTGAGGTCGAGAAAGGATCCGGAATGGGTTCTGATGACCAGGATGGAGGCGTAAATTTCCAATAGCAACACAATCACCAAGCAAAGGCGAGTACCAGAAAACGATCTAGCAGCCATGTTATTTGTAGACATTGTGAAGGATTGTTAGCTAAAGAGAACTGCATCTGTAGGCATTGTGACAATATAGTTGAGGATGGGTGTATCAAGAAATGTCAATCCAGTTTTAATATCCATATGGACCGGCATCCATTGAGTGACTATCACTCCTTAGTGGGTAAAGTGTTAAACCAGACAGACTGTTGGGTATGCTCTCAAGTACCTCAAGGCCATAGCAAATCAGGACTAGTACCATTCCCTTTAACGGTAGGAGAGGTACTTGAGCTAAGTGGTGGGAGGCCGGTGGACAGGAGGTTTAATATCTCTAGTCCTCCTAGTTTGAAGCTCCACCAATATCATGTGGATAGGTCCTTAGTGTGCTTTAACATTTCCAATCCCAGAAAGCCGGGAAATTGGGAAGTGTCATGGAGTAATCAAACCATGACATTTTCACATAGAGCCGACAGAATGCCCATAGACACACAACTTATACGCCAGATAGCCGACCATAGGAAATTCTTTCGGTATAGGTACACCTTAGGAAGTAGGACCATGCGAGTTGGAGAAGTATCACCAGGATACTGTGCACAGATCGTACAAACTGATACATGTACTAAACAGATGGGAGAATTAGGGGTAGGAGATTTCACATGGAAAATTTGTAACATGATAATGTCATACTCCGTCCCATATGCTCTCCCCGATGATGCATATTTCATATGCGGGAGGAAGGCGTATAAGTGGCTTGCCCCAAACTCAGAAGGGTTATGTTATATTGGAAAAGTACTGCCTGAAGTAATGACTGTATCCCATAACAAAATGAAAGATATTCACCGCAGTGCACAAGCTCCTTATACTCACACTCATTACGAGCACATCGTTAAACGGCACCTGACAGAAAGAACAGAGCATCCGGCCTCTGACCTGATCCATGAATCCACCGGGATTCAAGTCCTACTCGCGTTAGATGTCACTCGTACCGCCAGAGGAGTGTTAAATTATAGATATATATCTGCGCTTGCAAATTTATTAGACAATATCACCGAAATGTATGACGACACATTCAGGTATACTGGAAGAGAGTTACAAGCCTACAAAACAGAACTGGTTCAGCATAGGATGGTTCTCAATTATCTCACAGCAGTAACAGGCGGGTATTGTGTTACCCTAGCGACTCAGTATGGAATAAAGTGCTGCACGTACATTACAAACAGCACTGAGGACCCGGTCGAGGTCATAGACCAAAAGATGGATGACATTTTGCAATTAAAGTGGGAGTTCCGAAGGAGACATAATCTCACTCTCGCCGCTGTGGGCAATGAGCTGACCGGTTGGGTGTCATGGTTGAACCCACGAAATTGGTTTTCGGGCTTAGGAGAATGGGCCCAAGGTATTATCATGGATGTAGGGAAGTTTCTCTTGTGTATATTGGGAGTCGTCATATTTATTGGCCTGATATTTAGATGCGTTCGGATTTTAACAAAGTGTAAACATAGTACCCGAGTGATGAGTCTAAGGAGTGAAGACACTGTAATTACAACGACTAATTTGATTTATGACCCAACGATAGAGACAATGTTGTGATGAAAATGTGATTCCACGGTCCGTTTCTTTCACCCGTTTCTCCTTTGTTTTCCTCCAAGGTACGAAGACATCCGCTTGGAAGAAGAATTTGACAACCTTTTACACAGACCACTGATGGACAATGCCATAGACCCCCAATATCCCTAGTGACTTTAACTTTTACGATAGCCCAATACTTTAAAGATTGTAAGTCTATGGACATTGAGAAAGCTTTTTGCACACCATTTATAGCAAAAGCATCGGGAGACTACAGCCAACATGTACATCGAGACAAGACACAAGACAAGACCTCAATCGGCAAATTATATTAAACTCACATAGTTTATGACTGCATTTACCATAATTGCTTCTTATCTTCATTTCTACAACCTTCAGGTAATAACACACACATAGTCAATAGGGAACATAGGCACAGATATCAGCACTCACATATCCCCCCATTCATGTATCATCAACTAAAATGTGCTCCCCCATTTTGTTACAACCAAAAGCCGAAAAGAGCTCGGTAAAGTTTGACAGCCCATCCACAGACCCTTGATACGGGATAAGAAGGAATTCAAATGTATACTTCGCAATACCTCGAAGCTTGATTTAAAACACGTACGGCACGATGATACATGACCCCTCAAACATGGACTCATACACACATGCTTCTACTATTTCACTAGGTCATACTTTTTTCCCACCTTCTTCTCTTCACCCTTACCCAATCATAGAAATGTGTTACATATGACATATATTTTTCTCTTTTTGAACTGTTTTAGGAAGTGGCAGTTATTGGTGACTGCCAAAGGGTGGACTGTCAAAGTCAGAAAAATATCATGCTGCATGTTGCCATATATTCAGCTCATGCGCTCGCCCGCTGCACATGCACTTTCTCTGGCGTGCGTGCACATATTCGCAGTTGCGTGACGGCGCCCCTACGGGCGTGCGCTTGAACGCATGGTATGTGCATTTACGGTAGAGTTTGTGTGCGTCTAGCGAGCGACACAATCGCTACTTAATAAATCCATATAGCAGGTTTAATAGATAATGTTCCCCTTAATAGTAACAGTAAGTTTGGTTAGTGTAGTTGGTCCCTGGACAAAGGAATTCCTCTTTTTGTTGTATGAAGGGCCAGACAGGGTTTGAGCAGATGTGTTTGGTACCTTACCGAAGAGTATTTTAATAGCAACAATCCGGTGTTGGTTAGGTAAAGATTAATCGCTCCTGCATATAGTTATGGCCATTAGTAGTTTCTGGACATTTCTTATATTGCAGTTCATTATCCATGCGGCGGGAATCCGGCGATTCCCTCCCACCTGAGCTGTTTGTAATAGTCACAGCCCACCTGTTCAAACTAACCTATGACCTTTTGTTATGATGCGAGGAGACATTTCTGTGTCCAATGAACAATGAGATTATAGGTCCCTTTGTAGTATACTGTATGCAGTGTATATAAGATCAGCCAGCCTGGACAGCTCACTCTCTCACTCCACAAACGGTTTTCATATTGACTAACTTGGAGCTGGTACCAGGAATAGCGCAGCGATCGTTCCCAGTGTGTGTGTAAGTAATTCTCTGTAATCAACTCGCTCTTTGTTTGTATTGGCCATTCACTCTCTCTCTCTCTCTGTTATAGTATAAGATTGTAACGTTATTGTATATTTCTGTCTAGATATTCTGTTAGAATTATATGTTAGTTTGTAGTGTATGACTTGTGAACTGTTTACCCCTTTTCGATATAACTAAAAGCTTGTTAGTAAAGGTGTTGGAACCTTAGCACGGTATCGTGTGTTCATTACATTGCAGAGGGTAATAGGAGCGTCTCGATCGCTCAAACAGCTTTAGGATTAACAAGGTTAAGCAGCGTTATATCGCTGCAGTATTTCAGTACAAGGTTTACAGCATAAGAGTATCCTTTCTGTGTGTTACATTCAAGGTTTACTGATTGTCATCCTGTGAGCGTCTGCGCCGCTCGTGATCTCCTCGTGGTCTCGAGCGTCCGCTACACTGGTAGCGTAGCATTACGGTAGTCGCCCGCCTATAGCATGCTCGACACCACGCATTAAGCTGTGAGCGAGCGTGCCGCATGTGCGTCTCGGTCACGGCCGAGCGTATGCTACGCTAAGCGCGTACCCTTACGGTACCCCATACGCCAATTGCGTACTGAGTCTCTTACCCATATAGTGAATGTTATAAGGTAATCAAATCAGCATTATCAGGACGCTCTGACGATAGGCCTTGTAGGTCTGAGAACCAGTGCCGTCTGGGCCACGCCGGAGCTATGAGAAGCAGATTGCCTTTTTCTTGCTTGAACTTTCGAATTACCCTGGGCAGGAGTGACACCGGAGGGAACACGTATGGCAGCCGAAACCTCCACGGCACTGCCAGCGCATCCACGAATGCTGCTTGAGGATCCCTTGTCCTTGCTCCGAAGACCGGAACCTTGTGATTGTGTCGAGACGCCATCAGATCCACATCTGGAAGACCCCACCTTTCCACGAGGAGTTGAAACACTTCTGGATGGAGGCCCCACTCGCCGGCATGCACGTCCTGACGACTGAGAAAGTCCGCTTCCCAATTCAGGACTCCCGGAATGAATATTGCCGATATTGCCGGTAGATGGCGTTCTGCCCAACGTAGAATCCGTGAAGCTTCCTTCATTGCCAAACGGCTTCGAGTGCCGCCTTGATGATTTATGTAAGCCACTGTGGTGGCGTTGTCCGACTGTACTTGAACAGGACGGTTCTGAATCAAATGCTGGGCAAGGTTCAACGCATTGAAGACCGCCCGCAATTCCAGAATGTTGATCGAGAGGAGAGATTCCTCCTTGGTCCGCCGACCCTGCAAGGAGTGTTGCTCCAGCACCGCGCCCCAACCTCTTAGACTGGCATCTGTCGTCAACAGGACCCAGTTGGATATCCAGAAGGGACGGCCTCTGCACAATTGTCGGTCCTGGAGCCACCAGAGCAGCGACAGACGGACCTCCGGAGTCAAAGAGATCATTTGAGACCTGATCAGGTGAGGCAGGCCGTCCCACTTGGCTAGAATCAGCTTCTGGAGGGGGCAAGAATGGAATTGAGCATACTCCACCATGTCGAATGCTGATACCATGAGGCCCAGCACCTGCATTGCCAAATGTATCGACACTTGCGGACGAGAAAGGAAGCAACGAATCCTGTCCTGAAGTTTCAGGACTTTCTCCTGAGACAGGAACAACCTCTAGTTGTGAGTGTCCAACAGCACTCCCAGATGCACCATGCTCTGAGCAGGGACCAGGGAGGATTTCTTCCAGTTGATGAGCCACCCGTGGGCTTGTAGATACCGGACCGTCATATCCAGATGACGTAGGAGAAGATCTGGAGAATTTACCAGGATTAACAAGTCGTCCAGATACGGCAGTATCCTGACCCCTTGACGGCGGAGTACCACCGTCATCACCGCCATAACTTTGGTGAAGACTCGCGGAGCCGTTGTTAAACCAAAAGGTAACGCCAGAAACTGGTAATGGAGGTTGCCAATAGCGAACCTCAGGTATTGTTGATGTGACACTGCTATAGGAATATGCAGGTAAGCATCCTGTATGTCCAGGGAGACCATGTAGTCCCCAGGTTCCAAGGCCAGAACTATAGAGCGAAGGGTTTCCATACGGAACTTGGAAAGCTTCCCAAACTTGTTCAGTGCCTTGAGGTTGAGAATAGGCCGGGAGGACCCATTCGGTTTCAGGACTAGAAACATCGGAGAATAGTACCCCCGGCCCCTCTGAGCAAGAGGCACCTGTACTACGACTCCTGTATCCAGGAGGGTCTGTACCACCGAATGCAGAGTGTTTGCCTTTGTCTGGTCCGACGGGACATCTGTCTGGCAAAAATCGATGAGGGGGCGGTTTTTGAAGGCTATGGCGTAACCTCAAGTGACGACTTCCCGTACCCAGGCATCTGAAGTGGTCTTCAACCATACCTGGGTATACCCTAGAAGCCGGCCCCCCACCCTGGGATCCCCCAGGGGGAGGCCCGCCCCATCATGCGGCAGGCTTATCGGTCTTGGCTGCTGGCTGACGGGCAGCCCAGGCTCTTTTGGGCTTCGGCTTACCAGGTTTGGAAGTGCGGGCCTGCTTATGGTACGCCTGACCATTTGCTTTACCTGAAGGACGAAAGGGGCGAAATTACGTGCCTTTGGCCTTCGACACAGAAGGAGCTGTATTAGGCAGACAGGCAGTTTTGGCAGTAGCCAAGTCAGCCACTATCTTATTTAAGTCCTCCCCAAACAGAATATCCCCCTTGAAAGGGAGTACCTCCAGGGTTTTTCTAGAGTCCAGATCCACAGACCAGGATCTCAGCCACAATATCCTGCGAGCCAGGACCGACGTAGTAGAGGCCTTGGCTGCTAGGATACCGGCATCAGCAGCCGCCTATTTAATATAGCGAGAAGCTGTGACAATATATGACAAGCATTGTCTAGCATGGTCAGAAGAGATTTCAGCTTCTAAATCCAAGGCCCATGCTTCAATAGCCTCTGCAGCCCATGTTGCTGCAATAGTGGGCCTTTGTGCAGCACCCGTGAGGGTGTAAATCGCTTTCAGACAACCCTCTACACGTTTATCCGTAGGCTCTTTTAGAGATGTGACGGTAGTGACAGGTAGAGCTGAGGAAACCACCATCCTAGCCACATGTGAGTCTACTGGAGGAGGCGTTTCCCAATTCTTAGACAGCTCTGGGGCGAGGGGATAGCGAGCCAGCATCTTCTTTTGAGGCACAAACTTTGTACCCGGGCTTTGCCAGGGTTCCTGACGTATATCCATTAGGTGGTCAGAGTGAGGTAAAACTTGTTTAATCACCTTCTGACGCTTGAACCTATCTGGTTTCTAAGGCTTATCCCCCTTGCTGGCAAAACCATCGGGTACTGTGGGCGATATTAAAATCGGTTTTAAGAGAAAACCTGACCTGCGCCCATGCCCTGGTGATCTAGTGGGATCACCTGTATCCACAGTGTCCACCACCAGCGCGCGCGGCCCGCCTCCCACTGACCGCGCTGGATCGCGATTAAGACCGGGTCCCGCGAGCGGGACCCACTTACCGCCTCCCGAAGCGCGGCCACGCGATCCTTGAGAGCCCCAGCCGTGTGTGTCTAACATGAACCGGAGCCTCCGCTGTAGGTACCCGGCAACCAGGGCTCGGGAGTGTACAGCGCCGCTGGGGAGAGCTGGAGCTGCAGCAGTGAATGTCACAAGACATTTACCACCGCTGCTGCCCTTGAAGTCTTCACTTTTTACCTCATAAAAAGCTTTTCTCAGGGCTGCTTGGAGCAGCCCCTCTGTTAAGTGCCTGCTTACTGCAGCACCAACTGACAAACTGAGCTCCTGTGCTGGGAGGCGGGGTGATATAGGATGCGGCGCTGTGCATTCTGGGAACAGTCAAAGCTTTGAGCCTGTTGGTGCCTCGGATCAAGATCCTACTCTACAGCCCCATTGTCCAGACTTGTGGAGCCTAGTGTACCCCGCAGCAGAAATACAATTTTATGAGCACAGCACTCATAATCATTTGGTGCATCCGAGCGGTGTCTCTCTTAGAAATGAACTGTAAAACATGCACTGTTATGTGTTCCTAAGGACTGGAGTTTGGAAACCCTGCCCTAAGTAGTACTTATTTCAATAGCATACAGGATCCTAGCACCCAACCTTCAATATGTGTACTGGGGCCCACTTACTGACTAACAGCCCTACCACACAAACTTAATTAAAAAAAATAAAAAAAGAATTTGGCGGAGCATTGGGAGTGAGTAAGCAGACTGGACAACAGGACTGGGGTGGGATGTGTTATATGTCCTTCAAGAATCACATTAAATGTGAGCACTCACCTGAATTTTCACCAATGTTTCTATTTCTTCCTGAAGACTTCTTAGATTTTCTTCATCTTCCTTAAGTTCATGTAATACTGTTGCAGCGGTTTCTAGAGGTGTAAGCTTCTCATCTGTTTCAAAGTGGACATCTGGAAAAACAAAAAACACATACATTATAATATATATATATATATATATATATATATATATAAATTCTAAGATGGTATGCAACAGGCAATTTAAAGGATCATATTGACACTAAGAGCTGCTTTGAAAATCCAAATTTCCATAATACAAAGCAGACTGAAATTAATTGTGATTTAAAGTAATTACAATTTAGTTTGCACTAATCTACAATTTATTAAGTGACCTTGTTGAGGTCACTTAAGCCCAGTACCCACGGGCCGATTAAGGAGAGATGTGTGCTGAGCGAACCGCTCAGCACACATCTCTCCTGCCGCTCAGCACAGCGCGATCTGTGCTGAGCGTGCGGGGGGAGACGGGGGGCCGCTCACTTCACCCAGCGGGTGAAGTGAGCGACCCGCTAGATTGGCCTGCATGCAGGCCAATCTAGCAGCAGCGATAGCGATGTGCGGGGCCGCGCATCGCTATCGCTGAGGGGGCTACACACGGAGCGATCATGCTGATATTCTAAGCAATCTAGTCAGATTGCTTAGAATATCGCTCCGTGAGTACCCCCCTTTACAAAGCACATCTGATGTGCACTACAAAGCATCTTGGTTAATGATATGCTGAGTGCTATCTAAAGTTGTCTTTGCAATGTGTACTGTAAGTGACCCTTGATGTGCACAGAACTGAAGAAGAAAAAAAGCTTTAGAGTTGCATTGTGCAAAGATAACGTCAATTCAAAGTCCGATACTTAAGTACCACAATTATCAACATTTATTTATATAGCGCTAGCATATTAAGTTGATCCGCGGCTAATCCGACGATCCACTTGTTTTCCAACAAGTCGAAATTTTTGACTTGTCGTATAAACGGCAGTTTGACTGAATAAGTTGAATCTAGATTTGACCTTAAAATGTCGGAAGCTGCCGTTTTTGAATTCCGACTTGAATTGAATAGACCAGTTAGTGATAAAACAAGACTCGCTATTAGCAAAGAGACAAAATAGGCAAGAGGGCCCTGGACCCATCTACATGAAAATATAAATTTGATACATAAGGGTAAGTGATACATATGCGGTACAGATCTAGCTAGCCTGCAGTAGTATAAAGTGCAATGTTGGCAGTTACTTTGGCGTGAAATCAGAGGTTTGGTTGGGTACGGAAAAAATAAGATTTTAAACCTACCGGTAAATCTATTTCTCCTAGTCCGTAGAGGATGCTGAGGACTTCGTAAGGACCATGGGGGGGGTATAGACGGGCTCCGCAGGAGATAGGGCACCTAAAAAGAACTTTGACTATGGGTGTGCACTGGCTCCTCCCTCTATGCCCCCCCTCCAGACCTCAGTTAGAGAACTCTGCCCAGAGGAGATGGACAATACAAGGCAGGATTTAGCAATCCAAGGGCAAGATTCATACCAGCCCACACCAATCATACCATGTAACCTGGAACATACATAACCAGTTAACAGTATGAACAAAAAACAACAGTAACGGCCCAAGACCGATGTCAACTGTAACATAAACCTTATGTAAGCAACAACTATATACAAGTCTTGCAGAGTTTCCGCACTGGGACGGGCGCCCAGCATCCTCTACGGACTAGGAGGAATAGATTTACCGGTAGGTTTAAAATCTTATTTTCTCTTACGTCCTAGAGGATGCTGGGGACTCCGTAAGGACCATGGGGTTTATACCAAAGCATCCAATCGGGTGGGAGAGTGCGGACGACTCTGCAGCACCGACTGAGCAAACGCTAGGTCCTCATCAGCCAGGGTATCAAACTTGTAGAATTTAGCAAAAGTGTTTGACCCCGACCACGTCGCCGCTCGGCAAAGTTGTAAAGCCGAGACGCCTCGGGCAGCGGCCCAAGAAGAGCCCACCTTCCTAGTGGAATGGGCCTTAACCGAATTTGGTACCGGCAATCCAGCCGTAGAGTGAGCCTGCTGAATCGTATTACAGATCCAGCGAGCAATAGTCTGCTTTGAAGTAGGAGCGCCAATCTTATTGGCCGCATACGGGACAAACAGAGCCTCTGTTTTCCTAATTCTAGCCGTCCTGGCTACATAAATTTTTAAGGCCCTGACTACATCCAGGGATCTGGAATCCTCCAGGTCACCGGTAGCCACAGGCACCACTATAGGTTGATTCATATGGAACGACGAAACCACTTTAGGCAAAAATTGCGGACGTGTCCTCAATTCAGCTCGATCCACATGAAAAATTAAGTAGGGGCTCTTGTGTGATAGAGCCGCCAATTCTGACACTCGCCTTGCTGATGCTAAGGCCAACAACATTACCACCTTCCAGGTAAGAAATTTCAACTCAACCTTGTTAAGCTGTTCAAACCAGTGTGATTTTAGGAACTGCAACACCACGTTCAGGTCCCATGGTGCCACTGGAGGCACAAAAGGGGGCTGGATGTGCAGCACTCCCTTTACAAACGTCTGGACTTCTGGAAGAGAAGCCAATTCCTTCTGAAAGAAAATCGAGAGGGCCGAAATCTGTACCTTAACCGAGCCTAATTTCAGGCCCATATCCACTCCTGTCTGTAGGAAGTGGAGAAGACGACCCAAATGAAAATCTTCCGTAGGTGCATTCTTGGTCTCACACCAAGACACATACTTTCGCCAGATACGGTGATAATGTTTTATCGTCACCTCCTTCTTAGCCTTTATTAAAGTAGGGATGACCTCTTCCGGAATCCCCTTTTTTGCTAGGATTCGGCGTTCAACTGCCATGCCGTCAAACGTAACCGCGGTAAGTCTTGAAATACACAGGGCCCCTGCTGCAACAGGTCTTCCCTCATAGGAAGAGGCCAGGGGTCTCCTGTGAGCATCTCTTGTAGTTCCGAGTACCAAGCCCTTCGAGGCCAGTCTGGGACAACGAGTATCGTTTGTACTCTTCTTCGTCTTATGATCCTCAATACTTTCGTGATGAGAGGAAGAGGAGGGAACACGTAGACCGATTCGAACACCCATGGTGTTACCAGTGCGTCTACTGCTACTGCCTGAGGGTCCCGAGACCTGGCGCAATACCTCCGAAGTTTTTTGTTGAGGCGTGACGCCATCATGTCTATTTGAGGAGTTCCCCAAAGACGTGTTACGTCTGCAAAGACTTCTTGATGAAGTCCCCACTCTCCTGGATGGAGATCGTGTCTGCTGAGGAAGTCTGCTTCCCAGTTGTCCACTCCCGGAATGAAGACAGCCGACAGAGCGCTTACATGATTTTCCGCCCAGCGAAGGATCCTTGTGGCTTCCGCCATCGCGACTCTGCTTCTTGTCCCGCCTTGGCGGTTCACATGAGCCACTGCTGTGACATTGTCTGATTGAATCAGAACCGGAAGGTTTCGAAGAAAACTCTCCGCTTGTCGAAGGCCGTTGTAAATGGCCCTGAGTTCCAACACATTGATGTGTAGACAAGACTCCTGGTCTGACCAAAGACCCTGAAAAGTCTTTCCCTGTGTGACCGCTTCCCATCCTCGGAGGCTCGCGTCCGTGGTAACCAGGATCCAGTCCTGAATCCCGAACCGGTGACCCTCCAGCAGGTGAGCACTTTGCAACCACCACAGGAGGGACACTCTGGTTCCTGGGGACAGAGTTATTTTCCGATGTAAATGCAGATGGGACCCGGACCACTTGTCCAGAAGGTCCCATTGAAAAGTCCTTGCATGGAACCTTCCGAAGGGAATGGCCTCGTAGGCCGCCACCATTTTCCCCAGAACTCGAGTGCATTGGTGAACTGACACCCTTTTCGGTTTTAGCAGGTCTCTGACCATGTTCTGGATGTCTTGGGCTTTCTCTATTGGAAGGAAGACCTTCATTTGTTCCGTATCCAGTATCATACCTAGGAACGGTAGTCGAGTTGTCGGAATCAACTGTGACTTCGGTAGATTTAGAATCCAACCGTGTTGCTGGAGCACTCTCAGAGAGAGTGCCACACTGCTCAGCAATTTCTCCCTTGATCTCGCTTTTATCAGGAGATCGTCCAAGCATGGGATAATTGTGACTCCATGCTTGCGCAGGACCACCATCATTTCCGCCATTATCTTGGTGAAAATCCTTGAGGCCGTGGAAAGTCCAAACGGCAACGTCTGAAATTGGTAATGACAATCCTGTACAGCGAATCTCAGGTATTCCTGATGGGGGGCATATATGGGGACATGAAGGTACGCATCCTTTATGTCCAGAGACACCATAAACTCCCCCTCCTCCATGTTGGCTATTATTGCTCTGAGAGATTCCATTTTGAATTTGAATCTTTTTATGTACAGGTTTAGGGATTTCAGATTCAAAATCGGTCTGACCGTACCGTCCGGTTTCGGGACCACAAATAGGGTTGAATAGTAACCTCTTCCCTGCTGGTGCAGGGGAACCTTGATTATCACTTGCTGTATACAGAGTGTTTGAATTGCAGCTAACACTACATCCCTTTCCGATGTGGAAGCTGGTAGGGCAGATTTGAAAAATCGGCGCGGGGGCACCTCCTCGAATTCCAATTTGTAACCCTGGGAAACTATTTCCAACACCCAGGGATTCAGGTCCGAACTGACCCAGACCTGACTGAAAAGTCGAAGACGTGCCCCCAGCGGTGCGGACTCCCTCAGGGGAGTCCCAGCGTCATGCTGTGGGTTTTGGAGCAGCCCGGGAGGACTTTTGTTCCTGGGCACCTGCCGAAGCAGGTGCTCTCTTGCCTCTGCCCTTACCTCTGGCGAGGAAAGAGGATCCCCGACCTCTTTTGGACTTGTGCGACCGAAAGGACTGCATCTGATAGGGTGTTGCTTTCTTTTGCTGTTGGGGAATATATGGTAAAAAATTTGATTTACCTGCTTTAGCTGTGGAAACCAGGTCCGTCAGCCCATCCCCAAACAATACATCACCCTTATAGGGTAGTACTTCCATATGTTTTTTGGAATCCGCATCACCCGTCCATTGGCGAGTCCATAAGGATCTTCTCGCTGAGATAGACATGGCATTGGCCCTAGAAGCTAGCAATCCAATGTCCCTTTGAGCATCCCTCATAAATAAGACTGCGTCTTTTATATGGGCTAGAGTTAGGAATATAGTATCCTTTAGTATCAAATTGATCTGTCAGCTCATCTGTCCAAGCTGCAATTGCGCTACACACCCATGCCGACGCAATCGTCGGTCTTAACACAGCACCCGTATGAGAATAAATACCCTTTAAGGTAGTTTCTTGCCTGCGATCTGCAGGTTCCTTAAGGGCCGCTGTGTCAGGAGACGGTAGCGCCACTTTCTTGGACAAGCGCGTCAGGGCCTTGTCCACAGTGGGGGGTGATTCCCAAATTTCCCTGTCCTGCTTAGGGAAAGAGTATGCCATAAAAATTCTTTTGGGGATCTGCGGTCTCTTATCCGGAGTCTCCCAAGCTTTTCCAAAGAACTCATTTAATTCATGCGATGTGGGAAAATTAATAATCTGTTTCTTTTCCTTAAACAAGTGTACCCTTGTGTCGGGGACCGAGGGTTCATCCACAATATGCAACACATCCCTTATTGCCACAATCATACACTGAATGGTTTTAGTCACCCTAGGGTGCAATTTTACTTCGTCATAGTCGACACTGGAATCAGAATCCGTGTCGGTAGTAGTGTCTTGTGTTAAGAGACGCTTTTGAGACCCCGACGGGCCCTGTGAGTCGATCCAATCTGAGGATTGACCGCCTGATGTCCCCCCTAAACCAGCCTTATCAAGCCTTTTATGTAACGATGCCACACTTGCATGCAACGTATGCCACATGTCCATCCAATCTGGAGTCGGCACAACCGACGGGGACACGCCACTCATTTGCTCCACCTCCTCCTTGGAGAAGCCTTCCGCCTCAGACATGTCGACACACACGTACCGACACCCCACACACACAGGGAGTTACCTATAAGGGGACAAAACCCCAACCAGGCCCTTAGGAGAGACAGAGAGATAGAGTATGCCAGCACACACCCAGCGCTTAAAAACACGGGAATATATGACCAGATAGCGCTGTTATATGTATATAATTGTAATCTCCACTCACTGCGTCGCCAAAGTGTCCCCCTCCTTTTTTCCAGCCTGAGAAGCTCAGCAGGGGAGAGAACAGGGAGCCAGCGTTTCCTCGTGCAGTCTCTGTGGAGAAAATGGCGCTAGTTAGTGCTGAGGATCAAGCCCCGCCCACCCGACGGCGGGCTTCGGTCCCATCAACTTTCTATAGAAAAATGGCGGGGGTTACCGGATTTACTGTGCCACAGCCTAGTCCATGCTTATCAATGCCAAATATGAGGAATATTGCTGCCTAGGGCGCCCCCCCCCTGCGCCCTTCAGTGCCTGCTTGTGTGTGTGACTTAGAGCAATGGCGCGCAGCTTACCTCATGAAGATCTGATGTCTTCTGCCGCCTGATGTCTTCTTTGCCTTCTCATACTCACCCGGCTTCTATCTTCGGCATCTGTGAGGAGGACGGCGGCGCGGCTCCGGGACGAACCCCAGGTGAGACCTGTGTTCCGACTCCCTCTGGAGCTAATGGTGTCCAGTAGCCTTAGAAGCAGTGCCCAACTTAACAAGCCAGCTCTGCTTCTCTCTCCTCGGTCCCACGATGCAGGGAGCCTGTTGCCAACAGGACTCCCTGAAAATAAAAAACCTAACAAAATTCTTTTTCCACAGAAAACTCTGGAGAGCTCTCTGCAGTGCACCCATTCTCCTCTGGGCACAAGATCTAACTGAGGTCTGGAGGAGGGGCACAGAGGGAGGAGCCAGTGCACACCCATAGTCAAAGTTCTTTTTAGGTGCCCTATCTCCTGCGGAGCCCGTCTATACCCCCCCATGGTCCTTACGGAGTCCCTAGCATCCTCTAGGACATAAGAGAAAACTATTTTGTTTAAACTGAAACTGAATAAAGGTCCTTAGCCCAGGATCTAGATGTGCACCCCCTATTGAATCACCCCCCAACAACTGAATCACCCCCTAACATCCAGTGGTATTTCACCAGACATGCCATATTGGTATCCCAGTACAGAGTACCTAAGAATAATAAGAATAAATTAGTAAATTCATCAATAAAATCTATAGTCTGAAGTTTAGAAGTAAACAACAGAGTATAGCGCATGTAAGAATTGTCACAGGGATCAGTATGAAATTCTGTCACACGGGAACTCGGCACTCGAAATACCGACACCGGGATACCGTTGGTATCTAGCCCTAACCCATACCTCCCTGCAGCCTAACCCCCCCCCCCCCCCCCCAGAACGCAGCCTAATCCTGACCCCCCAACCACTCCTCTCCCCCGTAGCTTACCTCTCTAGTGCCGCGGTGTGTCTTTGTTCGGCATGCCGGCTGTCGGGATTCTGGCGCTGGGATGGTACATCCATTCTGGATGCCAGTGTCAGCATTGAGGACAGGGCGATATTGACTGCTTCCCTTGTCACAACATAAGGTGGGTACACACTAGGCGACGTGCACTATGAGCGACTTCAACTAGTGTTTCCCCACCGAACAAACTGAGGGATATGACGTTCATATCGCTCAGTGACGTCACGCAGTGGCCAGGCAGGCAGCTCTTGGATGACAGTCTGAATTGAGCTACCTGCACAGCCGACAGAGAGGATATTTCACGACCCGCGGGGCCACGCATCGCTGGTCGGCTGCGGCATACACACTTGCCGAGAAAGTGAGCGACATCGCTCATTTTCTAGGCAAGTGTGTATGCACCTATACACATTAACATGTTTAACATGTTACTATACACATTAACATGTTAGTAACCACATAAAAGTTAAAACACTAACTTCTTAAAACATGCAGCAATTTTATATATAATTTAATTTTTATTTTTTTTTACAACTGTTACCTAGATGTTTTCCTTCTGCAACACGTGTAAGGAACTGTGCGATCAGTACAGCATTCATGTTCTCTGAACTCAGTGTAGGCATCGCATCAAGAAGTACTGTAAATTAAAATACATTAATTGACTTTTTCTGCAAGGAGAAATAAAAATAAATAAAAATAAAAATAATAATAATAATAAAAAAGAGACCCTATTTGTCACCCACAAGTACATTCTGATCAAGGTTTCTGGTGCTAGAATATTTATTTATTCACCAATGTATCCTATAGTATTCCTAGTGTACACAGCAAATAAACATGTGACCCAGGACTCAAAAACAAAACAAAACACAGAAGTTTGATGTTTCTAGTCCCAAAAAGCCTGTAATCTATGCAACTATAACCTGGTTGTATACTTTTTTTTATTGTGTTAGTGCCCCAAACTATTAAGAAATGCATGCTATACAGGTTGAGTCTCCCTTATCCAAAATGCTTGGGACCAGAAGTATTTTGGATATGGGATTTTTCCGTATTTTGGAATAATTGCATACCATAATGAGATATCATGGTGATGGGACCTAAATCTAAGCACAGAATGCATTTATGTTACATATACACCTTATACACACAGCCTGAAGGTCATTTTAGCCAATATTTTTTATAACTTTGTGCATTAAACAAAGTGTGTCTACATTCACACAATTCATTTATGTTTCATATACACCTTATACACACAGCCTGAAGGTCATTTAACACAATATTTTCAATAACTTTGTGTATTAAACAAAGTTTGTGTACATTGAGCCATGAGAAAACAAAGGTTTCACTACCTCACTCTCACTCAAAAAAGTCAGTATTTCGGAATATTCCGTATTTCGGAATATTTGGATATGGGATACTCAACCTGTATTATACTGCACTGCAGTGAAACATTGGGGTCGATTCAATTCTCCGACAGTTAAATAGCGCCGAGAATTAGCTCCCGGTGCTATTCAATACAGCGGCAAGTGACACTCAATTGTCGGGAATTCTTCTTGCATCAGCCCCAGGGGAATCAAGGGGAAATCCGGGAAAACTGCTGTCGCGCGGCCGGCGCGAGGCTGATTCTGTCGGGAATCAGCATCGCGCCGGGGATTTATGTCAGAGAATGTACGTTCTCCCGACAAATCAACCTGTTAAGTCCGGGAGAACGGTCATTCGCCGACTTAATATGAGCTCAATTGAATAGCGACGGGAGCTAATTCCCAGCGCTATTCAATCCACCCCATTGTAATTATTCATAAATTGTCTGCAAATAATGCAGCCCACACATTAGGAATGTATTGGGCCAATTCTCCTTCATAAAGATGCTTGGGTCGGGTGATCATCAAAATCCAACAAGTTGGAGAATCTCGATATGCGATTCCGACACATAAATTATCAGAATTAGTAAATCGAGGAATTATAACTTGTTGTATTTTGCTGATCATTTAGAGAATTGTCAAATGACGAGTCGGATCGCAAATCCAGATCAGCGTTTTGGATATACCAGATTGATGTATGAGCTACATTTCCTAGGGAGGATTGCTGGAGTTTTGGACATAATACAAGGTCAGGTACTGTAAGACACTATAGGTGGAACCCAAGTCACAGCAATGGCCACTGTACCATAGGAACGGTTGGCTGATAGTAATTTACTATCAGTATCTTCATTAATTTGCTTATGGATTTTCTACCATAATAGACCGTAATGTGCACAGAAAGATAACAAGGTGATGTCCGGCCGCACACTGTTCTAAACTGAATACCCCCTTTTATATAGTAGTCAAAAAGCGATCTCATCTGCAGCACAACTGGGTGGGGCAAATGTGCACAATGACATTAATCGTATCACTGTACCAGCCATCCTGCTGTTCACTTAGGTGGACATGGCTTGAAGGCATGATATGCATATTAACATTACATCCCTGCCCACACTGCATGATAATTCCAACTCTGGAGTCTGGTGGGGTGGGTATGTGTGACCCGCTGCGCTCGCCACACAGCGGGCTCAGTGGTTCGCTGCGCTAGCCACAGGTTCTATTCCCATTCTATGGGTGTGGTAGACACCCAGGAGTGGGAATAGTCCCTGTTGGTCGGCATGCTGATTTTGATTGGGCAGGATGTAGTGGTCAGGAAACCACCAGTCACATAACTACATCCCGTCTGGTGGCCACCTCTAATTTGGCAACCTCTCAAACATTCTGGGAGTGTCTACAACTATGATTTAATCATGTTGACAATGGGCCAAACTTCAGACAAAAGGGGGGGGGGGGGAGTGCTTCCCCTTCCCTGGTATCCACCCAGCACACTGATTACTACCTGTAACAATACTTGAACCTATCTGGTAATAGAATTTAGCACCTGATATAATTATCTCCAGTAATGATTGAGCAGCTACCACTGTTTGTCTGCATGTGTGAAAAGGCATTGAATGGGAGCAGCATTTGGAAGGCATGCTGGTCCTCGTAGTGCCAATGGGTGATCTTAGGGGTTGCTTTCAGGTAAGCTAGCCCTCAGTCTGGATGCGGTTTTGTATGAGCCTTTATCATGAGGCCTTACTGTAGACAAATCACATGGCCCTATGTGGGCATTGCTATTATGTAGTGTTAGGACTGCTGATATCGGAGAAGCCTTGATGGGGTTCAGCAGCTAACCATGGGCCTAATTCAGATCTGATCGCAGCAGCAAATTTGTTAGCACATGGGCAAAACCATGGGGGCAATTCTGAGTTGATCGCAGCAGGTTTTTTGTTAGCAGTTGGGCAAAACCATGTGCACTGCAGGGGAGGCAGATATAACATGTGCAGAGAGAGTTAGATTTGGGTGGGTTATTTTGTTTCTGTGCAGGGTAAATAGTGGCTGCTTTATTTTTACACTGCAATTAGATTGCAGCTTGAACACACCCCACCCAAATCTAACTCTCTCTGCACATGTTATATCTGCCTCCCCTGCAGTGCACATGGTTTTGCCCAACTGCTAAAAAAAATCCTGCTGCGATCAACTTGGAATTACCACCCATGTGCACTACAGTTGTGGCAGATATAACATTTGAAGAGAGAGTTAGATTTGGGTGGGTTTGTTTCTGTGCAGGGTAAATAATGGCTGCTTTATTTTTACACTGCAATTTAGATTTCAGTTTGAACACACCACATCCAAATCTAACTCTCTCTGCACACATTACATCTGCCCCCCTGCAGTACACATGGTTTTGCCCATTAGCTAACAAATTTGCTGCTACGATCAGATCTGAATTAGGCCCCATGTCTTTGCAAACGCATGTAACCAATTCTCTGAAATTCTATTACCAGATACTGTAGGTTCAAGTATTGTTACAGGTATTAGTCAGTGTGCTGGAGGGATAGCAGGGGGATGGGGGGAAAAGCACCTCCCTTCTCTGTCTGCCGTTTCTTTGTGAGCCCTCCCCTTTTCTAGCACCTGATATAATTATCTCCAGGAATAATTGAGCAGCTACCAGTTTGTCTGCAAATGCTCCAAACTTGAAGGCTCACAAAAAATGCATGTGGTTAAACAAGAACTGGGACCATATCTTTTCGGACTGCTGCAAGCAGTAAAGAAGTTAAAGGGGTATATTCAATTGAAGTCGGATCCATTCCGACATTCATTTGTCGGAATGGATCCGACCTGGGCTATTCAATGCAATCTCAATTCGACTTTAAAAAAAGCCGAATTGAGATGCGGGAGCTGAGACTGGGGAGAGCAGCGCTACAGCAGCAGGCAGCGTAGCCGGAGGATGTGTCACAGCCGCTGCTCACGGCAGCACCCACCCGGCTCCAGCAAGCATAGTAACTAAGGTTGTAAAAAGACAATTGTCCATCGAGTTCAACCTATTTGTGGTCTCCTATGCAGTCCTATTATAGGACTAGTTATTTTTATGTTAGGACTAGTTAAGCGAGGTCTCGCTTGCTGGAGCCGGGTGGACGCTGATGTGAGCGGCGGCTGTGACACATCCTCCTGCGCTGCTCTCCCAGTCTCTGCTCCCGCATCTCAATTCGGCTTTTTTTAAAGTCGAATTGAGATGGTCGAAAAGGGGGCCAAAACCTGTGGGTTTTGGCCCCGTTTTCAACACAAGCACGCAGATCGGCAGCTATTCCTCGAATTGTCGAATAATTTGGGGTTAGACTGAATAGGTCGGAACCCCTTCCGACCTAAAAAAGTCGAAAACTGATGTCTTTTCGACAGACGGGAGCTTTCGACTTCAATTGAATATACCCCATAGTAGGGACAATGACATGCAAGTACTATTAATTATCTATCACAGGGCCCTAGTTGGCTCATGTACTGATATGAATCATTCGCCGTAACCCATTAATGCAACGCAACAATACATTGCATCCGCCGTACACCCTAAACTTGGATCTGCTATACGACTGTGAGGTGTATTGTTATATGCTGCATGTTTACTGCACTGCGTCAGCCGTGGAATCGTTGTACTGGACATGCAGCATATCCCATGGGACTATTCAATGAAAAAATGGATAGGGGGTCCACACTAAACAATATGTGTGATATCGTTCTGTGTGTGATATCGTTCCAATATGTGTCAGAGCGAGATACCGTATTGTCAATTGTGTATCCTGCTGTATTTAGCAGCAGCACATTCTAACAAAAATCCTGACAAACTGTAAGCTCTGAGGCACTGGTCACCTCCTTCTTTTATTTACACTTAGTTGGGCTGACTTATCTATGGGCTTTATGAAGCGCAATGAGTTTTTATGGGGTGGAATTCAATTGGGTGCCAGGAGGATTCGCCCAGTGGATCTACCTGACACTGACGCACTTTACGGTGCCCCACAGGCAGTGAGCACTTTTAGGTGAATCCAGCATTTGGCTGGGCAGGCGAATTGGGCTGCCATTGCCAGCGTTGAAATGCCGTAGCAACAGCTGATAAGTCCCCTTCACATCTTATTGAATTCCCCCCTAAAGCTAGGAACTGTCATGTGTTTGACAAATGACAACTTGGAGCTGATTGGCTGTTGCACCATTTACCCTACGCA
Source organism: Pseudophryne corroboree (assembly GCF_028390025.1). Classification (NCBI taxonomy): domain Eukaryota; kingdom Metazoa; phylum Chordata; class Amphibia; order Anura; family Myobatrachidae; genus Pseudophryne; species Pseudophryne corroboree. The sequence goes on along the minus strand of NC_086448.1, from coordinate 705,931,325 downwards.
ACGACTTCTAAAACTTGCTGCATATGGTTAGCATTACTGCCTCACAGCACTGAGGTCATGGCTTTAACTGTGTGGAGTTTGTATATTCTCCCCGTACTTGCGTGGGTTTCCTCCGGGTTCTCCGGTTTCCTCCCACAATCCAAAAATATACTGGCAGGTTAATTGGCTCACAACAAAATTAACCCTAGTAAATGTGTCTGTGTGTACATGTGGTAGGGAATCTAGATTGTAAGCTCCACTGGGGCAGGGACTGATGTGAATGGTCAAATATGCTCTGTAAAGCGCTGCGGAATATGTGTGCAAATAACTGGTAATAAATAAATAAATATGATAAAACTTGTTGATAAATCAGTGCCTAAAAACATTCTACAGAAAGACAAATGCACGGATCGGTAAGAATACAAAACAAAACCCCACAGTATTGCTGTCAATACTACCAGTGCAGAATGACATACAATAATAACAATGTATTCTTTAGTTGCACTACAGAACTGTTGCATTTTTCAAAGTCAAATTAACAGGGGGCGTGATGAGGTCACCAGGGGTTGGAGTGTGGTGCCAGGGCCGGTTATTCAACTCTGCAGAAGTAACCATCTCATGATCCGGACAAAAACAATATTACTGCAGACTCAGAGGAGTTAGGAAATAGTTCCGTCCTCAGGACTACTTTACCTTCCATTGCCTTACACGTCCGATGGAAATCCTCCGCTCGGTCATCCTCAATGAAATAATGACACAAACTGGCGAACAAGTAGTCCACCACCCAGGCTGTGGCCACGCCGGCCACCTGGTCGAATGGAGGAGGCGCTTCTCCTGCCGAGCTGTCCTCCATGCAGCCGCTCCCTCACCAGCAGCTTCTGCAGTTGGGGACGCTAGTCACTACCACTCACAGCTCAGATTGTGCGCTGCGGCTGCTACGATGCTTGCGCTCGCCACAACTAGCCGGTGCACTACGCATGCGCAGTCCGGCCCGGGATTCGCGCCACTCTGGTTCAAAAAATGAGGGAGCCGCTGAGCGCGGTAGCTGCGGGTAAGGCACATGTCGTAGTACGGCAGCGGAGGGGACGAATTACACTTAGTAATGCACCTACTCCAGTCATCCCGAATTGTAGGTGTTCTACTCAGTGGGTGGTCGGACTACAGCAGTGGTCATAGTTGCCAATTCAGCAGTTTATAACAAGCGGAATTGGGCTTCTTTTTTCAAGTTGCATTATTTTTTTGATTGTTTCTTCTGTTAGGGCTTATTATTTCTTTCTCTATCGTCCTAGTGGATGCTGGGGTTCCTGAAAGAACCATGGGGAATAGCGGCTCCGCAGGAGACAGGGCACAAAAGTAAAGCTTTCCGATCAGGTGGTGTGCACTGGCTCCTCCCCCTATGACCCTCCTCCAAGCCAGTTAGATTTTTGTGCCCGGCCGAGAAGGGTGCAGTCTAGGTGGCTCTCCTAAAGAGCTGCTTAGAGAAAGTTTAGCTTAGGTTTTTTATTTTACAGTGAGTCCTGCTGGCAACAGGATCACTGCAACGAGGGACTTAGGGGAGAAGAAGTGAACTCACCTGCGTGCAGGATGGATTGGCTTCTTGGCTACTGGACATCAGCTCCAGAGGGACGATCACAGGTACAGCCTGGATGGTCACCGGAGCCTCGCCGCCGGCCCCCTTGCAGATGCTGAAACATGAAGAGGTCCAGAATCGGCGGCAGAAGACTCCTCAGTCTTCTAAAGGTAGCGCACAGCACTGCAGCTGTGCGCCATTTTCCTCTCAGCACACTTCACACGGCAGTCACTGAGGGTGCAGGGCGCTGGGAGGGGAGCGCCCTGGGAGGCAAATGAAAACCTATTTGGCTAAAAAATACCTCACATATAGCCTCCGGGGCTATATGGAGATATTTAACCCCTGCCAGAATACACTAAAGAGCGGGAGACGAGCCCGCCGGAAAAGGGGCGGGGCCTATCTCCTCAGCACACAGCGCCATTTTCCTTACACAGCTCCGCTGGTCAGGACGGCTCCCAGGTCTCTCCCCTGCACTGCACTACAGAAACAGGGTAAAACAAGAGAGGGGGGGCAAAATAGTGGCAAAAATTATATTATAAAAGCAGCTATACAGGGAGCACTTATTATAAGGCTATCCCTGTCATATATAGCGCTTTTGGTGTGTGCTGGCAAACTCTCCCTCTGTCTCCCCAAAGGGCTAGTGGGGTCCTGTCTTCGTTAAGAGCATTCCCTGTGTGTCTGCTGTGTGTCGGTACGTGTGTGTCGACATGTATGAGGACGATATTGGTGTGGAGGCGGAGCAATTGCCAAATATGGGGATGTCACCTCCTAGGGGGTCGACACCAGAATGGATGCCTTTATTTATGGAATTACGGGATAGTGTCAACACGCTAAAGCAGTCGTTTGTCGACATGAGACGGCCGGACAATCAGTTAGTGCCTGTCCAGGCGCCTCAAACACCGTCAGGGGCTGTAAAACGCCCTTTGCCTCAGTCGGTCGACACAGACACAGGCACTGATTCCAGTGGCGACGGTGACGAATCAACCGTATTTTCCAGTAGGGCCACACGTTATATGATTTTGGCAATGAAGGAGGCGTTACATTTAGCTGATACTACTGGTACCACTAAACAGGGTATTATGTGGGGTGTGAAAAAACTACCTATAGTTTCTCTATCGTCCTAAGTGGATGCTGGGGTTCCTGAAAGGACCATGGGGAATAGCGGCTCCGCAGGAGACAGGGCACAAAAAAGTAAAGCTTTACTAGGTCAGGTGGTGTGCACTGGCTCCTCCCCCTATGACCCTCCTCCAGACTCCAGTTAGATTTTGTGCCCGAACGAGAAGGGTGCAATCTAGGTGGCTCTCCTAAAGAGCTGCTTAGAGAAAGTTTAGTTTAGGTTTTTTTCTTTACAGTGAGTCCTGCTGGCAACAGGATCACTGCAACGTGGGACTTAGGGGGAAAGTAGTAAACTCACCTGCATGCAGAGTGGATTTGCTGCTTGGCTACTGGACACCATTAGCTCCAGAGGGATCGAACACAGGCCCAGCCGTGGAGTCCGGTCCCGGAGCCGCGCCGCCGACCCCCTTGCAGATGCTGAAGCGTGAAGAGGTCCGGAAACCGGCGGCTGAAGACTCCTCAGTCTTCATAAGGTAGCGCACAGCACTGCAGCTGTGCGCCATTTTCCTCTCAGCACACTTCACTGGGCAGTCACTGAGGGTGCAGAGCGCTGGGGGGGGGCGCTCTGAGAGGCAAATATAAACCTTATACAAGGCTAAAAATACCTCACATATAGCCCATAGGGGCTATATGGAGATATTTAACCCCTGCCTGACTGGAAAAATAGCGGGAGAAGAACCCGCCGAAAAAGGGGCGGGGCCTATCTCCTCAGCACACGGCGCCATTTTCTGTCACAGCTCCGCTGGTCAGAACGGCTCCCAGGTCTCTCCCCTGCACTGCACTACAGAAACAGGGTAAAACAGAGAGGGGGGGCACATTAATGGCTATATATATATATATTAAAGCAGCTATAAGGGAGCACTTAATATAAGGATATCCCTTGTATATATAGCGCTTTGTGGTGTGTGCTGGCAGACTCTCCCTCTGTCTCCCCAAAAGGGCTAGTGGGTCCTGTCTTCATTAGAGCATTCCCTGTGAGTTTGCGGTGTGTGTCGGTACGTGGTGTCGACATGTATGAGGACGATATTGGTGTGGAGGCGGAGCAATTGCCAAATATGCAGATGTCACCCCCCAGGGGGTCGACACCAGAATGGATGCCTTTATTTGTGGAATTACGTGATGGTTTATCTTCCCTTAAACAGTCAGTTGAGGACATGAGGCGGCCGGACAATCAATTAATGCCTGTCCAGGCGCCTCAAACACCGTCAGGGGCTGTAAAACGCCCTTTGCCTCAGTCGGTCGACACAGACCCAGACACGGGCACTGATTCCAGTGACGACGGTAGAAATTCAAACGTATTTTCCAGTAGGGCCACACGTTATATGATTTTGGCAATGAAGGAGACGTTACATTTAGCTGATACTACAGATACCGTAAAACAGGGTATTATGTATGGTGTGAAAAAACTACAAACAGTTTTTCCTGAATCAGAAGAATTAAATGACGTGTGTGATGAAGCGTGGGTTGCTCCTGATAAAAAGTTGATAATTTCAAAAAAGTTATTGGCATTATACCCTTTCCCGCCAGAGGTTAGGGCGCGCTGGGAAACACCCCCTAAGGTGGGCAAGGCGCTCACACGCTTATCCAAACAAGTGGCGTTACCCTCTCCTGAGACGGCCGCACTTAAGGATCCATCAGATAGAAAGATGGAAGTTATTCAAAAGAATATATACACACATGCAGGTGTTATACTACGACCAGCTATAGCAACTGCCTGGATGTGCAGTGCTGGAGTAGTTTGGTCAGAATCCCTGATTGAAAATATTGATACCCTAGATAGGGACAATGTTTTACTGTCGTTAGAACAAATAAAGGATGCATTTATCTATATGCGTGATGCACAGAGGGATATTTGCACACTGGCATCTCGGGTGAGTGCTATGTCCATTTCAGCCAGAAGAGCCTTATGGACACGACAGTGGACAGGCGATGCGGATTCAAAACGTCACATGGAGGTTTTGCCGTATAAAGGGGAGGAGTTATTTGGAGTTGGTCTATCAGACTTGGTGGCCACGGCTACTGCCGGGAAATCCACTTTTTTACCTCAAGTCACTCCCCAACAGAGAAAGGCACCGACCTTTCAACCGCAGCCTTTTCGCTCCTACAAAAATAAGAGAGCAAAGGGCTTGTCGTACCTGCCACGAGGCAGAGGAAGAGGGAAGAGACACCAACAGGCAGCTCCTTCCCAGGAACAGAAGCCCTCCCCGGCTCCTGCAAAAACCTCAGCATGACGCTGGGGCCTCTCAAGCGGACTCGGGGACAGTGGGGGGCCGTCTCAAAAATTACAGCGCGCAGTGGGCTCACTCGCAGGTAGACCCCTGGATCCTGCAGATAATATCTCAGGGGTACAGGTTGGAATTAGAGACGGATCCTCCTCATCGTTTCCTGAAGTCTGCCTTACCAACCGTCTCTTCCGAAAGGGAGAGGGTGTTGGAAGCCATTCACAAGCTGTACGCTCAGCAGGTGATAGTCAAAGTACCCCTATTACAACAAGGAAAGGGGTATTATTCCACTCTATTTGTGGTACCGAAGCCGGATGGCTCGGTAAGGCCTATTCTAAATCTGAAGTCCTTGAACCTCTACATAAAAAAGTTCAAGTTCAAGATGGAGTCACTCAGAGCAGTGATAGCGAACCTGGAAGAAGGGGACTTTATGGTATCCTTGGACATCAAGGATGCGTATCTACACGTTCCGATTTACCCCGCACACCAGGGGTACCTCAGGTTCATTGTTCAAAACTGTCACTATCAGTTTCAGACGCTGCCGTTCGGATTGTCCACGGCGCCTCGGGTCTTTACCAAGGTAATGGCCGAGATGATGATTCTTCTTCGAAGAAAAGGCGTATTAGTTATCCCATACTTGGACGATCTCCTAATAAGGGCAAGGTCCAGAGAACAGCTGGAGACAGCTTTAGCACTATCTCAAGAGGTGCTAAGACAACACGGGTGGATTCTGAATATTCCAAAATCCCATTTAATCCCGACAACTCGTCTGCTGTTCCTAGGAATGATTCTGGACACGGTTCAGAAAAAGGTTTTCCTTCCAGAGGAAAAAGCCAAGGAGTTATCCGATCTGGTCAGGAACCTCCTAAAACCAGGAAAAGTGTCAGTACATCAATGCACAAGAGTCCTGGGAAAAATGGTGGCTTCTTACGAAGCACTTCCATTCGGCAGATTCCATGCAAGAATATTCCAAAGGGATCTGTTGGACAAATGGTCAGGGTCGCATCTGCAGATGCACCTGCGAATAACCATGTCACCAAAGACAAGGGTGTCACTTCTGTGGTGGTTGCAGAAGGCTCACCTATTAGAAGGCCGCAGATTCGGCATTCAGGATTGGATCCTGGTGACCACGGACGCCAGCCTGAGAGGCTGGGGAGCAGTCACACAAGGAAGAAACTTCCAGGGAGTATGGACGAGTCTGGAAAAGTCTCTTCACATAAACATTCTGGAACTAAGAGCAATCTACAATGCTCTAAGCCAGGCGGAACTTCTCCTGCAAGGAAAGCCGGTGTTGATTCAGTCGGACAACATCACGGCGGTCGCCCATGTAAACAGGCAGGGCGGCACAAGAAGCAGGAGTGCAATGGCAGAAGCTGCCAAGATTCTTCGCTGGGCGGAGAATCACGTGATAGCACTGTCAGCAGTGTTCATCCCGGGCGTGGACAACTGGGAAGCAGACTTCCTCAGCAGACACGATCTTCATCCGGGAGAGTGGGGTCTACATCCAGAAGTCTTCAACATGTTAATAGACCGTTGGGAAAGACTAATTGTAGACATGATGGCGTCTCGCCTCAACAAGAAACTGGACAAATATTGCGCCAGGTCAAGAGATCCACAGGCAATAGCTGTGGACGCACTGGTAACTCCTTGGGTGTACCAGTCAGTGTATGTGTTTCCTCCTCTGCCGCTCATACCAAAGGTATTGAAGATCATACGGCAAAGAAGAGTAAGAACAATACTAGTGGTTCCGGATTGGCCGAGAAGGACTTGGTATCCGGAACTTCAAGAGATGCTCACGGACGAACCGTGGCCTCTACCTCTGAGAAGGGACCTGCTACAGCAGGGTCCCTGTCTTTTTCAAGACTTACCGCGGCTGCGTTTGACGGCATGGCGGTTGAACGCCAGATCCTAAAAGGGAAAGGCATTCCAGAAGAAGTCATTCCTACCTTGATTAAGGCACGGAAGGAAGTCACCGTGAAACATTATCACCGCATTTGGCGAAAATATGTAGCGTGGTGCGAGGATCGGAGGGTTCCGACGGAGGAATTCCAACTGGGTCGTTTCCTACATTTCCTGCAATCAGGATTATCTATGGGTCTCAAATTGGGATCCATTAAGGTTCAAATTTCGGCCCTGTCAATATTCTTCCAAAAAGAATTGGCCTCTGTCCCTGAGGTCCAGACTTTTGTCAAGGGAGTACTGCATATACAGCCTCCTGTGGTGCCTCCGGTGGCACCGTGGGATCTAAATGTAGTTTTAGATTTCCTCAAATCCCATTGGTTTGAACCATTGAAAAAGGTGGATTTGAAATATCTCACATTGAAAGTGAATATGTTACTAGCCCTGGCCTCTGCCAGGAGAGTATCTGAATTGGCGGCTTTATCTTATAAAAGTCCTTATCTAATCTTCCATTCGGATAGGGCAGAACTGCGGACTCGTCCGCATTTTCTCCCTAAAGTGGTATCAGCATTTCATCTGAACCAACCTATTGTGGTGCCTGCGGCCACTAGCGACTTGGAGGACTCCAAGTTGTTGGACGTTGTCAGAGCCTTAAAAATATACATTGCAAGGACGGCTGGAGTCAGAAAATCTGACTCGCTGTTTATATTGTATGCACCCAACAAGTTGGGCGCACCTGCTTCTAAGCAGTCGATTGCTCGTTGGATTTGTAACACAATTCAACTTGCACATTCTGTGGCAGGCCTGCCACAGCCTAAAACTGTAAAAGCCCACTCCACAAGGAAGGTGGGCTCATCTTGGGCGGCTGCCCGAGGGGTCTCGGCATTACAACTCTGCCGAGCAGCTACGTGGTCGGGGGAGAACACGTTTGTAAAATTTTACAAATTTGATACCCTGGCAAAGGAGGACCTGGAGTTCTCTCATTCGGTGCTGCAGAGTCATCCGCACTCTCCCGCCCGTTTGGGAGCTTTGGTATAATCCCCATGGTCCTTTCAGGAACCCCAGCATCCACTTAGGACGATAGAGAAAATAAGAATTTACTTACCGATAATTCTATTTCTCGGAGTCCGTAGTGGATGCTGGGCGCCCATCCCAAGTGCGGATTATCTGCAATACTTGTACATAGTTATTGTTAACTAATTCGGGTTATTGTTAAGGAGCCATCTTTAAGAGGCCCTTTCTGTTGTCATACTGTTAACTGGGTTTAGATCACAAGTTGTACGGTGTGATTGGTGTGGCTGGTATGAGTCTTACCCGGGATTCAAAATGCCTCCCTTATTGTGTATGCTCGTCCGGGCACAGTACCTAACTGGAGTCTGGAGGAGGGTCATAGGGGGAGGAGCCAGTGCACACCACCTGACCTAGTAAAGCTTTACTTTTTTGTGCCCTGTCTCCTGCGGAGCCGCTATTCCCCATGGTCCTTTCAGGAACCCCAGCATCCACTACGGACTCCGAGAAATAGAATTATCGGTAAGTAAATTCTTATTTTTTCCTGAATCAGAAGAACTAAATGATGTATGTGATGAAGCGTGGGTTGCCCCCGATAAAAAGATGCTAATTTCAAAGAAGTTATTAGCTTTATACCCTTTCCCGTCAGAGGTTAGGGCGCGCTGGGAAACACCTCCTAGGGTGGATAAGGCGCTCGCATGCTTATCTAAACAAGTGGCGTTACCCTCTCCTGAGACGGCCGCACTTAAAGATCCAACAGATAGGAGGATGGAAAATATCCAAAAAAGTATATACACACATACAGGTGTTATACTACGACCAGCTATAGCGTCAGCCTGGATGTGCAGTGCTGGAGTAGTTTGGTCAGAGTCCCTGATTGAAAATATTGATACCCTGGATAGGGACAATGTTTTACTGTCTTTAGAGCAAATAAAGGATGCATTTCTTTATATGCGTGATGCACAGAGGGATATCTGCACACTGGCATCACGGGTAAGTGCTATGTCCATTTCGGCCAGAAGAAGTTTATGGACGCGACAGTGGTCAGGCGATGCGGACTCAAAACGGCATATGGAAGTTTTGCCGTATAAAGGGGAGGAGTTATTTGGAGTCAGTCTATCAGATTTGGTGGCCACGGCTACAGCCGGGAAATCCACCTTTTTACCTCAAGCTACTCCCCAACAGAAAAAGACACCGACTTTTCAACCGCAGTCCTTTCGTTCCTTTAAAAACAAGAGAGCAAAGGGATATTCATATCTGCCACGAGGCAGAGGAAGGGGGAAGAGACACCAACAGGCAGCTCCTTCCCAGGAACAGAAGCCCTCCCCCGCTTCTACAAAAGCCTCAGCATGACGCTGGGGCTTCTCAAGCGGACTCGGGGGCGGTGGGCGGTCGTCTCAAGCATTTCAGCGCGCAGTGGGCTCACTCGCAGGTAGATCCCTGGATCCTGCAGATAATATCTCAGGGGTACAGGTTGGAACTAGAGACAGATCCGCCTCGCCGTTTCCTGAAGTCTGCTTTACCAACGTCCCCCTCCGAAAGGGAGACGGTTTTGGAAGCCATTCACAAGCTGTACTCTCAGCAGGTGATAGTCAAGGTACCTCTTCTACAACAGGGAAAGGGGTATTATTCCACTCTATTTGTGGTACCGAAGCCGGACGGCTCGGTAAGACCTATTCTAAATCTGAAGTCCTTGAACCTGTACATAAAGAAGTTCAAGTTCAAAATGGAGTCACTCAGAGCAGTGATAGCGAACCTGGAAGAAGGGGACTTTATGGTGTCCTTGGACATCAAGGATGCGTACCTCCACGTTCCAATTTACCCCTCACACCAGGGGTACCTCAGGTTCGTTGTACAAAACTGTCACTATCAGTTTCAGACGCTGCCGTTCGGATTGTCCACGGCACCTCGGGTCTTTACAAAGGTAATGGCCGAGATGATGATTCTTCTTCGAAGAAAAGGCGTATTAATTATCCCATACTTGGACGATCTCCTAATAAGGGCAAGGTCCAGAGAACAGCTAGAGAGGGGATTAGCACTGTCTCAAGAAGTGCTAAAACAACACGGCTGGATTCTGAATATTCCAAAATCCCAGTTAATGCCGACAACTCGTCTGCTGTTCCTAGGGATGATTCTGGACACGGTTCAGAAAAAGGTTTTTCTCCCGGAGGAAAAAGCCAAGGAGTTGTCCGAGCTTGTCAGGAACCTCCTAAAACCAGGAAAGGTGTCTGTACATCAATGCACAAGAGTCCTGGGAAAAATGGTGGCTTCTTACGAAGCAATTCCATTCGGCAGATTCCATGCACGAATTTTCCAGAGGGATCTGTTAGACAAATGGTCAGGGTCGCATCTTCAGATGCACCAGCGGATAACCCTGTCTCCAAGGACAAGGGTATCTCTTCTGTGGTGGTTGCAGAGTGCTCATCTATTGGAGGGCCGCAGATTCGGCATACAGGATTGGATCCTGGTGACCACGGACGCCAGCCTGAGAGGCTGGGGAGCAGTCACACAAGGAAGAAACTTCCAGGGAGTGTGGACGAGCCTGGAAACGTCTCTTCACATAAACATTCTGGAACTAAGAGCAATCTACAATGCTCTAAGCCAGGCAGAACCTCTGCTTCAAGGAAAACCGGTGTTGATCCAGTCGGACAACATCACGGCAGTCGCCCATGTGAACAGACAGGGCGGCACAAGAAGCAGGAGTGCAATGGCAGAAGCTGCAAGGATTCTTCGCTGGGCAGAGAATCATGTGATAGCACTGTCAGCAGTGTTCATCCCGGGAGTGGACAACTGGGAAGCAGACTTCCTCAGCAGACACGACCTTCACCCGGGAGAGTGGGGACTTCATCCGGAAGTCTTCCACATGCTGGTAACCCGTTGGGAAAGACCAATGGTGGACATGATGGCGTCTCGCCTCAACAAAAAACTGGACAGGTATTGCGCCAGGTCAAGAGATCCGCAGGCAATAGCTGTGGACGCGCTGGTAACGCCTTGGGTGTACCAGTCGGTGTATGTGTTTCCTCCTCTGCCTTGTCAAAGTCAGAAAAATATCCCTATACACGCTGCCATATTTGCACCTCATGCTGGTCCGTGCTGCGCATGCGTGCGCTTTCCCGTGATAGCGCATACCCGCTGATGCGTGCACCCGCTCGCATCGGTATGCGTATTTACGGTAAAGAGTATGTAGTCGTAGCGTGCGACCCAATCGTTACATATTTCCACAATTAATGTAGTTTGTAGATCATGGTCCCTTTGATAGATTCTGAAAGTTTGGTTAATATAAAATGTCCCTGAATGGAGGAATCCCTCTTTGTATTGTGCGAAGGGTCTAACAGGAATCATACGGCAGTGTTTGGTACCCATCGGAAGAGTATTTAATTAGCAATATTCCGGTGTTGGTTTGGAGCGTATTAATCGCTCGTGCGAATAGTTATGGACATAAGAAGTTTATGTCCATTACTATTATTTACACATACTCAGGTATGCGGCGGGAAACCTAGTTTCCCACCCACCTGAGCTGTTTGAAATCGTCACAGCCCACCTGTATGAATCACCCTATGACCTTTTGTTATAATGCGAAGCCGAATTCCTGTGTCCAATGGACGATCAGATTGTAGGGACCATTAGATTGCATTGTGTGTGGGGCATAAATAGGCAGGCCGACAACATCCAGCTCTCACTCTTCAACGGTTCTCATTGCTGAAAATCGGGTGCTGGATGTCCAGGCGCATGCGATCGTTTCCCCTTGTGCGTAAGTTTCACTCCGTAATCATATTGTCTTACTGTGAGCCAATCTCTCTCTCTCTCTCTCTCTCTCTCTCTCTCTCTCTCTCTCTCTCTCTCTCTCTCTCTCTCTCTCTCTCTCTCTCTCTCTCTCTCTCTCTCTCTCTCTCTCTCTCTCTCTCTCCTTCTCTCTCTCCCTTCTCCTTCTCTCGTATCTCCCATTGACTAGTATTGTATTGTATTAGATCAGCATAGTATTGTATTGTATTTCTTGTATAGTTATTTGGTTAGGAAGTCTCTGTTATATTGTAGTGTATCATTTGTACTGTGATTCTTTTTGCAAGTATAATAGTCATAATACAGATAATAGGCTTTGGACCCTAAACCAGTATCTGTGTATTCCCTATAGTTTCAAGTGTTCACTTGAGCGTCGGTGACGCTCAAGCAGCTTTGTAGTTAGTCAGGTTACACAAGGTTGCACTTACACCCTGTATTCACATTAAGGTATTCTGTGTATTTCATTAATAATAGGTTTAGACATAAAGGTATAGCGTTGTGAGCGTCTGCGCCGCTGGTGATCTCCTCGTGGTCTCGAGCGTCCGCTACGCCATAGCGAATCATTACTCTAGTCATCACCAATAACGTGCTGTCCTGTGATCGTTGGGCCGTGAGCGAACGTGACGCTTGAGCGTCTCGCCTACGGCTAAGCGATCGTTACGCAACAAGCGTACCCTTACGGTACTTCTTAAGTAAACAGCGTACTGTGTTCTTAGACTTCATTAAGGGTTGTTTATACGACAAAGGAATTTAACATTGTCAATTGGGGACTCGTCCTGTCCTTCTCATATCTGCACTAGGTAGATCAGCAGACATTATCCCCCAGCAAAGGGTGGGAGATTGTCTCACAGTGCTGACGGGATAAGCGTCTGCTTCACTTAGATAAAGAGTGCTGAAGGAATCCGGGAACCGGAAGTAAGAACAAAACGCTTGTGTCTTTTAAAGCTGTTTATTTATTTTCTGTCTTGCGTATACACGCACGCATACATATATATCTGCATTTCTTTTTCAAAATTTCGTATATCACTATTCCTGTTTGCCAATTTTTATAGTTGAAAGAAAAGTGCTAAAAGAGACTTGCTGTTATTTCATAATTTAAGAATAGAGGTAATAGTTAAAAGTGTAAGACAAACACACAGGTTTGCCTGGGAGATAAGGCAAAGCCAGTGGGGTACGCGGTAGATGATCAGGGATCGTTTACATTGATAAAAGTATATTGTGTTACGGTGGATCTTTGTTTTGCGTACACGTGTCTCTAACAAAGACTAGCGTACGCAATCCAAAGGCCGACGCACGCAGCGTTCATTACGCAACGTGGCGTCCGGTTACGCCCACGTAGCTCAAGTCACGATAAGCGATAATTAGCGCAAAGCGGTAGATAACGCGACGCGGTAAATAACGCAAGTCTATTTTTGGAAAATTTGAAATTTAGTTTAACAGATCCTGCTCCTAATTGGTAACACAGCTGGGCTAAAGAAAATTTCTGCGCAGAAATAGATATAGAAACGAAAGTGTACATGTGTTGAGTGAGTGTGTTTTTATTACATAAGTTTCTCTATCGTCCTAAGTGGATGCTGGGGTTCCTGAAAGGACCATGGGGAATAGCGGCTCCGCAGGAGACAGGGCACAAAAGTAAAGCTTTTACAGGTCAGGTGGTGTGTACTGGCTCCTCCCCCTATGACCCTCCTCCAGACTCCAGTTAGATTTTTGTGCCCGGCCGAGAAGGGTGCAATTCTAGGTGGCTCTCATAAAGAGCTGCTTAGAGAGTTTAGCTTAGGTTTTTTATTTTACAGTGATTCCTGCTGGCAACAGGATCACTGCAACGAGGGACAGAGGGGAGAAGAAGTGAACTCACCTGCGTGCAGGATGGATTGGCTTCTTGGCTACTGGACATGGAGCTCCAGAGGGACGATCACAGGTACAGCCTGGATGGTCACCGGAGCCACGCCGCCGGCCCCCTCACAGATGCTGAAGCAAGAAGAGGTCCAGAATCGGCGGCTGAAGACTCCTGCAGTCTTCTTAAGGTAGCGCACAGCACTGCAGCTGTGCGCCATTTTCCTCTCAGCACACTTCACACGGCAGTCACTGAGGGTGCAGGGCGCTGGGGGGGGGGGCGCCCTGGGAGGCAAATGAAAACCTTTAAAAAAAAAAGGCTAAAAATACCTCACATATAGCCCCAGAGGCTATATGGAGATATTTACCCCTGCCTAAATGTACTAAATAGCGGGAGACGAGCCCGCCGGAAAAGGGGCGGGGCCTATCTCCTCAGCACACGGCGCCATTTTCTGTCACAGCTCCGCTGGTCAGGAAGGCTCCCAGGTCTCTCCCCTGCACTGCACTACAGAAACAGGGTATAACAGAGAGGGGGGGGCAAAATAAATGGCAATATATTAATATAAAAGCAGCTATAAGGGAGCACTTAATCATAAGGCTATCCCTGTCATATATAGCGCTTTTTGGTGTGTGCTGGCAGACTCTCCCTCTGTCTCCCCAAAGGGCTAGTGGGTCCTGTCTTCGTATAGAGCATTCCCTGTGTGTCTGCTGTGTGTCGGTACGTGTGTGTCGACATGTATGAGGACGTTATTGGTGTGGAGGCGGAGCAATTGCCAAATATGAGGATGTCACCTCCTAGGGGGTCGACACCAGAATGGATGCCTTTATTTGTGGAATTACGGGATAGCGTCAACTCGCTTAAGCAGTCGTTTGCCGACATGAGGCGGCCGGACACTCAATTAGTGCCTGTCCAGGCGCCTCAAACACCGTCAGGGGCTGTAAAACGCCCCTTGCCTCAGTCGGTCGACACAGACCCAGACACAGGCACTGATTCCGGTGGTGAAGGTGACGAATCAACCGTATTTTCCAGTAGGGCCACACGTTATATGATTTTGGCAATAAAGGAGATGTTACATTTAGCTGATACTACAGGTACCACTAAACAGGGTATTATGTGGGGTGTGAAAAAACTACCAGTAGTTTTTACCGAATCAGAAGAATTAAATGACGTGTGTGATGAAGCGTGGGGTGCCCCGATAAAAAACTGCTAATTTCAAAGAAGTTATTGGCTTTATACCCTTTCCCGCCAGAGGTTAGGCTCCCTAGGGTGGACAAAGCGCTAACACGCTTATCAAAACAAGTGGCGTTACCCTCTCCTGAGACGGCCGCACTTAAAGATCCATCAGATAGGAGGATGGAAAATATCTAAAAAGGTATATACACACATGCAGGTGTTATACTACGACCAGCTATTGCGACTGCCTGGATGTGCAGTGCTGGGGTAGTTTGGTCAGAGTCCCTGATCGAAAATATTGATACCCTGGACAGGGACAATATTTTACTGTCGTTAGAACAAATAAAGGATGCATTTCTTTATATGCGTGATGCACAGAGAGATATCTGCACACTGGCATCACGGGTAAGTGCTATGTCCATTTCGGCCAGAAGAGCTTTATGGACACGACAGTGGACAGGCGATGCGTAGAGGAGTTATTTGGGGTCGGTCTATCGGATTTGGTGGCCACGGCTACGGCCGGGAAATCCACCTTTCTACCTCAAGTCACTCCCCAACAGAAAAAGGCACCGACCTTTCAATCGCAGCCCTTTCGTTCCTTTAAAAATAAGAGAGCAAAGGGCTATTCATATCTGCCACGAGGCAGAGGACGAGGGAAGAGACAGCAACAGGCAGCTCCTTCCCAGGAACAGAAGCCCTCCCCGGCTTCTACAAAAGCCTCCGCATGACGCTGGGGCTTCGCAAGCGGACTCGGGGGCGGTAGGCGGTCGTCTCAAGAATTACAGCGCGCAGTGGGCTCACTCGCAGGTAAATCCCTGGATCCTGCAGATAATATCTCAGGGGTACAGGTTGAAATTAGAGACAGAGCCACCTCGCCGTTTCCTGAAGTCTGCTTTACCAACGTCCCCCTCAGAAAGGGAGACGGTTTTGGAAGCCATTCACAAGCTGTATTCTCAGCAGGTGATAGTCAAGGTACCTCTTCTACAACAAGGGAAGGGGTATTATTCCAC
Source organism: Pseudophryne corroboree (assembly GCF_028390025.1). NCBI lineage: Eukaryota > Metazoa > Chordata > Amphibia > Anura > Myobatrachidae > Pseudophryne > Pseudophryne corroboree. The sequence continues at coordinate 705,915,734 of NC_086448.1, read as the reverse complement.
TCTTTTTGTGGTACCGAAGCCGGATGGCTCGGTAAGGCCTATTCTAAATCTGAAGTCCTTGAACCTGTACATAAAGAAGTTCAAGTTCAAGATGGAGTCACTCAGAGCAGTGATAGCGAACCTGGAAGAAGGGGACTTTATGGTATCCTTGGACATCAAGGATGCGTATCTCCACGTTCCAATTACCCCTCACACCAGGGGTACCTCAGGTTCGTTGTACAAAACTGTCACTATCAGTTTCAGACGCTGCCGTTTGGTTTGTCCACGGCACCTCGGGTCTTTACAAAGGTAATGGCCGAGATAATATTTCTTCTTCGAAGAAAAGGCGTATTAATTATCCCATATTTGGACGATCTCCTAATAAGGGCAAGGTCCAGAGAACAGCTAGAGATGGGTTTAGCACTATCTCAAGAGGTGCTAAAGCAGCACGGATGGATTCTGAATATTCCAAAATCCCAATTAATGCCGACAACTCGTCTGCTGTTCCTGGGGATGATTCTGGACACAGTTCAGAAAAAGGTTTTTCTTCCCGAAGAAAAAGCCAAGGAGTTATCTGACCTGGTCAGGAACCTCCTAAAACCAGGAAAGGTGTCTGTACATCAATGCACAAGAGTCCTGGGAAAAAAAAATGGTAGCTTCTTACGAAGCAATCCCTTTCGGCAGATTCCATGCAAAGGGATCTGTTGGACAAAATGGTCAGGGTCGCATCTTCAGATGCACCTGCGGATAACCCTGTCGCCGAGGACAAGGGTATCCCTTCTGTGGTGGTTGCAGGAGGCTCATCTATTGGAGGGCCGCAGATTCGGCATGCAGGATTGGATCCTGGTGACCACGGATGCCAGCCTGAGAGGCTGGGGAGCAGTCACACAGGGAAGAAATTTCCAGGGAGTGTGGTCGAGCCTGAAAAAGTCTCTTCACATAAGCATTCTGGAACTAAGAGCAATCTACAATGCTCTAAGCCAGGCGGAACCTCTGCTTCAAGGAAGACCGGTGTTGATCCAGTCGGACAACATCACGGCAGTCGCCCATGTAAACAGACAGGGCGGCACAAGAAGCAGGAGGGCAATGGCAGAAGCTGCCAGGATCCTTCGCTGGGCGGAGAATCACGTGATAGCACTGTCAGCAGTATTCATCCCGGGCATGGACAACTGGGAAGCAGAATTCCTCAGCAGACACGACCTTCACCCGGGAGAGTGGGGACTTCATCCAGAAGTTTTCCACATGCTATTAAACCGTTGGGTAAAACCAATGGTGGACATGATGGCGTCTCGCCTCAACAAAACACTGGACAGGTATTGCGCCAGGTCAAGAGATCCGCAGGCAATAGCTGTGGACGAGCTGGTAACACCTTGGGTGTACCAGTCGGTATATGTGTTTCCTCCTCTGCCTCTCATACCAAAGGTATTGAGGATTATACGGCAAAGAGGAGTAAGACTAGTGGCTCCGGATTGGCCAAGAAGGACTTGGTACCCGGAACTTCAAGAGATGGTCACGGACGATCCGTGGCCTCTACTTCTGAGAAGGGACCTGCTTCAGCAGGGTCCTTGTCTTTTTCAAGACTTACCGCGGCTGCGTTTGACGGCATGGCGTTTGAATGTCAGATCCTAAAAGGAAAAGGCATTCCAGAAGAAGTCATTCCTACCTTGATAAAGGCAAGGAAGGAAGTCACCGCGAAGCATTATCGCCGTACTTGGCGAAAATATGTTGCGTGGTGCGAGCAACGGAGTGCTCCGATGGAGGAATTTCAACTGGGTCGTTTTCCTACATTTCCTGCAATCAGGATTGTCTATGGGTCTCAAACTGGGATCTATTAAGGTTCAAATTTCGGCCCTATCAATATTCTTCCAAAAAGAATTGGCCTCAGTCCCTGAGGCCCAGATTTTTATCAAAGGAGTACTGCATATACAGCCTCCTGTGGTGCCTAAGGTGGCACCGTGGGATCTAAATGTAGTTTTAGATTTCCTCAAATCCAATTGGTTTGAACCACTAAAGAATGTGGATTTGAAATATCTCACATGGAAAGTGACTATGTTACTGGCCCTGGCTTCGGCCGGGAGAGTATCTGAACTGGCGGCTTTGTTTTATAAAAGCCCTTATTTAATTTTCCATTCGACATAGGGCAGAGCTGAGGACGCGTCCGCATTTTCTCCCTGGGGTGGTATCAGCGTTTCACCTGAACCAGCCTATTGTAGTGCCTGCGGCTACAGACGACTTGAAGGACTCCAAGTTGTTGGACGTTGTCAGAGCCTTAAAAATATACATTTAAAGGACGGCTGGAGTCAGAAAATCTGACTCGCTGTTTATACTGTATGCACCCAACAAGTTGGGTGCACCTGCTTCTAAGCAGTCGATTGCTCGTTGGATTTGTAACAAAATTCAACTTGTACATTCTGTGGCAGGCCTGCCACAGCCTAAATCTGTTAAGGCCCATTCCGCAAGGAAGGTGGGCTCATCTTGGGCGGCTGCCCGAGGAGTCTCGGCATTACAACTCTGCCGAGCAGCTACGTGGTCAGGGGAGAACACGTTTGTAAATTTTTACAAATTTGATACCCTGGCAAAGGAGGACCTGGAGTTCTCTCATTCGGTGCTGCAGAGTCATCCGCACTCTCCCGCCCGTTTGGGAGCTTTGGTATAATCCCCATGGTCCTTTCAGGAACCCCAGCATCCACTTAGGACGATAGAGAAAATAAGAATTTACTTACCGATAATTCTATTTCTCGGAGTCCGTAGTGGATGCTGGGCGCCCATCCCAAGTGCGGATTATCTGCAATACTTGTACATAGTTATTGTTAACTAATTCGGGTTATTGTTTAGGAAGCCATCTTTCAGAGGCTCCTCTGTTATCATACTGTTAACTGGGTTTAGATCACAAGTTGTACGGTGTGATTGGTGTGGCTGGTATGAGTCTTACCCGGGATTCAAAATCCTCCCTTATTGTGTACGCTCGTCCGGGCACAGTACCTAACTGGAGTCTGGAGGAGGGTCATAGGGGGAGGAGCCAGTACACACCACCTGACCTGTAAAAGCTTTACTTTTGTGCCCTGTCTCCTGCGGAGCCGCTATTCCCCATGGTCCTTTCAGGAACCCCAGCATCCACTACGGACTCCGAGAAATAGAATTATCGGTAAGTAAATTCTTATTTTATATAACTTAGAGGTTGAACCAATAGAAATCAGGTAGGACATACGTGTAAGTGACATACGGTGGCTAAGGAGGCATCCTTGGTTAAATAAAATAAGAGCATTAGAGTATAGCGGACCACAAGGTAACAAGACCAGGAGGTCACAAGGACAAGGCCAGGAGGTCACAAGGTACAAGAAGGTCCGCTATAAAGGTACAAGAAGCACAACCCCGGGGGTTGGTGCTAAAACCCATATAGGCCATTGGAAGCTCTGGCTGAAGGAATTCGCAGCCGCAATTTTCGATTCCACTGATCTCGCAGTACATAACAGGTAGTGCTTATGTACTGAACGATTGTACCGCACGTAATTGTGTGCAGTAGTTAGTAATCTGACCTAATACCATTAGAGTAAAGTGGTCACAAACGCTATCTGTACATTCTGACGTGATTTGTGTAATTTTTTATTTTTAAAGGGAAGTTCGCTGGTCACTCAGGAACTATCTAACAACCCCACCTTTATTGGAAAGAGTAAGTGTCCTGCGGGTAACCCTCATATGTTCCAGTAAACAGAAGGTTTTTCTGGTAGGGCCCTGTATCGAGTACGCCAGCACCATATCGGTGTGATCAGGTCGTATTGGTCGAGGTGGGCGAGTGAGTGGGGTACTCGGTAAACCGCCACCGCCGGCCTATTTTGAATAATTTGGTTTGCTGTAAGGGTTCGCTGAAGACCGTGATATAAAGATCAAAGGAGTAGTAAGCAACACCTGCAGATTATGGGGGCCAATTGTTCAGGTAGGGGGCGATCAACCTCGGTTCGGGTTGATTCAGTGGTCCGACCAATTGGGTCGGCCAGGTACATCATGTGTGAAAAATACGGAAGTCACACAGAGGTTTTATGTGATGAATGGGAGAGAATGACTGTACAAGACAGGGAGAAATTCCCAAGAATAGGTAGCTTCAGTCCAGAAGTGTTACAAAATTTAAGGAGGAGGATATGTCTCATAAAATCAACAAAGAGACGAATTCAGCATCATGATTATTTACAGTTGTGGCAACAGGAAGGTGAGATACAGAGAGGTTTGGCTCTGGCGGCGGGATCTGGGGCAGTCAGGAAACTGATTGCCACAGCCCCGCCACCACCATATATAGCAGGAGAGAAGTTGATTACGGAGAGAAACGCACTGGGTTGTAAAACACAAACACTTAGTAACCCTGTAAATGTTAATGATGTTAACCAAGTAACTCATGCAAGTATTAACCCGTGCAAGTTGTACCCTGTTTTGAACTTTCCTCAGGAGTGTGATCAAGAAGACGATCCGGCAACAATTTCAGCTCTCTCTCTCGCAGCCACCATAGCAGAGACCACAGTAGGCACAGCAACACCCACAAGATTAGCGAAGGCCCCTAGCGGAGGGATAGGTGAGGTCGTGTCAATGGGTAAGTACGGCACCATGTATTATACTGAAACAATTTCACCACAAGTTGTAGAATCTACACAGAATGAGGTTGTTAGAGTAAACCCTGTTAGAGTAATAGCAGTTCCCAATGGGAAAACAGATGTATCAGGAGCCACTCCCATAAGGAACATTGCCATGTACACTCCATTTTCCCGAATGGAATTAAGAACAATAGTGTCCGAATTTCCTGACCCCAGGAAAGACTTAGTTGCTAGCCAAAAATACATCAGGGATCTAGGTAACACTGTAGAACCCAACAACAAGGATTGGCAGATACTGCTAAGAGCTTGTTTACCTTCAAATGTCGACTCAGTTCAATTCTTAGCTGATTGTGGACTAGATAAAGATGTACCTCTTACAGATGTGTACAACCAAGATAATGTGAAAAGAATAAATTTGCAGCTAAAAGAGTATTTCCCAGCAGTAGCAAAATGGAATAAGATATTCTCCATTAAACAGAAGGAGTCAGAGACAGCTGCAGAGTATTTTCACAGAGCATTATTAGAAATGGCAAAATACACAGGTATAGAGGACATTAAAACAGACACAAACCATCGGGAAGTAGCAGTATCGGTACTGATGGATGGTTTAAAAGAGTCATTGAAGACTAGGGTACAGACCACGCAACCTTGTTGGCGAGGTCTGTCTGTGGCTACTTTGAGAGAGGCTGCTATTGATCACGACAGGAACATCACTAGACACAGGGAGTCGCAAAGTGATAAATTGATGTCAGTAAGTATACAGGCGCTGACCACAAGGCAGCCTGCGTATGTACCACCGAATCCTGTGGGTAAGTCAAGTGTAATAACATGTTTCTCTATCGTCCTAAGTGGATGCTGGGGTTCCTGAAAGGACCATGGGGAATAGCGGCTCCGCAGGAGACAGGGCACAAAAAAGTAAAGCTTTACTAGGTCAGGTGGTGTGCACTGGCTCCTCCCCCTATGACCCTCCTCCAGACTCCAGTTAGATTTTGTGCCCGAACGAGAAGGGTGCAATCTAGGTGGCTCTCCTAAAGAGCTGCTTAGAGAAAGTTTAGTTTAGGTTTTTTTCTTTACAGTGAGTCCTGCTGGCAACAGGATCACTGCAACGTGGGACTTAGGGGGAAAGTAGTAAACTCACCTGCATGCAGAGTGGATTTGCTGCTTGGCTACTGGACACCATTAGCTCCAGAGGGATCGAACACAGGCCCAGCCGTGGAGTCCGGTCCCGGAGCCGCGCCGCCGACCCCCTTGCAGATGCTGAAGCGTGAAGAGGTCCGGAAACCGGCGGCTGAAGACTCCTCAGTCTTCATAAGGTAGCGCACAGCACTGCAGCTGTGCGCCATTTTCCTCTCAGCACACTTCACTGGGCAGTCACTGAGGGTGCAGAGCGCTGGGGGGGGGCGCTCTGAGAGGCAAATATAAACCTTATACAAGGCTAAAAATACCTCACATATAGCCCATAGGGGCTATATGGAGATATTTAACCCCTGCCTGACTGGAAAAATAGCGGGAGAAGAACCCGCCGAAAAAGGGGCGGGGCCTATCTCCTCAGCACACGGCGCCATTTTCTGTCACAGCTCCGCTGGTCAGAACGGCTCCCAGGTCTCTCCCCTGCACTGCACTACAGAAACAGGGTAAAACAGAGAGGGGGGGCACATTAATGGCTATATATATATATATTAAAGCAGCTATAAGGGAGCACTTAATATAAGGATATCCCTTGTATATATAGCGCTTTGTGGTGTGTGCTGGCAGACGCTCCCTCTGTCTCCCCAAAAGGGCTAGTGGGTCCTGTCTTCATTAGAGCATTCCCTGTGCGTTTGCGGTGTGTGTCGGTACGTGGTGTCGACATGTATGAGGACGATATTGGTGTGGAGGCGGAGCAATTGCCAAATATGCAGATGTCACCCCCCAGGGGGTCGACACCAGAATGGATGCCTTTATTTGTGGAATTACGTGATGGTTTATCTTCCCTTAAACAGTCAGTTGAGGACATGAGGCGGCCGGACAATCAATTAATGCCTGTCCAGGCGCCTCAAACACCGTCAGGGGCTGTAAAACGCCCTTTGCCTCAGTCGGTCGACACAGACCCAGACACGGGCACTGATTCCAGTGACGACGGTAGAAATTCAAACGTATTTTCCAGTAGGGCCACACGTTATATGATTTTGGCAATGAAGGAGACGTTACATTTAGCTGATACTACAGATACCGTAAAACAGGGTATTATGTATGGTGTGAAAAAACTACAAACAGTTTTTCCTGAATCAGAAGAATTAAATGACGTGTGTGATGAAGCGTGGGTTGCTCCTGATAAAAAGTTGATAATTTCAAAAAAGTTATTGGCATTATACCCTTTCCCGCCAGAGGTTAGGGCGCGCTGGGAAACACCCCCTAAGGTGGACAAGGCGCTCACACGCTTATCCAAACAAGTGGCGTTACCCTCTCCTGAGACGGCCGCACTTAAGGATCCATCAGATAGAAAGATGGAAGTTATTCAAAAGAATATATACACACATGCAGGTGTTATACTACGACCAGCTATAGCAACTGCCTGGATGTGCAGTGCTGGAGTAGTTTGGTCAGAATCCCTGATTGAAAATATTGATACCCTAGATAGGGACAATGTTTTACTGTCGTTAGAACAAATAAAGGATGCATTTATCTATATGCGTGATGCACAGAGGGATATTTGCACACTGGCATCTCGGGTGAGTGCTATGTCCATTTCAGCCAGAAGAGCCTTATGGACACGACAGTGGACAGGCGATGCGGATTCAAAACGTCACATGGAGGTTTTGCCGTATAAAGGGGAGGAGTTATTTGGAGTTGGTCTATCAGACTTGGTGGCCACGGCTACTGCCGGGAAATCCACTTTTTTACCTCAAGTCACTCCCCAACAGAGAAAGGCACCGACCTTTCAACCGCAGCCTTTTCGCTCCTACAAAAATAAGAGAGCAAAAGGCTTGTCGTACCTGCCACGAGGCAGAGGAAGAGGGAAGAGACACCAACAGGCAGCTCCTTCCCAGGAACAGAAGCCCTCCCCGGCTCCTGCAAAAACCTCAGCATGACGCTGGGGCCTCTCAAGCGGACTCGGGGACAGTGGGGGGCCGTCTCAAAAATTACAGCGCGCAGTGGGCTCACTCGCAGGTAGACCCCTGGATCCTGCAGATAATATCTCAGGGGTACAGGTTGGAATTAGAGACGGATCCTCCTCATCGTTTCCTGAAGTCTGCCTTACCAACCGTCTCTTCCGAAAGGGAGAGGGTGTTGGAAGCCATTCACAAGCTGTACGCTCAGCAGGTGATAGTCAAAGTACCCCTATTACAACAAGGAAAGGGGTATTATTCCACTCTATTTGTGGTACCGAAGCCGGATGGCTCGGTAAGGCCTATTCTAAATCTGAAGTCCTTGAACCTCTACATAAAAAAGTTCAAGTTCAAGATGGAGTCACTCAGAGCAGTGATAGCGAACCTGGAAGAAGGGGACTTTATGGTATCCTTGGACATCAAGGATGCGTATCTACACGTTCCGATTTACCCCGCACACCAGGGGTACCTCAGGTTCATTGTTCAAAACTGTCACTATCAGTTTCAGACGCTGCCGTTCGGATTGTCCACGGCGCCTCGGGTCTTTACCAAGGTAATGGCCGAGATGATGATTCTTCTTCGAAGAAAAGGCGTATTAGTTATCCCATACTTGGACGATCTCCTAATAAGGGCAAGGTCCAGAGAACAGCTGGAGACAGCTTTAGCACTATCTCAAGAGGTGCTAAGACAACACGGGTGGATTCTGAATATTCCAAAATCCCATTTAATCCCGACAACTCGTCTGCTGTTCCTAGGAATGATTCTGGACACGGTTCAGAAAAAGGTTTTCCTTCCAGAGGAAAAAGCCAAGGAGTTATCCGATCTGGTCAGGAACCTCCTAAAACCAGGAAAAGTGTCAGTACATCAATGCACAAGAGTCCTGGGAAAAATGGTGGCTTCTTACGAAGCAATTCCATTCGGCAGATTCCATGCAAGAATATTCCAAAGGGATCTGTTGGACAAATGGTCAGGGTCGCATCTGCAGATGCACCTGCAAATAACCCTGTCACCAAAGACAAGGGTGTCACTTCTGTGGTGGTTGCAGAAGGCTCACCTATTAGAAGGCCGCAGATTCGGCATTCAGGATTGGATCCTGGTGACCACGGACGCCAGCCTGAGAGGCTGGGGAGCAGTCACACAAGGAAGAAACTTCCAGGGAGTATGGACGAGTCTGGAAAAGTCTCTTCACATAAACATTCTGGAACTAAGAGCAATCTACAATGCTCTAAGCCAGGCGGAACTTCTCCTGCAAGGAAAGCCGGTGTTGATTCAGTCGGACAACATCACGGCGGTCGCCCATGTAAACAGGCAGGGCGGCACAAGAAGCAGGAGTGCAATGGCAGAAGCTGCCAAGATTCTTCGCTGGGCGGAGAATCACGTGATAGCACTGTCAGCAGTGTTCATCCCGGGCGTGGACAACTGGGAAGCAGACTTCCTCAGCAGACACGATCTTCATCCGGGAGAGTGGGGTCTACATCCAGAAGTCTTCAACATGTTAATAGACCGTTGGGAAAGACCAATTGTAGACATGATGGCGTCTCGCCTCAACAAGAAACTGGACAAATATTGCGCCAGGTCAAGAGATCCACAGGCAATAGCTGTGGACGCACTGGTAACTCCTTGGGTGTACCAGTCAGTGTATGTGTTTCCTCCTCTGCCGCTCATACCAAAGGTATTGAAGATCATACGGCAAAGAAGAGTAAGAACAATACTAGTGGTTCCGGATTGGCCGAGAAGGACTTGGTATCCGGAACTTCAAGAGATGCTCACGGACGAACCGTGGCCTCTACCTCTGAGAAGGGACCTGCTACAGCAGGGTCCCTGTCTTTTTCAAGACTTACCGCGGCTGCGTTTGACGGCATGGCGGTTGAACGCCAGATCCTAAAAGGGAAAGGCATTCCAGAAGAAGTCATTCCTACCTTGATTAAGGCACGGAAGGAAGTCACCGTGAAACATTATCACCGCATTTGGCGAAAATATGTAGCGTGGTGTGAGGATCGGAGGGTTCCGACGGAGGAATTCCAACTGGGTCGTTTCCTACATTTCCTGCAATCAGGATTATCTATGGGTCTCAAATTGGGATCCATTAAGGTTCAAAATTTCGGCCCTGTCAATATTCTTCCAAAAAGAATTGGCCTCTGTCCCTGAGGTCCAGACTTTTGTCAAGGGAGTACTGCATATACAGCCTCCTGTGGTGCCTCCGGTGGCACCGTGGGATCTAAATGTAGTTTTAGATTTCCTCAAATCCCATTGGTTTGAACCATTGAAAAAGGTGGATTTGAAATATCTCACATTGAAAGTGACTATGTTACTAGCCCTGGCCTCTGCCAGGAGAGTATCTGAATTGGCGGCTTTATCTTATAAAAGTCCTTATCTAATCTTCCATTCGGATAGGGCAGAACTGCGGACTCGTCCGCATTTTCTCCTAAAGTGGTATCAGCATTTCATCTGAACCAACCTATTGTGGTGCCTGCGGCCACTAGCGACTTGGAGGACTCCAAGTTGTTGGACGTTGTCAGAGCCTTAAAAATATACATTGCAAGGACGGCTGGAGTCAGAAAATCTGACTCGCTGTTTATATTGTATGCACCCAACAAGTTGGGCGCACCTGCTTCTAAGCAGTCGATTGCTCGTTGGATTTGTAACACAATTCAACTTGCACATTCTGTGGCAGGCCTGCCACAGCCTAAAACTGTAAAAGCCCACTCCACAAGGAAGGTGGGCTCATCTTGGGCGGCTGCCCGAGGGGTCTCGGCATTACAACTCTGCCGAGCAGCTACGTGGTCGGGGGAGAACACGTTTGTAAAATTTTACAAATTTGATACCCTGGCAAAGGAGGACCTGGAGTTCTCTCATTTGGTGCTGCAGAGTCATCCGCACTCTCCCGCCCGTTTGGGAGCTTTGGTATAATCCCCATGGTCCTTTCAGGAACCCCAGCATCCACTTAGGACGATAGAGAAAATAAGAATTTACTTACCGATAATTCTATTTCTCGGAGTCCGTAGTGGATGCTGGGCGCCCATCCCAAGTGCGGATTATCTGCAATACTTGTACATAGTTATTGTTAACTAATTCGGGTTATTGTTAAGGAGCCATCTTTAAGAGGCCCTTTCTGTTGTCATACTGTTAACTGGGTTTAGATCACAAGTTGTACGGTGTGATTGGTGTGGCTGGTATGAGTCTTACCCGGGATTCAAAATGCCTCCCTTATTGTGTATGCTCGTCCGGGCACAGTACCTAACTGGAGTCTGGAGGAGGGTCATAGGGGGAGGAGCCAGTGCACACCACCTGACCTAGTAAAGCTTTACTTTTTTGTGCCCTGTCTCCTGCGGAGCCGCTATTCCCCATGGTCCTTTCAGGAACCCCAGCATCCACTACGGACTCCGAGAAATAGAATTATCGGTAAGTAAATTCTTATTTTTTCTTGTAACAAACAGGGACACTATGCACGAGACTGTAGAACAAAGAGTGTACAAAGATCTTTTCAACCCCCTAGACAACGACACGACACACGACATTGGGAGCAGGGTCCACAGAGGCGGAGTTTTGAGCCACATACAGGGGAAACAAAAAGATACCCCCCGAACAGAGATTGGCATGCCTCTGGTAGTTCCCAGCTGACTCCCTCACAAGTAGTTGCTGCCAGCGGGATTCAGGGAGGTCAGCATACCCAATAGGGGTGTGGCCATACCTGTAATCTGCAGCCAGTTAAATTGATTGCCAGTCTTGGAAGTGAACCAGAGATTGCAATCAATGTAGCTGGTAAAACCTTAAACTTTCTTGTAGACACAGGGGCGGCCAAGTCAGTGATAAATTCGACAGTGGGCATGAGAACCACTGGTAGGACAGTTCCAGCCATGGGAGTAACAGGAGTAGTCCAGCACTACCCTGTTAGCAAACCAGCCGAGATTACAATAGGGCCTTTGCATACCAAGCATTCGTTTTTGCTAGCTGCATCGGCACCAACCAATCTCCTGGGAAGAGACTTACTATGTAAAATGGGTTGCGTCATTTATTGTACTCCTGAAGGAGTATTCTTGGACATTCCTGAGAATCACGCTCAGGAAGTACGAGACATGTTAGACTCCCCATCAAAATTAATGTCACATCCCATTATGACAAATAGGAATCCATCCCAAATAGAAGAAATGACATCTCAGATACCAGAGTCACTTTGGACAAAAGATGGACAGGACACTGGATTAATGGCAAACGTAGCTCCAGTAGTTGTACAAGTAAAAGATGGTAGGATAGCTCCAAAAATCCCACAGTATCCTCTGAAGCCAGAGGTGGAGTTAGGAGTTTTCCCAGTAATAGAGCGCTTGCTACAACAGGGCATTCTAGTAAGAACGTCCAGCACAGCAAATAGTCCCATCTTCCCTGTTAAAAAGAGTGGGGGGAGGGGTTACAGGCTAGTGCAGGATCTAAGGGGGATTAACAAAATAGTTGAGAGTCAGTTCCCCGTAGTGCCTAATCCAGCTGTCATCCTAATGCAAATTCCTCCCACTGCCAAATTTTTCACTGTTATTGACCTCTGCTCCGCATTCTTTTCGGTACCTCTGCACCCTGACAGCCAATATTTGTTTGCATTCACATACAGAGGAGTCCAATACACGTGACTCGATTGCCCCAAGGGTTCATAGATAGTCCAAGTATATTTTCTCAGGCTTTGCATGATTGTTTATCGTCTTTCCAACCAGACAGTGGATCAGTATTGATACAGTATGTGGACGATTTATTACTGTGTTCAGATTCACTGGAAGCATCTCTGAAGGATACGAAACAGCTCCTGTTTCATCTTTCAGACACCGGACACAAGGTGTCCAAAGACAAGTTGCAATTATGCCAAGCTAAGGTAAAATATTTGGGACACTGTCTAACACAAGGACTGAGACACCTGACCGCTGATAGAATCCAAGCAATTAGAGACCTGACACTGCCACAAACCCAGCAACAGATCAGAACGTTTTTAGGAATGTGTGGGTATTGCCGTAATTGGATCCCAGGGTTTTCCATATTGGCGCTACCTTTGCAGGAAATGGTCTCCTCAAACAAACCTGATAGGATCTCGCATACAGACGAATCCGAAACAGCATTTGAGAGACTCAAACAGTGCCTAACGCAGGCGCCAGCACTAGGTATGCCAGACTATGGGAAACCCTTTGAACTATACGGAACAGAAAGTGCTGGTTGCGCAGCAGGTGTACTAACCCAAAAACACGGTGATGCCAGCAGGCCAGTTGCATACTACAGCGCTCAGCTAGACACGGTAGCACGATCCCTCCCCACATGCTTGCGTAGCGTTGCGGCGATAGCATTGCTAGTGACAAAAAGCGAAGATGTCGTGCTAGGCCACAACCTCACAATCCATACACCACATGCGGTATCTGCCCTATTAAATTCTGCCCAAACCAGACGCGTCTCATCAGCGAGGTTTACAAGATGGGAATTGGCACTAATGGCCCCAGTAAACATCACCATAAGGAGATGCAGCGCATTAAATCCTGCAACATTTCTCCCAGGTGTGCCTGGTCAGACACAAAGGGTGGAAGGTGAGAGTGATGGGGAAGGAGGATTTAATACAAAGGAAGATACACATGATTGTATGGAATATTTGACCCAAAATTTTACCGCAAGGCCTGACATCAGTGACAATCCACTGGAAGATGCAGAACTCACGTTCTACACGGACGGTAGTTGTCATAGACAGTCAGACTCGGGAGACTTGTGTACTGGATACGCAGTCGTAGATGACCAAGACACCATAGAAGCGGAACCGCTAGGTCCACCTCACTCAGCCCAGGTTGCTGAACTGGTCGCCCTAACCAGAGCATGTGAATTGGCTAAGGGTAAGTCAGCCAATATCTACACCGATTCTAGATACGCCTTCGGGGTAGTACATGATTTCGGAGCCCTATGGCGCCTCAGAAATTTCATGACGGCAGCTGGTACACAGATAGCGCATGCAGCTTATATAAAAAGGCTTCTAACAGCGATACAGGAACCCGACAGAGTGGCTGTTATCAAATGTAAAGCACACACATATAGCCAAGACCCAGGATCCCTTGGTAACAGCCGAGCAGACGAAGCCGCAAAGCTTGCAGCTGCTACCCCCATACAGACAGACACCACACAACTGATGGTATTTAATACCATCAACACACAGAAGTTGTGTGAGATGCAGAATTTGTGTTCCACACAGGAAAAGGCAGTCTGGAAGGCAAAGGGATATGGCCAGGAGTCCTCAGGGCTCTGGACGGATGGACATGGTAAACCAGTGGCCCCCAGGACATACCTTCCATGTCTGGCTGAAGCAGCTCACGGGCTGACTCATCTAGGCAGGGAGGGGATGTGCAAATTGGTAAGAGCATACTGGTGCGCCCCAGGATTCTCCTCTCATGCGGGTAAAAGAGCAATGTCATGCCTTACCTGTCTGAGAAAGAATATTGGAAAAGCAATACCTACAGAACCATCCCATGTCCCACCTGCCGGCGGCCCTTTCCAGGTAATACAAATTGACTTCATTCAATTACCCCCATGTCGAAATTTGAAATCTGTACTTGTTTGTATAGATGTTTTCTCGAATTGGGTCGAAGCATTTCCAGCAGCTACAAATACCGCTATGTTTACAGCTAAGAAAATTGTGCAGGAATTTGTATGTAGATATGGTATCCCTAGAATCATTGAAAGTGATAGGGGTACCCATTTTACCGGTGATGTCTTTCAAGGAATGTGTAAATTAATGGGTATTGATAGCAAGCTGCACACTCCGTACCGTCCACAGGCGAGTGCGAAGGTCGAAAGAGTGAACAGCACTATTAAAAATAAATTGAGTAAAGTAATGGCAGAGACAGGATTGACGTGGCCAGAAGCTTTACCCATTGTTTTGTATAGCATCAGTACCACTCCCAGGTCCCCTCTTAACCTGTCCCCTTTTGAAATTCTGTTTGGTCGACAACCGCATGTCATGATCAACCCTCAGGATGATTTGAAATGTAACAATGAAGTGACTGTAAAATACTTGATTAACATGAGTAAGCAGTTGAGGAATCAAAATGATAATCTGAAGTTGGTGATTCCTGATTTACCAGATAGTAATTGTCATGACATTGAACCTGGGGATTATGTAATGATACGAAATTTTCTACGCTCAGGTTGTCTTATTGATAGATGGGAAGGACCATACCAGGTCTTATTGACTAGCACCACAGCATTGAAGGTTGCTGAGAGAGAGACTTGGGTCCATTCATCCCACTGCAAAAAGGTTGCTGATCCAGAGAAGTCCCGTGATAAGGAACAGACGGTAGAGGTTGTATCACTGGAGTGTCTGTTCCAGGAGGACTGAGGCGGCACCTGAGCCTTGAAGACCGAAAGCAGTTGTTGACTCCCTTCTCCCTTTTATTGTTTTCTCCACTTCCCATCCCCTCTCCCTTAAAAATTTCTTTTTCCCCCTCCTCATTCTTCTCTATTTCCTCCTCAAAGATGGACTTGCCCCCAAGAGACTGTGATCCGGATTTTGATGTTAACCATGATGTTGACCAGAGCAGTCTGTTCCGGCGAGAGTACCATAGAGGTCGAGAGAGGTTCTGGAATGGGTTCCGATTATGATGATGGAGGCGCAGTTTTCCAAGATCAACCAAACCAACAAGCAAAGGCGAGTATCAGAAAACGATCCGATAGAAGAAATTGTGATGGATTGTTAGTTGAGGAAAACTGTATCTGTAGGCTCTGTGACAATTTGATTGAGGATGGGTGCATAAAGAAATGCCAATCCAGTTTTAATATCCATATGGACCGGCATCCATTGAGTGACTATCACTCCTTAGTGGGTAACGTATTAAACCAAACAGATTGTTGGGTATGCTCTCAAGTACCTCAGGGTCATAGCAAATCAGGGCTAGTACCATTTCCTTTAACGTTAGGGGAGGTACTTGAGTTAAATGGTGGGAGACCGGTGGACCGGAGGTTTAACATCTCCAGCCCTCCTAGTTTGAAGCTCCACCAATACCATGTGGATAGGTCCCTCTTATGTTTTAATATCTCCAATCCCCGTAAGCCGGGAAATTGGGAAGTGTCATGGAGCAACCTTACCATGACCTTTTCACACAGAGCAGATAGAATGCCTACAGATACAGAGCTTGTACGCCACATAGCCAGTAGAGGAAAATCTTTCCGGTATCGATATACCTTAGGAAATAGGATTACTAGAGTTGGAGAAGTATCACCAGGATACTGTGCACATATCGTACAAACCGATACGTGCATTAAGCAGATGGAAGAATTAGGGTCAGGAGAGTTCACCTGGAAGGTGTGTAATATGGTAATGTCCTTCTCTGTCCCATATGTTCTCCCCGATGATGCATATTTCATATGCGGGAGAAAGGCGTACAAGTGGCTTGCCCCAAACTCTGAAGGATTGTGTTATATTGGAAAAGTATTGCCTGAAGTGATGACTGTAACACATGACAAAATGAAAGACATACACCGTGGTGCCCAAGCTCCTTATACTCACACTCATTACGAGCACCGAGTTAAAAGACAACTGTCAGAAAGGTTAGAGCATCCGGCCTCTGATCTTATCCATGAATCCACCGGGATTCAGGTTCTGGTAGCGTTAGATTTCACTCGCACCGCTCGAGGAGTGATGAATTATAGATACATTTCCGCACTCGCCAATTTGTTAGATAATATCACTGAAATGTATGATGACACGTTCAGATACACTGGAAGAGAACTTCAAGCTTATAAAACAGAACTAGTTCAGCATAGGATGGTTCTTAATTATCTTACAGCAGTAACAGGCGGATATTGTGTTACATTGGCAACACAGTACGTTGTGATATACGTGCATAAAGTGTTGCACGTATATCACAAATAGCACCGAGGATCCGGTAGAGGTCATAGACCAAAAGATGGACGATATTCTCCAATTGAAGTGGGAATTTCGTCGAAAACACAATCTCACCCTTGCTGCTGTAGGTAATGAGCTGACTGGTTGGGTGTCATGGTTGAACCCGCGAAATTGGTTCTCCGGTTTAGGAGACTGGGCTCAAGGAGTCATAATGGATGTTGGAAAGTTCCTCCTATGTATCTTAGGTGTTGTTATATCTATTGGATTGATATTTAGATGCGGGCAGGCTTTAATGAGGTGCAAACAAAGTACAAAAGTGATGAGCTTGAGGAGTGAGGAAACTGTAATTAACCTGGATTTGATTTATGACCCAATGATAGAAACCAGGATGTGATGAAAAATGCGATTATACGGTCCGTTTCTTTCACCTGTTTTTCTGCTTTTCTCCAAGATACAAAGACCCCCTTGGACGAGGAAGTTGACGAGACGCTATACAGACAACAGACAAGCACCAAAGATGAAGTTTTGACCACTTGAGAAATGGACATTTGATGAACTTTGCCATGGATCCCCAGTTTCCCTAGTATTTTTAAACTCACGCTAGCCCAACATTTTTGTAAATCTGATGGCACTGACAAAGCTATTTGCTCATGCCCAAGGAGCAATACAGCGCAAAGAAGACGACTCTCAACAGATACCGAACAAAACTTCAACGACAGATGTACATTTACCTGACATAGAATATCATTGCATTTTCCAATAAGTGTTCTTTATCTTCATCTCTACAACCCTCAGGTAATAACACACATAGTAAAGGGAATACAGGCACAGATATCAGCAATCACATATCCCCCCATTCATGTATCATCAACTAAAATGTGCTCCCCATTTTGTTCAAAATCCGAAAAGAGCTCGGTAAAGTTTGACAGCCCATCCACAGACCCGTACCACGGGATAAGAAGGAATTCAAATGTATACTTCGCAATACCTCGAAGCTTGACTTACAACACGTACGGCACGATGATACATAACCCTCCAAACATGGACTCATACACACATGCTTCTGCTATCACACTAGGTCATACCCTCTTCACACCTACTCCTCTCTCCTCCCTCACCCAACCATGGAAATGAATTAACCCCTGACATATATTTTTCTCCTTTTGAAATGTTTTAGAAGGTGGCAGTTATTATTGACTGCCAAAGGGTGGACTGTCAAAGTCAGAAAAATATCCCTATACACGCTGCCATATTTGCACCTCATGCTGGTCCGTGCTGCGCATGCGTGCGCTTTCCCGTGATAGCGCATACCCGCTGATGCGTGCACCCGCTCGCATCGGTATGCGTATTTACGGTAAAGAGTATGTAGTCGTAGCGTGCGACCCAATCGTTACATATTTCCACAATTAATGTAGTTTGTAGATCATGGTCCCTTTGATAGATTCTGAAAGTTTGGTTAATATAAAATGTCCCTGAATGGAGGAATCCCTCTTTGTATTGTGCGAAGGGTCTAACAGGAATCATACGGCAGTGTTTGGTACCCATCGGAAGAGTATTTAATTAGCAATATTCCGGTGTTGGTTTGGAGCGTATTAATCGCTCGTGCGAATAGTTATGGACATAAGAAGTTTATGTCCATTACTATTATTTACACATACTCAGGTATGTGGCGGGAAACCTAGTTTCCCACCCACCTGAGCTGTTTGAAATCGTCACAGCCCACCTGTATGAATCACCCTATGACCTTTTGTTATAATGCGAAGCCGAATTCCTGTGTCCAATGGACGATCAGATTGTAGGGACCATTAGATTGCATTGTGTGTGGGGCATAAATAGGCAGGCCGACCACATCCAGCTCTCACTCTTCAACGGTTCTCATTGCTGAAAATCGGGTGCTGGATGTCCAGGCGCATGCGATCGTTTCCCCTTGTGCGTAAGTTTCACTCCGTAATCATATTGTCTTACTGTGAGCCAATCTCTCTCTCTCTCTCTCTCTCTCTCTCTCTCTCTCTCTCTCTCTCTCTCTCTCTCTCTCTCTCTCTCTCTCTCTCTCTCCCTCTCTCCCTCTCTCTCCCTTCTCCTTCTCTCGTATCTCCCATTGACTAGTATTGTATTGTATTAGATCAGCATAGTATTGTATTGTATTTCTTGTATAGTTATTTGGTTAGGAAGTCTCTGTTATATTGTAGTGTATCATTTGTACTGTGATTCTTTTTGCAAGTATAATAGTCATAATACAGATAATAGGCTTTGGACCCTAAACCAGTATCTGTGTATTCCCTATAGTTTCAAGTGTTCACTTGAGCGTCGGTGACGCTCAAGCAGCTTTGTAGTTAGTCAGGTTACACAAGGTTGCACTTACACCCTGTATTCACATTAAGGTATTCTGTGTATTTCATTAATAATAGGTTTAGACATAAAGGTATAGCGTTGTGAGCGTCTGCGCCGCTGGTGGTCTCGAGCGTCCGCTACGCCATAGCGAATCATTACTCTAGTCATCACCAATAACGTGCTGTCCTGTGATCGTTGGGCCGTGAGCGAACGTGACGCTTGAGCGTCTCGCCTACGGCTAAGCGATCGTTACGCAACAAGCGTACCCTTACGGTACTTCTTAAGTAAACAGCGTACTGTGTTCTTAGACTTCATTAAGGGTTGTTTATACGACAAAGGAATTTAACATTGTCAGCCTCTCATACCAAAAGTATTGAGAATTATACGGCAAAGAGGCGTAAGAACGATACTAGTGGTTCCGGATTGGCCAAGAAGGACTTGGTACCCGGAACTTCAAGAGATGATCACGGAAGATCCGTGGCCTCTACCTCTAAGGAGGGACTTGCTTCAGCAGGGTCCCTGTCTGTTTCAAGACTTACCGCGGCTGCGTTTGACGGCATGGCGGTTGAACGCCGGATCCTAAAGGAAAAAGGCATGCCGGAAGAAGTCATTCCTACTTTGATTAAAGGAAGGAAGTAACCGTGCAACACTATCACCGCATTTGGCGAAGATGTGGTGCGAGGATCGGAGTGCTCCGACGGAGGAATTTCAACTGGGTCGATTCCTACATTTCCTGCAATCAGGATTGTCTATGGGTCTCAAATTGGGATCTATTAAGGTTCAAATTTCGGCCCTGTCGATTTTCTTTCAAAAAGAATTGGCTTCAGTTCCTGAAGTCCAGACTTTTGTTAAGGGAGTGCTGCATATACAGCCTCCTGTGGTGCCTCCAGTGGCACCGTGGGATCTCAATGTGGTTTTGGAATTTCTAAAATCTCATTGGTTTGAACCACTAAAAAAGGTGGATTTAAAATATCTCACATGGAAAGTGACCATGTTACTAGCCCTGGCTTCGGCCAGGAGAGTGTCAGAACTGGCAGCTTTATCTTACAAAAGCCCATATCTGATTTTCCATTCGGACAGGGCAGAACTGCGGACTCGTCCGCATTTTCTCCCTAAGGTGGTGTCAGCATTTCATCTGAACCAGCCTATTGTAGTGCCTGCGGCTACAAGTGACTTGGAGGACTCCAAGTTACTGGACGTTGTCAGAGCATTAAAAATATATATTGCAAGGACAGCTGGAGTCAGAAAATCTGACTCGTTGTTTATATTGTATGCACCCAACAAGATGGGTGCTCCTGCGTCTAAGCAGACGATTGCTCATTGGATCTGTAGCACAATCCAACTTGCACATTCTGTGGCAGGCCTGCCACAGCCTAAATCTGTAAAGGCCCACTCCACAAGGAAGGTGGGCTCATCTTGGGCGGCTGCCCGAGGGGTCTCGGCATTACAACTTTGCCGAGCAGCTACGTGGTCAGGGGAGAACACGTTTGTAAAATTTTACAAATTTGATACTCTGGCTAAGGAGGACCTGGAGTTCTCTCATTCGGTGCTGCAGAGTCATCCGCACTCTCCCGCCCGTTTGGGAGCTTTGGTATAATCCCCGTGGTCCTTTCAGGAACCCCAGCATCCACTAGGACGATAGAGAAAATAAGAATTTACTTACCGATAATTCTATTTCTCGGAGTCCGTAGTGGATGCTGGGCGCCCATCCCAAGTGCGGATTATCTGCAATAATTGTACATAGTTATTGTTAACTAATTCGGGTTATTGTTAAGAAGCCATCTTTCAGAGGCTCCTCTGTTATCATACTGTTAACTGGTTTTGATCACAAGTTGTACGGTGTGATTGGTGTGGCTGGTATGAGTCTTACCCGGGATTCAAAATTCCTCCCTTATTGTGTACGCTCGTCCGGGCACAGTACCTAACTGGCTTGGAGGAGGGTCATAGGGGGAGGAGCCAGTGCACACCACCTGATCGGAAAGCTTTACTTTTGTGCCCTGTCTCCTGCGGAGCCGCTATTCCCCATGGTCCTTTCAGGAACCCCAGCATCCACTACGGACTCCGAGAAATAGAATTATCGGTAAGTAAATTCTTATTTTTGCTGCTTGTTTTTGGGCTTTTAAAAAAAAAAAATTTTGTATAGGTACAGATGGCACCAACCATCAGAAGTAGTCATTCATTCATTCAACACAGATCCTCACAAAGACATAGGGGAGAAGCTGTGGATGAATAGATGAATTTGGAGGTCTTAAATTGTGTCAAATGGCTGCATTTTTCTAAAACAATGGAAAAATTATAGTAAGCAAGTTGTTTTCTGCAAACTAAGGAGATTATTCAGAGTTGGTTGCAGATTTTGTTATTTTAGCAAAATTTAGAACCACCAAACTCACACAGGGCAAGTGTGGTGCCTCCCCGTGATGCAATCGCAATTCAAAAAGAGGTTGACCCCACCGCCGCCATGTTTCCAATCGCATGAAAAGCAGGTGACATCATTGGCCGGCCCAGAAAACGGCCATGACACGCCTGCATTTCACATTACACTCCCCCCCCCCAATGCCGTAACGCTGCCCCGGGATACCAGCCGTCTGTCAATTATGGTCGCAATATACGATCGCATCATGTTAGCATACGCAGATGGCTGAAAATCGGTTGTTTGCGATTATTTTTGCCCATAATGTCTACCACAGACTGGAGGGGATGTAGTTAACCCGGCTGTCGGGATCCCGGCGTTCAGGATCCTGAAGCCGAAATCCTGACAGACGGGAATGCCGACAGCACTCGCCACGGGTTTTCCCACTCGTGGGTGTCCACAAGACCCACCGAGTGGGAATAAAATCTGTGGCGAGTGCAGCTAGCCACCAAGCCCGCAAGCTGACTCTTTGCGCTCTCATCGCTTTCGGGATTCCGCTCTTGGTATATTGACAGCCAGCATCCTGTCCGCCGGGATATCATTATCATCCTGACTGGAGAACCAGAAACCAGAAGAAAAAATAAGATTTTACTTACCGGTAAATCTATTTCTCCTTCATCCACTAGGGGCCACTGGAGTGTAGTTACAATGGGGAAATAGTAGGTAGTAATTGGGAGCTGGCACTTTAAAAATTCTCACACTGTGGCTAGCTCCTCCCCTACTATCTCCCCTCCAAGCCAGTCTTAGTTTAGTGCCCGAGGGAGCTGGTTCACTTGGGTTTAGCTGAAGGATTTTTTCTTTATTATTTTATTTTTCTTTCACACACTCACAGACTGGCAGCTCTGCCACTGCCAGTCTGCACCGCGGGAGCTGCCGGCGGGGTCCCATCGCAGCTGCGTGCGGCTCGGGATGGGCCCCGGCTGAGGGAGACACTGAGCTCTCCTGAGTTGGCGGACACCGCTGCGTGCGGCGCGTGTCGGGACCACTCCATCCAGCAGAAGATTCCGGCAGCATGGCAGCGGTGAGTATCAAAAATGGTCGGACACCGCTGCGTGCGGCGTGTGTCGGGACCACTCCATCACAGAAGATTCCGGCCGGACACCGCTACGTGCGGCGCGTGTCGGGGCCACTCCATCAGAAGGACAGCGGTGAGTACAATCTCCCCCCCTCCAGACTGATGTGTGATTTTACATAATATGTGCAGAGTGAGACTCTTAGATGTGATGGTCTTTACTGTGTTGTGTCCTGCATAACCTATCCCCTACACTGAAGGATGATTTACTAACCCCCTTATAACGCTGCAGTGTGAACTTGGCGCCTTTATGTGGGGGGCGGAGCTTCAGCCCGCTCTGTAAGCGGGCTCAGCGCTCTTCAATCCCCGGCTGCAGCAGACAGGCAGCCGGGTGATACATTTACACTACCCGGCCGCACAAGCTTACAGGCAGCCGGGTCATACATAGCTGGTTTTGAAATTTAAAAGTGGCGCCGGAGCAGAGGGGCGGAGCTAACTCCCGCTCCGTCCGGCGGGCTCAGACTCTCAGCTGCATACAGGCGGCCGGGGGGGTTACACACCGCTCCCCGGCCGCAGCATATATTACAATATACAGGCGCTCCCCGGCAGCAGCAAACAGGCGGCCGGGGGTTACATTTACTCCGACCGCAGCAAGGCGGCCGGGGGGATACATTTGCACGCCGAGGCAGGGGGGGCGGAGCTAACTCCCGCTCTGTACGGCAGGCTCTCTCCGCTCCCCGCGCCGCTGCAGCACGCCGCTCCAGTGTGTGTGGGGTCTCACACTGAAGGCTCATTCCTCTCCTGGCTGTGCAGGGAGGATTTCTTTGCAAGGAGGGGTGAGTAAAGGCTTATAACCCGCTTTACTCAGCGGGCTCCCAGGTCTCACTGTCGCTAGGCAACAGACCCTGTCTCTGGGGTTTTTAGCTTTTCCATACTTCATGCTGCTGAAATATAGCTACATTCCTCCTGCAGTAGAGTCCTCTGCCCGGCATTTCCCTACATGCAAATCAGGGAACCTGCTCTATTACAGTAGCTGGGACTCAGCTCATTAATAATTTACAAATCTACTGTGCAGTATTTATTTACCTACAAATACACAGTATTTATCTACCCTATTGGGTTCACATAGACAGTATTTATCTACCCGGTGGGTTTCACGGTGGTGTGTGTGTATATATACATATATAGTTATGTTTGTGTGTGTGTGTGTGTGTGTGTATATATATATATATATATATATATATAATATGCCAAAAGATTGAAGAAGCAGGGAGCGCCAATAGTGCATTAAAAGAGTACAATGATTTTTATTTTAAAAAATCCAGATCGGTCACAAGTAAAAAACCCGTACCATAAAAGGCGGTCAAACCACCGCTTGTATAACCAGCATAAGATTTTACCCCGCTGTGCAAAGCAGTATTCTCAGTTTCAAATCCACAACGTCAGACCACGCCCATACGCGTTTCGTCATTCGACTTCGTCAGTAGGCTTGGTCTGAAGTCACAAAAACATTGTTTTAAATATACACATCACTGTTCAATTTAACCCATACAACTTACATTCAAATGGGTTTAGACATAACATGGAATACAATAATCAAATCTCTCTAGTGCACAGATAATTAAGAACAATGAATATTATATATCCACATAAAAATTATAACAGAGAAATTCATCCAGGCATCAAAATATATATAAATAAGTGACAATGGAATACATGGAACCAATTAAATTCAATTATACAAAAGAGCAACATCGACATCAGCAAGCGAATCGCTCAATTTGATGTTCAACACCTATATATATTCTGTTGAATGAATACATATTGTGCATATCACATTAAACAAACAGATTTATATTTCATCCGTCCCACGGACTCCTTATTCTAAGAGTAGTAATACCTTTATCAGTCACAGCAATCGCAATCACTTTAGCAGCCGGTACTGTGTGTCTCTCCCTGCGCTCCCTTCAGCGTTAGACCCGTAGCAATACTCCTGACCCTTATATCGTTCAAACCGTCGCATGATTCCCGTCATTGCAAGGTGGAACGGCACCCGTTCCTGACGTATATGGGCATAGTATACAGGTATATGGACCAATCAAATTGTTAGAGGACCAGCTCTTGCTTAAGCAATATATTTAAAAAGGGGGGAAGATTGACAGGTGTATAGACCAATCAATATATTAAACGACCAACGCTTATTTAAGCACTATATTCATAAAGATAGGAAGATTAACTATGACTGTTTTTTATACCAATTATGCAGGATATGGAAACAACAATAATAAAAAGGAAACATAGTACAAAATAATTGGATAGACAAGCAAATCCACAAACACATCTATGTTTCTCTGACGTCCTAGTGGATGCTGGGGACTCCGTCAGGACCATGGGGATTAGCGGCTCCGCAGGAGACAGGGCACAAAATTTAAAAGTTTGACCACTAGGTGGTGTGCACTGGCTCCTCCCCCTATGACCCTCCTCCAAGCCTTAGTTAGGTTTTTGTGCCCGTCCGAGCAGGGTGCAATCTAGGTGGCTCTCCTAAAGAGCTGCTTAGAAAAAGTTTTATTAGGTTTTTTATTTTCAGTGAGTCCTGCTGGCAACAGGCTTACTGCAACGAGGGACTTAGGGGAGAAGAAGTGAACTCACCTGCGTGCAGGATGGATTGGCTTCTTAGGCTACTGGACACTAGCTCCAGAGGGACGATCACAGGTACAGCCTGGATGGGTCACCGGAGCCGCGCCGCCGACCCCCTTGCAGATGCCGAAAAGAGAAGAGGTCCAGAAACCGGCGGCTGAAGACTTCTCAGTCTTCATGAGGTAGCGCACAGCACTGCAGCTGTGCGCCATTGCTCTCGGCACACTTCACACCAACGGTCACTGAGGGTGCAGGGCGCTGGGGGGGGCGCCCTGGGCAGCAATGAGAAATACCTATTCTGGCTAAAATACATCACATATAGCCCCTGGGGCTATATGGATGTATTTAACCCCTGCCAGGTTTTCAGAAAAACCGTGAGAAGAAGCCCGCCGAAAAGGGGGCGGGGCCTATTCTCCTCAGCACACAGCGCCATTTTCCTACACAGCTCCGCTGCTAGGAAGGCTCCCAGGCTCTCCCCTGCACTGCACTACAGAAACAGGGTAAAAACAGAGAGGGGGGGCACTTATTTGGCGATATTAACAATATTTGAGCTGCTATAAGGGGAACACACTTATTTAAGGTTGTCCCTATATATTTATAGCGCTTGGGTGTGTGCTGGCAAACTCTCCCTCTGTCTCCCCAAAGGGCTAGTGGGGTCCTGTCTTCTATCAGAGCATTCCCTGTGTGTCTGCTGTGTGTCGGTACGCGTGTGTCGACATGTATGAGGACGATGTTGGTGTGGAGGCGGAGCAATTGCCTGTAATGGTGATGTCACCCCCTAGGGAGTCGACACCAGAATGGATGGCTTTATTTATGGAATTACGTGATACTGTCAGCACGCTGCAAAGGTCGGTGGACGACATGAGACGGCCGGCAAACCAGTTAGTACCTGTCCAGGCGTCTCAAACACCGTCAGGGGCTGTAAAACGCCCTTTACCTCAGTCGGTCGACACAGACCCAGACACGGACACCGAATCCAGTGTCGACGGTGAAGAAACAAACGTATTTTCCAGTAGGGCCACACGTTATATGATCACGGCAATGAGGGAGGTTTTGCATATCTCTGATACTGCAAGTACCACAAAAAGGGGTATTATGTGGGGTGTGAAAAAACTACCGGTAGTTTTTCCTGAATCAGAGGAATTGAATGAAGTGTGTGATGAAGCGTGGGTTACCCCCGATAGAAAACTGCTAATTTCAAAGAAGTTATTGGCATTATACCCTTTCCCGCCAGAGGTTAGGGCGCGCTGGGAAACACCCCCTAGGGTAGATAAGGCGCTCACACGCTTATCAAAGCAAGTGGCGTTACCGTCGCCAGAGACGGCCGCCCTCAAGGATCCAGCTGATAGGAGGCTGGAGAATACACTAAAAAGTATATACACACATACGGGTGTTATACTGCGACCAGCAATCGCCTCAGCCTGGATGTGCAGTGCTGGGGTGGCTTGGTCGGAGTCACTGACTGAAAATATTGATACCCTGGATAGGGACAGTATTTTACTGACTATAGAGCATTTAAAGGATGCATTTCTATATATGCGAGATGCACAGAGAGATATTTGCACTCTGGCATCAAGAGAAAGTGCGATGTCCATATCTGCCAGAAGAAGTTTATGGACGCGACAGTGGTCAGGTGATGCGGATTCCAAACGGCATATGGAAGTATTGCCGTATAAGGGGGAGGAATTATTTGGGGTCGGTCTATCGGATCTGGTGGCCACGGCAACAGCCGGGAAATCCACCTTTTTACCTCGGGTCACCTCCCAGCAGAAAAAGACGCAGTCTTTTCAGCCGCAGTCCTTTCGTTCCTATAAGAACAAGCGAGCAAAAGGACATTCATATTTGCCCCGAGGCAAAGGAAAGGGTAAGAGACTGCAGCAAGCAGCTCCTTCCCAGGAGCAGAAGTCCTCCCCGGCTTCTGCAAAGGCCTCAGCATGACGCTGGGACCTTACAAGCGGACTCAGGGGCGGTGGGGGGTCGCCTCAAGAATTTCAGCGCACAGTGGGCTCACTCTCAGGTGGACCCCTGGATCCTGCAGGTAGTATCTCAGGGTTACAGGTTGGAATTCGAGAAGTCTCCCCCTCGCCGGTTCCTAAAGTCTGCTTTGCCAACGTCACCCTCCGACAGGGCGACGGTATTGGAAGCCATTCACAAGCTGTATTCTCAGCAGGTGATAGTCAAGGTACCCCTTCTACAACAGGAAAAGGGGTATTACTCCACGCTATTTGTGGTACCGAAGCCGGACGGCTCGGTAAGACCTATTCTAAATCTGAAATCTCTGAACCTGTACATACAAAAATTCAAGTTCAAGATGGAGTCACTCAGAGCAGTGATAGCGAATCTGGAAGAAGGGGACTTTATGGTGTCCTTGGACATCAAGGATGCTTACCTTCATGTCCCAATTTGCCCTTCACACCAAGGGTACCTCAGGTTCGTGGTACAAAACTGTCATTATCCGTTTCAGACGCTGCCGTTTGGATTGTCCACGGCACCCCGGGTCTTTACAAAGGTAATGGCCGAAATGATGATCCTTCTTCGAAGAAAAGGCGTATTAATTATCCCTTACTTGGACGATCTCCTGATAAGGGCAAGATCCAGAGAACAGCTGGAGGTCGGAGTAGCACTAACCCAAGTAGTGCTCCAACAGCACGGGTGGATTCTGAATTTTCCAAAATCCCAACTGATCCCGACGACACGTCTGCTGTTCCTAGGGATGATTCTGGACACTGTTCAGAAAAAGGTATTTCTTCCGGAGGAGAAAGCCAGGGAGTTATCCGAACTCGTCAGGAACCTCCTAGAACCAGGGAGAGTGTCTGTGCATCAATGCACAAGAGTCCTGGGAAAAATGGTGGCTTCTTACGAAGCGATTCCATTCGGCAGATTCCATGCACAAATTTTTCAGTGGGATCTGCTGGACAAATGGTCCGGATCGCATCTGCAGATGCATCAGCGGATAAAATTGTCGACAAGGACAAGGGTGTCTCTGCTATGGTGGTTGCAGAGTGCTCATCTGTTAGAGGGCCGCAGATTCGGTATACAGAACTGGGTCCTAGTGACCACGGATGCCAGCCTGAGAGGCTGGGGAGCGGTCACACAGGGAAGAAACTTCCAGGGCGTGTGGTCAAGCCTGGAAACGTCTCTTCACATAAATATACTGGAACTAAGAGCAATCTACAATGCTCTAAGCCTGGCTAAACCTCTGCTTCAGGGTCAGCCGGTGTTGATCCAGTCGGACAACATCACGGCAGTCGCCCACGTAAACAGACAGGGCGGCACAAGAAGCAGGAGGGCAATGGCAGAAGCTGCAAGGATTCTTCGCTGGGCAGAAAATCATGTGATAGCACTGTCAGCAATGTTCATCCCGGGAGTGGACAACTGGGAAGCAGACTTCCTCAGCAGACACGATCTTCACCCGGGAGAGTGGGGACTTCATCCAGAAGTCTTCCACATGATTGTGGTCCATTGGGAAAGACCAATGGTGGACATGATGGCGTCCCGCCTCAACAAAAAACTGGACAGGTATTGCGCCAGGTCAAGAGACACTCAGGCAAGAGCTGTGGACGCTCTGGTAACACCATGGGTGTACCAGTCAGTGTATGTGTACCCTCCTCTGCCTCTCATACCCAAGGTACTGAGAATTATACGGCAAAGGGGAGTAAGAACGATACTAGTGGCTCCGGACTGGCCAAGAAGGACTTGGTACCCGGAACTTCAGGAGATGCTCACGGAAGATCCGTGGCCTCTACCTCTAAGAAGGGATCTGCTTCAGCAGGGACCGTGTCTATTCCAAGACTTACCGCGGCTGTGTTTGACGGCATGGCGGTTGAACGCCGGATCCTAAGGGAAAAAGGCATTCCGGAAGAGGTCATCCCTACCCTGGTCAAAGCCAGGAAGGAGGTGACTGCACAACATTATCACCGCATTTGGAGAAAATATGTTGCGTGGTGTGAGGCCAGGAGGGCCCCGACGGAGGAATTTCAACTGGGTCGATTCCTACATTTCCTGCAAACAGGATTGTCTATGGGCCTCAAATTAGGGTCCATTAAGGTTCAAATTTCGGCCCTGTCGATTTTCTTCCAAAAAGAATTGGCTTCAGTTCCTGAAGTCCAGACTTTTGTAAAAGGAGTACTACATATACAGCCCCCGGTTGTGCCCCCAGTGGCTCCGTGGGATCTCAATGTAGTTTTGGATTTTCTCAAATCCCATTGGTTTGAGCCACTCAAATCGGTGGATTTGAAATATCTTACATGGAAAGTAACCATGCTACTGGCCCTGGCTTCAGCCAGGAGAGTGTCGGAATTGGCGGCTTTATCGTATAAAAGCCCATATCTGATTTTCCATTCGGACAGGGCAGAATTGAGGACGCGTCCTCAGTTTCTTCCTAAGGTGGTATCAGCGTTTCACCTGAACCAGCCTATTGTGGTGCCTGCGGCTACTAGCGATTTGGAGGATTCCAAGTTGCTGGACGTTGTCAGAGCATTGAAAATATATATTTCAAGGACGGCTGGAGTCAGAAAATCTGACTCGCTGTTTATACTGTATGCACCCAACAAGCTGGGTGCTCCTGCTTCTAAGCAGACGATTGCTCGTTGGATTTGTAGCACAATTCAACTGGCACATTCTGTGGCAGGCCTGCCACAGCCTAAATCTGTCAATGCCCACTCCACAAGGAAGGTGGGCTCATCTTGGGCGGCTGCCCGAGGGGTCTCGGCATTACAACTCTGCCGAGCAGCTACGTGGTCGGGGGAGAACACGTTTGTAAAATTCTACAAATTTGATACCCTGGCTAAGGAGGACCTGGAGTTCTCTCATTCGGTGCTGCAGAGTCATCCGCACTCTCCCGCCCGTTTGGGAGCTTTGGTATAATCCCCATAGTCCTGACGGAGTCCCCAGCATCCACTAGGACGTCAGAGAAAATAAGAATTTACTCACCGGTAATTCTATTTCTCGTAGTCCGTAGTGGATGCTGGGCGCCCATCCCAAGTGCGGATTGTCTGCAATACTTGTACATAGTTATTGTTACAAAAAAATCGGGTTGTTTATTGTTGTGAGCCATCTTTTCAGAGGCTCCTACGTTTATCATACTGTTAACTGGGTTCAGATCACAAGTTGTACGGTGTGATTGGTGTGGCTGGTATGAGTCTTACCCGGGATTCAAAATCCTTCCTTATTGTGTACGCTCGTCCGGGCACAGTATCCTAACTGAGGCTTGGAGGATGGTCATAGGGGGAGGAGCCAGTGCACACCACCTAGTGGTCAAACTTTTACATTTTGTGCCCTGTCTCCTGCGGAGCCGCTAATCCCCATGGTCCTGACGGAGTTCCCAGCATCCACTACGGACTACGAGAAATAGAATTACCGGTGAGTAAATTCTTATTTTTATCCGTCTCCTTATTTTAAGAGTAGTGATACCTTTATCAGTGACAGCAATCGCAATCACTTTAGCGGCCGATACTACTGGTTATCTCTCCCTGCGCTCCCTTCAGCGTTAGACCCGTGGCATTACTCCTGACCCTTATACCGTTCAAACCGTCGCGTGACTCCCGTCGTTGCAAGGTGGAACGGCGCCCAATCCTGACGTATATGGGCATAGTATACAGGTGTATGGACCAATCAAAATGTTAAAGGACCAGCTCTTACTCTTACTTGAGCAGTGTGTTAAAAAGGGGAAAGATTAACAGGTATATAAACCAATAAATATGTTAAAGGACCTACACTTACTTAGGCACTATATTCATAAGGATAAACAGATTAACTGCAGCTATTTTATACCAATTATGCTGGATATAGAAACAATCATAACAAAAAAGAAACATAATAAATCATTAAATAGACAAGAAAATCCACCAGACTGACATGTTGACGGACAGAACAAAGACCCGTTTTTGAATGCTTATTTCAAAAACGGGGTCAATTCATATCCCTCATTTAACCCATTGGGATAAAGAGTGTTTAGTGTAATTATCCAGAATGTTTCTCTTTTATTGAGGGTATTTTCTCTATCTCCCCCGCGTTTATCATAAGCTATATGTTCCAAACCTATAAATTTCAACGAGGCAGGATCACTGTCATGATGTTGTTTAAAATGACGGGGAACACTATGATTATCCACATTATTTTTAATGTTTCTCAAATGTTCTAAAATACGGAGTTTTAGCACTCTCTTAGTCTTGCCGACATATCTTTTACCACATCCGCACTCAAGTAAATACACAATGAAAGTGGAATTGCAATTAATAAAACTGTTGATTCTGAACTGTTTGTCCGAGTTTTTGTTACTAAAAGTTTTAGTGCCTTTTAACCCGTGCTGACATACTTTACATTTTCCACATACATGAAATCCATTTATTTTACGTAATGATAAACAATTCAAAGTACTGTTCTCTTTCCTCTCTAGAATAGGCAATAGACTAGGAGCTAAATGAGTTTTTAAGGTTTTTGCTCGTCTAAATACCATATCAGGTCTTGCCGGTAAATGTTCAGATAAGACAGAATCCATTTGCAAGATGTGCCAGTTACGCTTAAGACTAGTCTGTATTTCATGGTTAGAGGAATTAAATTGCGTCACAAATGGACAAAAGAGTGTTTTAGTTTCAACCCGGTGCCCAGCTTCATGTTTCTTATATTTAATTAATTCCTTTCTATCCAGTGTGCGTGCTTTTTTGATGGCTCCTTCAATTAGGGTTAAGGGATAGCCTTTCTCTAAAAAGCGCCTTTTATATTCTAATGCTTGTTCCTCGAATTTAATTGAAGATGTGCAGTTTCTTTTTAAACGTACTAGTTGTGAAAAAGGCAGATTACTTTTCCATTTTTTCAAATGACAACTATTATAATCTAAATAGTTATTACTGTCTACCTCTTTAAAAAATGTACAAGTCTCTATTAGTTTATTTGATGCATAGTCACTGGTATTCAGGACTAGATCTAAGAACTCTATCTGTTCTGTCTGAAAGTTGGATGTAAACCGTAAATTGAAATCATTTGAATTAAGATATTGTAAAAACCCATTGAATTCATCTTCTGTTCCACGCCAGATGACAAGCACGTCATCAATATACCGTTTAAACAGCATGATCTTATCAGAGTAAGGGTTATTGGCTAGTATGTTAACCTTTTCCCACTCACCCATATATAAATTGGCGACACTAGGGGCACAAATCGTCCCCATGGCTACCCCGCACACTTGTTCAAAAAATTCACCCAAAAAGGTGAAATAATTATGTTTAAAAATAAAGCGGACACAATCTAAAAGAAATTGAACCCTTTGTATGGTCGTCTCATTATCTCTCTTTAACACCAACTCCAAATAGAGCAGACCTTTCTCGTGTGGGATCGAGGTATATAACGAAGTGACATCGATAGTGGCCCACTTATATTCATCATGCCACACAAAATTTTCTAGCAACTGTAATATATGTGTTGAGTCTTTCACATAGGTTTCTAACTCTGAGACATACACTTTAAGGAAAATATCTACATATTCAGAGACACGGGAGGTGAGAGAATCAATCCCTGATATAATAGGGCGACCTGGGGGTTTAGAAAGATTTTTATGAATCTTCGGCAAATAATATATTGTGGCAATCCTAGGATGTTCGTTCCACAAATAACCAAATTCCTCATCACTAAGGACCCCCGTATTACACCCTCTATTGAGTAACTCCAATAAAGAGGTTTGATAATCTTTCGTAGGGTCCTTTTTTAACTTGGAGTAAGAGGAGGGATCTGAGAGTAGTCTATACATTTCAGTCTCATAATCAGTTCTATTTAATAGAACCACACCTCCCCCTTTATCGGCTTGTTTGATAACTAGAGCCGCATTCCCTTTTAATTTTTCTAATGATAGTAGTTCCAGTCTAGTTAAATTTGGATTTGGATTCCCCTTTTCTTTGATTTTGTCAAAATCTTTTTTTACCAGCTGAGCAAACAGGTCCAAATGTGTACCTCGTGACTCAACAGGATAAAAGGTAGATCTTTTTTTCAACCCAGAAGCATTAGGATTTTTTTGACTTTCATAGTTTTTTATGGGAGCTGTTGACTTATTACCTTGTCTGATATAGTGTCTTTTTAATGTCATTTTACGTATATACAGGTTAAGATCCATATATAAATTGAATTTGTTCACCCCTGCCGAAGGCGCAAAAGATAACCCTTTTTGTAATACATCCATATCTGTTTCATTAAGCTCCACCTCTGACAGGTTAAAAATACCCATTTTCTTTTTCACTAATGGGGCTGCATTAATGCTTTTTTGTGAGGTGCCCTGTCCTCCTCTCTTCCCTCTTCGTCTCTGTTTCTTTTTCCCCATGTCCGTGTAAGCAATTGATTCGGAACCTGATCTTTTTGCTGTTGTCTCATATACCCTCTTCGTTTCCCTAAAAAACCCGGCTTTGGGGTATATTCCTCACCCTGTAACTGGTGGAGGGTGTCAAATCTATTATTGGTGGTATATTTAGGGGTTTCTGACCATTCCATTTGTGGTCTCCAAGGTCTATCTCTACCCACTCTTTGCCAACGCTTGGTAAATCTCTCGCGCTGGGTTTTAGGTCTAAATTCTTCAATGACTTGCCTACCTCTCCTTTCATTCGTAAAATCTTGATAGGGGGCATATTCCCGAAAATTTGAATGATCTCTCTGTCTAGATTGGTCTCTGTATCTTGAGACCGGTCTTTGTCTCTGTTGAAATCTCTGTTTCCTCACTGGCTCATTTTCCCGTTTCGCCTGTGACCAATTTCTCACCTGGCCTGAGTCATAATCTGTTTTATCTCTAATGAATTTTTTCCTTTTAGTCTGTATTATGTCACCCTCAATTTTGGCTATTTTCTCTATCGTCCTAGTGGATGCTGGGGTTCCTGAAAGGACCATGGGGAATAGCGGCTCCGCAGGAGACAGGGCACAAAAAGTAAAGCTTTCCGATCAGGTGGTGTGCACTGGCTCCTCCCCCTATGACCCTCCTCCAAGCCTCAGTTAGATTTTTGTGCCCGGCCGAGAAGGGTGCAATCTAGGTGGCTCTCCTAAAGAGCTGCTTAGAGAAAGTTTAGCTTAGGTTTTTTATTTTACAGTGAGTCCTGCTGGCAACAGGATCACTGCAACGAGGGACTTAGGGGAGAAGAAGTGAACTCACCTGCGTGCAGGATGGATTGGCTTCTTGGCTACTGGACATCAGCTCCAGAGGGACGATCACAGGTACAGCCTGGATGGTCACCGGAGCCTCGCCGCCGGCCCCCTTGCAGATGCTGAAACATGAAGAGGTCCAGAATCGGCGGCAGAAGACTCCTCAGTCTTCTAAAGGTAGCGCACAGCACTGCAGCTGTGCGCCATTTTCCTCTCAGCACACTTCACACAGCAGTCACTGAGGGTGCAGGGCGCTGGGAGGGGAGCGCCCTGGGAGGCAAATGAAAACCTATTTGGCTAAAAAATACCTCACATATAGCCTCCGGGGGCTATATGGAGATATTTAACCCCTGCCAGAATACACTAAAGAGCGGGAGACGAGCCCGCCGAAAAAGGGGCGGGGCCTATCTCCTCAGCACACAGCGCCATTTTCCTTACACAGCTCCGCTGGTCAGGACGGCTCCCAGGTCTCTCCCCTGCACTGCACTACAGAAACAGGGTAAAACAAGAGAGGGGGGGCAAAATAGTGGCAAAAATTATATTATAAAAGCAGCTATACAGGGAGCACTTATTATAAGGCTATCCCTGTCATATATAGCGCTTTTGGTGTGTGCTGGCAAACTCTCCCTCTGTCTCCCCAAAGGGCTAGTGGGGTCCTGTCTTCGTTAAGAGCATTCCCTGTGTGTCTGCTGTGTGTCGGTACGTGTGTGTCGACATGTATGAGGACGATATTGGTGTGGAGGCGGAGCAATTGCCAAATATGGGGATGTCACCTCCTAGGGGGTCGACACCAGAATGGATGCCTTTATTTATGGAATTACGGGATAGTGTCAACACGCTAAAGCAGTCGTTTGACGACATGAGACGGCCGGACAATCAGTTAGTGCCTGTCCAGGCGCCTCAAACACCGTCAGGGGCTGTAAAACGCCCTTTGCCTCAGTTGGTCGACACAGACCCAGACACAGGCACTGATTCCAGTGGCGACGGTGACGAATCAACCGTATTTTCCAGTAGGGCCACACGTTATATGATTTTGGCAATGAAGGAGGCGTTACATTTAGCTGATACTACAGGTACCACTAAACAGGGTATTATGTGGGGTGTGAAAAAACTACCTATAGTTTTTCCTGAATCAGAAGAACTAAATGATGTATGTGATGAAGCGTGGGTTGCCCCCGATAAAAAGATGCTAATTTCAAAGAAGTTATTGGCTTTATACCCTTTCCCGCCAGAGGTTAGGGCGCGCTGGGAAACACCTCCTAGGGTGGACAAGGCGCTCACACGCTTATCTAAACAAGTGGCGTTACCCTCTCCTGAGACGGCCGCACTTAAAGATCCAGCAGATAGGAGGATGGAAAATATCCAAAAAAGTATATACACACATACAGGTGTTATACTACGACCAGCTATAGCGACAGCCTGGATGTGCAGTGCTGGAGTAGCTTGGTCAGAGTCCCTGATTGAAAATATTGATACCCTGGATAGGGACAATGTTTTACTGTCTTTAGAGCAAATAAAGGATGCATTTCTTTATATGCGTGATGCACAGAGGGATATCTGCACACTGGCATCACGGGTAAGTGCTATGTCCATTTCGGCCAGAAGAAGTTTATGGACGCGACAGTGGTCAGGCGATGCGGACTCAAAACGGCATATGGAAGTTTTGCCGTATAAAGGGGAGGAGTTATTTGGAGTCGGTCTATCAGATTTGGTGGCCACGGCTACAGCCGGGAAATCCACCTTTTTACCTCAAGCTACTCCCCAACAGAAAAAGACACCGACTTTTCAACCGCAGCCCTTTCGTTCCTTTAAAAACAAGAGAGCAAAGGGATATTCATATCTGCCACGAGGCAGAGGAAGGGGGCAGAGACACCAACAGGCAGCTCCTTCCCAGGAACAGAAGCCCTCCCCCGCTTCTACAAAAGCCTCAGCATGACGCTGGGGCTTCTCAAGCGGACTCGGGGGCGGTGGGCGGTCGTCTCAAGAATTTCAGCGCGCAGTGGGCTCACTCGCAGGTAGTTCCCTGGATCCTGCAGATAATATCTCAGGGGTACAGGTTGGAACTAGAGACAGATCCGCCTCGCCGTTTCCTGAAGTCTGCTTTACCAACGTCCCCCTCCGAAAGGGAGACGGTTTTGGAAGCCATTCACAAGCTGTACTCTCAGCAGGTGATAGTCAAGGTACCTCTTCTACAACAGGGAAAGGGGTATTATTCCACTCTATTTGTGGTACCGAAGCCGGACGGCTCGGTAAGACCGATTCTAAATCTGAAGTCCTTGAACCTGTACATAAAGAAGTTCAAGTTCAAAATGGAGTCACTCAGAGCAGTGATAGCGAACCTGGAAGAAGGGGACTTTATGGTGTCCTTGGACATCAAGGATGCGTACCTCCACGTTCCAATTTACCCCTCACACCAGGGGTACCTCAGTTTCGTTGTACAAAACTGTCACTATCAGTTTCAGACGCTGCCGTTCGGATTGTCCACGGCACCTCGGGTCTTTACAAAGGTAATGGCCGAGATGATGATTCTTCTTCGAAGAAAAGGCGTATTAATTATCCCATACTTGGACGATCTCCTAATAAGGGCAAGGTCCAGAGAACAGCTAGAGATGGGATTAGCACTGTCTCAAGAAGTGCTAAAACAGCACGGCTGGATTCTGAATATTCCAAAATCCCAGTTAATGCCGACAACTCGTCTGCTGTTCCTAGGGATGATTCTGGACACGGTTCAGAAAAAGGTTTTTCTCCCGGAGGAAAAAGCCAAGGAGTTATCCGAGCTTGTCAGGAACCTCCTAAAACCAGGAAAGGTGTCTGTACATCAATGCACAAGAGTCCTGGGAAAAATGGTGGCTTCTTACGAAGCAATTCCATTCGGCAGATTCCATGCACGAATTTTCCAGAGGGATCTGTTGGACAAATGGTCAGGGTCGCATCTTCAGATGCACCAGCGGATAACCCTGTCTCCAAGGACAAGGGTATCTCTTCTGTGGTGGTTGCAGAGTGCTCATCTATTGGAGGGCCGCAGATTCGGCATACAGGATTGGATCCTGGTGACCACGGACGCCAGCCTGAGAGGCTGGGGAGCAGTCACACAAGGAAGAAACTTCCAGGGAGTGTGGACGAGCCTGGAAACGTCTCTTCACATAAACATTCTGGAACTAAGAGCAATCTACAATGCTCTAAGCCAGGCAGAACCTCTGCTTCAAGGAAAACCGGTGTTGATCCAGTCGGACAACATCACGGCAGTCGCCCATGTAAACAGACAGGGCGGCACAAGAAGCAGGAGTGCAATGGCAGAAGCTGCAAGGATTCTTCGCTGGGCAGAGAATCATGTGATAGCACTGTCAGCAGTGTTCATCCCGGGAGTGGACAACTGGGAAGCAGACTTCCTCAGCAGACACGACCTTCACCCGGGAGAGTGGGGACTTCATCCGGAAGTCTTCCACATGCTGGTAACCCGTTGGGAAAGACCAATGGTGGACATGATGGCGTCTCGCCTCAACAAAAAACTGGACAGGTATTGCGCCAGGTCAAGAGATCCGCAGGCAATAGCTGTGGACGCGCTGGTAACGCCTTGGGTGTACCAGTCGGTGTATGTGTTTCCTCCACTGCCTCTCATACCAAAAGTATTGAGAATTATACGGCAAAGAGGCGTAAGAACGATACTAGTGGTTCCGGATTGGCCAAGAAGGACTTGGTACCCGGAACTTCAAGAGATGATCACGGAAGATCCGTGGCCTCTACCTCTAAGGAGGGACTTGCTTCAGCAGGGTCCCTGTCTGTTTCAAGACTTACCGCGGCTGCGTTTGACGGCATGGCGGTTGAACGCCGGATCCTAAAGGAAAAAGGCATGCCGGAAGAAGTCATTCCTACTTTGATTAAAGCAAGGAAGGAAGTAACCGCATTTGGCGAAGATATGTTGCGTGGTGCGAGGATCGGAGTGCTCCGACGGAGGAATTTCAACTGGGTCGATTCCTACATTTCCTGCAATCAGGATTGTCTATGGGTCTCAAATTGGGATCTATTAAGGTTCAAATTTCGGCCCTGTCGATTTTCTTTCAAAAAGAATTGGCTTCAGTTCCTGAAGTCCAGACTTTTGTTAAGGGAGTGCTGCATATACAGCCTCCTGTGGTGCCTCCAGTGGCACCGTGGGATCTCAATGTGGTTTTGGAATTTCTAAAATCTCATTGGTTTGAACCACTAAAAAAGGTGGATTTAAAATATCTCACATGGAAAGTGACCATGTTACTAGCCCTGGCTTCGGCCAGGAGAGTATCAGAACTGGCAGCTTTATCTTACAAAAGCCCATATCTGATTTTCCATTCGGACAGGGCAGAACTGCGGACTCGTCCGCATTTTCTCCCTAAGGTAGTGTCAGCATTTCATCTGAACCAGCCTATTGTAGTGCCTGCGGCTACAAGTGACTTGGAGGACTCCAAGTTACTGGACGTTGTCAGAGCATTAAAAATATATATTGCAAGGACAGCTGGAGTCAGAAAATCTGACTCGTTGTTTATATTGTATGCACCCAACAAGATGGGTGCTCCTGCGTCTAAGCAGACGATTGCTCGTTGGATCTGTAGCACAATCCAACTTGCACATTCTGTGGCAGGCCTGCCACAGCCTAAATCTGTAAAGGCCCACTCCACAAGGAAGGTGGGCTCATCTTGGGCGGCTGCCCGAGGGGTCTCGGCATTACAACTTTGCCGAGCAGCTACGTGGTCAGGGGAGAACACGTTTGTAAAATTATACAAATTTGATACTCTGGCTAAGGAGGACCTGGAGTTCTCTCATTCGGTGCTGCAGAGTCATCCGCACTCTCCCGCCCGTTTGGGAGCTTTGGTATAATCCCCATGGTCCTTTCAGGAACCCCAGCATCCACTAGGACGATAGAGAAAATAAGAATTTACTTACCGATAATTCTATTTCTCGGAGTCCGTAGTGGATGCTGGGCGCCCATCCCAAGTGCGGATTATCTGCAATAATTGTACATAGTTATTGTTAACTAATTCGGGTTATTGTTTAGGAAGCCATCTTTCAGAGGCTCCTCTGTTATCATACTGTTAACTGGGTTTGATCACAAGTTGTACGGTGTGATTGGTGTGGCTGGTATGAGTCTTACCCGGGATTCAAAATTCCTCCCTTATTGTGTACGCTCGTCCGGGCACAGTACCTAACTGAGGCTTGGAGGAGCCAGTGCACACCACCTGATCGGAAAGCTTTACTTTTTGTGCCCTGTCTCCTGCGGAGCCGCTATTCCCCATGGTCCTTTCAGGAACCCCAGCATCCACTACGGACTCCGAGAAATAGAATTATCGGTAAGTAAATTCTTATTTTCTGTTCCATATATCCTGAAAAATCTTTAAACTCGATGTCATCCCTCTTAGTATCTAACTGCTGTTCAACTACTGCCAACTCTTTTTCTAAGTCTTGCAGCATTTTTTTCTTTTCATATACAATAAGCCTCATAAGCTCTAATGAGCATTCATCTAGAATGCGATACCATTCTTTCATGAATTTCTCATTGGTTGAACCGAAAGTGGGAGTCTTTGTGATACGTAGTCCACGAGGCACTCTCTCACATTTAAGGCATATATGCAAATGCGGTCGAATTCCTGAAATTGTCGAATTTCGGGTCATTTTCGACCCAAAAAAAAAATTCGCCTATGCAATTCAGTGCTTTCCGACCAAAAAACGGACTTTCAAAATTCGACTTTTTGAAATTCGAATTTTTGCAAATTCGACTTTTCTGCAATGATATAAGTGCTGCAATTCGACCAAAGCATATTCAATTCAAGTTTGGAAATTCGACAGCAGTGCTTTTAGACAGCAAATTCGTCATTTTCAATCCGCCACACTTTGGAGGGTGAAAACAAATAAAAAAAATTTAAACATGGTTTTTTTTGTGTTTTTTTTTTTGGGAATAGCAGATCTATTTATATTAAAAGGGATTAGGTACTTTTTTTTTTTTTTTTTTTGAGGCACAAATATTATAATTTTTTTAAAATATTATTATTATTATTTTTTTTTTTATTGCTGGAACGGTACAATCCGAAAAAAAAATTGCGTGGGGTCCCCCCTCCAAAGCATAACCAGCCTCGGGCTCTTCGAGCTGGTCTTGGTTCTAAAAATGCGGGGGAAAAATTGACAGGGGATCCCCCGTATTTTTAAAACCAGCACCGGGCTCTGCGCCTGGTGCTGGTGCCAAAAATACGGGGGACAAAAAGAGTAGGGGTCCCCCGTATTTTTAACACCAGCATCGGGCTCCACTAGCTGGACAGATAATGCCACAGCCGGGGGTCACTTTTATACCGTGCCCTGCGGCCGTGGCATTAAATATCCAACTAGTCACCCCTGGCCGGGGTACCCTGGGGGAGTGGGGACCCCTTCAATCAAGGGGTCCCCCCCCCAGCCACCCAAGGGCCAGGGGTGAAGCCCGAGGCTGTCCCCCCCCCATCCAATGGGCTGCGGATGGGAGGGCTGATAGCCTTTTGTGATAATTAAAAGATATTGTTTTTTCCAGTAGTACTACAAGTCCCAGCAAGCCTCCCCCGCAAGCTGGTACTTGGAGAACCACAAGTACCAGCATGCGGGAGAAAAACGGGCCCGCTGGCACCTGTAGTACTACTGAAAAAAAATACCCAAATAAAAACAGGACACACACACCGTGAAAGTAAAACTTTATTTCTTACGTCGACACACACATACTTACCTATGTTCACACGCCGACATCGGTCCTCTTCTCCATGTAGAATCCAGGGGTACCTGAAAAAAAAAGATCAATATACTCACCTCAGCCATGGTCCAGAGATACATCCACGTACTTGTAGAAAATAACAAACCGCAAATACCCGACCAAACGGACTGAAAGGGGTCCCATGCTGACACATGGGACCCCTATCCCCGAATGCAGAGAGACCTGTCAGTGACAGCTGTCACAGAAAGGTCTCTATAGCCAATCAGGAAGCGCAACTTCGTTGCGCTCATCTGATTGGCTCTGTGCGTCTGAGCAGACAGCGCATCGCACAGCCCAGTCCATTATATTCAATGGTGGGAACTTAGCGGCTAGCGGTGAGGTCACCCGCCGGTCAGCGGCTGACCGGCGGGTGACCCCCCCCCCGCTAGCCGCTAAGTTCCCACCATTGAAAGTAATGGAGCGGCTTTGCGATGCGCTGTCACATCACAGACAGCGCACAGCCAATCAGATGAGCGCCACGGAAGTAGCGCTTCCTGATTGGCTGAAGGGACTTCAGTGACAGGAGTCACGTGATGTCCCGGCATTCGGGAGAAAGGGGTCTGATGTGAAAGCATGGGACCCCTTTCTTAGTCCGGTATGGATCGGTGTTCGTTTTTTTTTTTTTTTTGCCAAGTACGTGGATTATCTCTGGACCTGGATTTATCTCTGGACGCTGGAAGGTGAGTATAATTTTTTCACAGGTACCTCGGATCGTCGGAGACCGTGGCAGTCGGCGTGTCAACATGGGTAAGTATGTGTGTGTCGGTAGTGTGTAATAAAGTTTTACTTTCACAGTGTGTGTGTCCTGTTTTTATTTGGGTATTTTTTTTCCAGTAGTACTACAGGTACCAGCGGGCCCGTTTTTCTCCCGCATGCTGGTACTTGTGGTTCTCCAAGTACCAGCTTGCGGGGGAGGCTTGCTGGGACTTGTAGTACTAATGGAAAAAACAATATCTTTTTATTATCACAAAAGGCTATCAGCCCCCCCCATCCGCAGCCCATTGGATGGGGGGGGACAGCCTCGGGCTTCACCCCTGGCCCTTGAGTGGCTGGGGGGGGGGACCCCTTGATTGTAGGGGTCCCCACTCCCCCAGGGTACCCCGGCCAGGGGTGACTAGTTGGGTAGTTAATGCCACGGCCGCAGGGCACGGCATAAAAGTGACCCCCGGCTGTGGCATTATCTGTCCAGCTAGTGGAGCCCGATGCTGGTGTTAAAAATACGGGGGACCCCTACTCTTTTTGTCCCCCGTATTTTTGGCACCAGCACCAGGCGCAGAGCCCGGTGCTGGTTTTAAAAATACGGGGGATCCCTGCCCAATTTTTCCCCTGCATTTTTAGAACCAGGACCAGCTCGAAGAGCCCGAGGCTGGTTATGCTTTGGAGGGGGGACCCCACGCCATTTTTTTTTCCGGGTTTTTCCCGTTTTTTCCCGTTTTTTAAAATCGTGGCAAAATCCGCCAAATCGGCCGATTTTCGCCCGCGATTCTGGCGAATCCGTTTTTCATTGAATATGGTGAATTCCGGAAGCCACCTTCCGGAATTCACCTGGCGAATTTAGTCAAATTAAAAAACGGCAAAAAATTACCGCGATTCGCCGTGAATTGCATATACCCCTTAATATAGTTCTCTAAACCCACAATGTCCCACCACATTCGGGTCTCCTTAATTACTAGGCGTTCTGCCTTGGAGTAATTATCCTCAGTTATACAAGCCTCAGCAGAGGTTTCCTCTGATATTTGCTCACTAAACAGATCAACACATTGTAATGACCTCTTAGTTCTTAAATCTGCAATTTTGAACATATTACACTTGGAATGCAGCTGCAAATACACGGAATAGTAAAAACAATGTAAGAACAGATAGTATGAGCGCAAACAACAAAGGTAATAAACTTTTCTTTCATATATATATATATATATATATATATATATATAAAAAGTCCCGTAGAACTAAAATTTCCACAGAATTGAGCAAGAAGCAATGTTCCTCAAACTCGCTGACAGCCAATGTCGTTTGGAAAAGAAGATTTGTCAGTGTGCACTTCTGGAATTTCCAGCTGTCGCTTCCCCAATGTTACCCGATCCCGAACGGGTGGTAGTCCTGCCAAAAGATTGAAGAAGCAGGGAGCGCCAATAGTGCATTAAAAGAGTACAATGATTTTTATTTTAAAAAATCCAGATCGGTCACAAGTAAAAAACCCGTACCATAAAAGGCGGTCAAACCACCGCTTGTATAACCAGCATAAGATTTTACCCCGCTGTGCAAAGCAGTATTCTCAGTTTCAAATCCACAACGTCAGACCACGCCCATACGCGTTTCGTCATTCGACTTCGTCAGTAGGCTTGGTCTGAAGTCACAAAAACATTGTTTTAAATATACATCACTGTTCAATTTAACCCATACAACTTACATTCAAATGGGTTTAGACATAACATGGAATACAATAATCAAATCTCTCTAGTGCACAGATAATTAAGAACAATGAATATTATATATCCACATAAAAATTATAACAGAGAAATTCATCCAGGCATCAAAATATATATAAATAAGTGACAATGGAATACATGGAACCAATTAAATTCAATTATACAAAAGAGCAACATCGACATCAGCAAGCGGAATCACTCAATTTGATGTTCAACACCTATATATATTCTGTTGAATGAATACATATTGTGCATATCACATTAAACAAACACATTTATATTTCAT
Source organism: Pseudophryne corroboree (assembly GCF_028390025.1). Classification (NCBI taxonomy): domain Eukaryota; kingdom Metazoa; phylum Chordata; class Amphibia; order Anura; family Myobatrachidae; genus Pseudophryne; species Pseudophryne corroboree. The sequence goes on along the minus strand of NC_086448.1, from coordinate 705,872,280 downwards.
CCGTCCCACGGACTCCTTATTCTAAGAGTAGTAATACCTTTATCAGTCACAGCAATCGCAATCACTTTAGCAGCCGGTACTGTGTGTCTCTCCCTGCGCTCCCTTCAGCGTTAGACCCGTAGCAATACTCCTGACCCTTATATCGTTCAAACCGTCAATAAAAGAGAAACATTCTGGATAATTACACTAAACACTCTTTATCCCAATGGGTTAAATGAGGGATATGAATTGACCCCGTTTTTTAAATAAGCATTCAAAAACGGGTCTTTGTTCTGTCAGTCTGGTGGATTTTCTTGTCTATTTAATGATTTATTATGTTTCTTTTTTGTTATGATTGTTTCTATATCCAGCATAATTGGTATAAAATAGCTGCAGTTAATCTGTTTATCCTTATGAATATAGTGCCTAAGTAAGTGTAGGTCCTTTAACATATTTATTGGTTTATATACCTGTTAATCTTTCCCCTTTTTAACACACTGCTCAAGTAAGAGTAAGAGCTGGTCCTTTAACATTTTGATTGGTCCATACACCTGTATACTATGCCCATATACGTCAGGATTGGGCGCCGTTCCACCTTGCAACGACGGGAGTCACGCGACGGTTTGAACGGTATAAGGGTCAGGAGTAATGCCACGGGTCTAACGCTGAAGGGAGCGCAGGGAGAGATAACCAGTAGTATCGGCCGCTAAAGTGATTGCGATTGCTGTCACTGATAAAGGTATCACTACTCTTAAAATAAGGAGACGGATAAAACATAGATGTGTTTGTGGATTTGCTTGTCTATCCAATTATTTTGTACTATGTTTCCTTTTTATTATTGTTGTTTCCATATCCTGCATAATTGGTATAAAAACAGTCATAGTTAATCTTCCTATCTTTATGAATATAGTGCTTAAATAAGCGTTGGTCGTTTAATATATTGATTGATCTATACACCTGTCAATCTTCCCCCCTTTTTAAATATATTGCTTAAGCAAGAGCTGGTCCTCTAACAATTTGATTGGTCCATATACCTGTATACTATGCCCATATACGTCAGGAACGGGTGCCGTTCCACCTTGCAATGACGGGAATCATGCGACGGTTTGAACGATATAAGGGTCAGGAGTATTGCTACGGGTCTAACGCTGAAGGGAGCGCAGGGAGAGACACACAGTACCGGCTGCTAAAGTCATTGCGATTGCTGTGACTGATAAAGGTATTACTACTCTTAGAATAAGGAGTCCGTGGGACGGATGAAATATAAATGTGTTTGTTTAATGTGATATGCACAATATGTATTCATTCAACAGAATATATATAGGTGTTGAACATCAAATTGAGCAATTCCGCTTGCTGATGTCGATGTTGCTCTTTTGTATAATTGAATTTAATTGGTTCCATGTATTCCATTGTCACTTATTTATATATATTTTGATGCCTGGATGAATTTCTCTGTTATAATTTTTATGTGGATATATAATATTCATTGTTCTTAATTATCTGTGCACTAGAGAGATTTGATTATTGTATTCCATGTTATGTCTAAACCCATTTGAATGTAAGTTGTATGGGTTAAATTGAACAGTGATGTGTATATTTAAAACAATGTTTTTGTGACTTCAGACCAAGCCTACTGACGAAGTCGAATGACGAAACGCGTATGGGCGTGGTCTGACGTTGTGGATTTGAAACTGAGAATACTGCTTTGCACAGCGGGGTAAAATCTTATGCTGGTTATACAAGCGGTGGTTTGACCGCCTTTTATGGTACGGGTTTTTTACTTGTGACCGATCTGGATTTTTTAAAATAAAAATCATTGTACTCTTTTAATGCACTATTGGCGCTCCCTGCTTCTTCAATCTTTTGGCAGGACTACCACCCGTTCGGGATCGGGTAACATTGGGGAAGCGACAGCTGGAAATTCCAGAAGTGCACACTGACAAATCTTCTTTTCCAAACGACATTGGCTGTCAGCGAGTTTGAGGAACATTGCTTCTTGTTCAATTCTGTGGAAATTTTAGTTCTACGGGACTTTTTATATATATATATATATATATATATATATATATATGAAAGAAAAGTTTATTACCTTTGTTGTTTGCGCTCATACTATCTGTTCATATATATATATATATTTAATTGCGTGTGGGTATGTATATAGATATATCCATAAAATACCAGATATAGGGGATAAAACAAACACTTCTGCAATGTTTTCTAATAACAGAATACCCCACCTTGCCACATAACATTTTCCCCCATCTTTTCTCGCAGTCTGGTCACCATTTTGAAAAGCCAGCGGAACCTCCGAGAAACATCTGGTACACCTTAATTAGCGGTACACTAAATACAGGGCGGGGTGTTGCCTTCCCTTTATTATTCCTTGGTGTCACTAGTTACTAATGCTATTTATAATTGGGGAATGTGTGTGGCATCAGACAAATAGCGCTGTGGCTCAGTACGCTAGTAGCGGGTATCTGAACAGGGGTTTGAATCCAAACAAAACTTTAAGGAGAGCTCCTATAGCCTGTCCCACAGCGCAGCGCTACTGGTTCAGGTCTCCGCTGCTCCAGAAAGTTTATTTTAATCGTGTCGGTCACTACACATTATACTGCAGACCTTACGTAGGGCTCTGTTTATTTAACCCACCTTTTCTCCTTTCGTTTGTCTCACCTGGGATAGTCAAAGAATTCCCTCTTAGGTGTGAAGTATGCGGTGGAGCCATCTGCTTAGCCCTCCACGCACCTGCAGGACGCTCCTGTTTGAACAGCTCAGATTATGCAGGTAATGTCACTGTTACCCAGAGACCTTGTACGTCATTTCACCTTTCCAAAAGGAACCTTGCTAACATTCCATGCATTACTGATGTCTGTTTTCTGTGGATCTGAACCAGTGTCTCAGAATATCCAGGTGCATTATACAGCAGTTCATCTGATACTGCAGGTAAAGGAGGAGGACACGTCAAGTCCATCAGGGTTCCACGCCGATGACGAAATGACAGCGACTGGTCCAGTTTCGGATAAGCTGGCCAGGCTCCGGTAGACGGCCGGCAGACGCCCGAATACACAATTTCAGGTATCAAACAATGTTTGTTTTCCTATCCTTTCCCCGCAGACGGCAGGAAAGGGTATCAGAACCTCTCCAGGGTATACCCCTCGATGTATCGCCGGTCCAACAAGCTGCCGTTTTCCTGAGGCAACCTTGCTCAGGGATCCATCGACATAGGCGGCAGCGCGGTTCTACCGCGTCCGGAGCAGGTAGGTTGGGGAACAATTGCCCTCTAGGTTACAGGATGCTTCGCATCAGGATCAATTGATACTTTCGTACAGGTCAGAATCACGATTCTGCTTATGTTCTTTGGAGGTCTCCACGTCTGCAGACTCGGACCCTGCATCTTCGCTTGGCTGTCTTAACCCGACGACCTCTGGGGCTGCGACAGTGACAGGTGAACATGAAATCCTACGGGGCAGATGGTTCTGGGGAAGGAACTTTCTGCCGGTTTTCTTGAACCATTGGAGGTAAGTCCACTTTGCTTTCTCCTACTACTGCCCCAGCTCCAAGACAGACCTTTACTGGTCTTTCCTTAGATTTTTCCGTGCCCTTTCAGGCTTTCGACTCCACACAGGTGATATCTTCGCCGCCAGGGGTTTTCAGGGTAAAAAGGCTGAAGCAGAGGTTCAACATCCTTGGTCCAGTCTGATTTTATGTCATCCTATACACCCATTACACAGACTTTCCTACCACCTGGAGGGTCCCAGGGTAGGCGCAGGTCGATGGGAGAAGGCTTGGGCGGTTACAACCGTCTCAGGAGTCCCTCGGCATGGGTCGGCCGATTTACGATGACAAGAGAGTCATACTGCAGGCTGCGCTCCATAGGTTTCAAACCGCAAAGGGTATTGATCCCTGTTTTTCACATATCATTTGAATTAGGACAGTTCTCAGGCCTTTGTTTTTCTTTTCACGTTCCGAAGCCAAGTATCTTGGACAGGCCTATTCTGGCCTTACAATCCTTTTAGTCTGTGATTGCCAGTTTGAACAAGAAAGGGAGTTTTACGTGTCCCTTGTCTTCAGAGATGCCTGTTTACTGATTTCCGTTGGACAGGCTTTTCTCAGATTCGCATTACAGGATTCTCATTTTCACTGTCAGTCCTTTCCTCTCGGTCTCTTTTCCGCTCCCACAGAGTTTAGGAAGATCACAGAATAACTCTTTTTCAAGGGCAGTGGGTGACGTTGGTTCCCTAATGGGACAATTTACTGCTACTATCCCACTCTGTACATTAGTTGGCTTCTGAATATCCGGAGGATCCAGGAGCTTCTGATTCGACACAGATCCAATTTATGCTCCGCATAGACGTTTCTCAACACGGTCCGTCAGAGGATTTTTCCTTCCTCGGCACCAGATACTCTATTCCTTCAGTCAAGTTGCGACGCAATGAGTGGTCGCCTCCATTCCCCTCTGAGCGGGGGACAACAATCTTCTTTCCAGGTGAGGGAACATTCCCGGGTGAGGGAACATTCCCCGGAGTTTTGTCAGCTGGTCCGCTGTGGGCGGAGATTTCGGATCGACCTCAGGGCGTTCTGACTGACTCTTTAACCCTTTATTACTCTCGGACGTGAGCTCTGGCGGCAGTAGCCCCGAGGGTGCCCTCAGGGCTTCGGGGAGTTTTCTGGTTATTCTATCCTGCCTCCTTTTCTATTTCTACCTCATGTTCGGTAACACAGGAGGGAATTATGTGTGCTAGTCCTCTCGGTGGCGCTGGTTGGGCCACGCAGGACTTGAAGATACAGATACGCCTGTTGTCAGTAGAGGAGCCTTGGCTCCTACCTCGACTGGACTGTCTACTTCAACAGGGTACTTTTTCTTTGTTCAATCTTACACTGGTTTCGTTTACCCGTGTGTCTGTTCACGAGACCTCAGAAGGGAGGAGTTCCCTAGTTCGGTTAGGCCTACTGGGCCCCGATTTCAGAAGTCTGTTACCTCTTCTCGCTTTTGCCACTTTTGGAAATCTTTATGGGACATAATAAGGATAAAAGGGGTTTTTCCCCCTTCTTCCAGTTACCATTCATCTTTGGTTTCTCTGGGAGGTTTTGCTCCGCTGCGCTTCAAACCACACTGACCGGAATTTTAGGTCTCTGCCTTTTTCGCTTTTCTTCCAAATGAGATTAGCCTAGCGGCCGTAAGTTCGGCCTCTTTTTCAGGGAGTACTCTATTGGCAACTCCCCTGGCTGTGCTTCGGCCTCAGCGGTCGTTTCTTCCAGAGGGGATGTCCATTTTTCATATAAATCTGACACTAGTGTTTTTCAGTCCTCTCTGAATGTTGTCAGGGCTCGCTGACTCTCTCTACAGAGGTCTCAGGCTGTTCGATGAAGTGTTTTTCTTCTTTGTTCTGTACGATGCTCCCGTATTAAATAGCCGGGGTCCCAGCATACGCTGGGCAGTTGGATACATCTGACCATCAGACAGTCTTCTTGGCGGTTACTAGGGAGCCTCCGTTTCCATTTCAGCGCACTTTACGCGCATTGTAAGACCTTCGTGGGCAGCTGCCCGCGGGGTCTCCATGAATATTTTGTCCGGCGGCTACTTGGTCAAACCGACATTCGTTTTGTCAAATTCTACAAGTTTGACACTTTTACGGCCTCTGCATCACTGTTTGGCCGAGCAGTTTTTTACAGGACTCTCAGCGCTTTCCCACCCGTTTTTGGGAGCTCTGGGACGTCCCCATTGTAACTACACTCCAGTGGCCCCTAGTGGATGAAGGAGAAATCAGGATTTTGGTACTTACCGATAAATCCCTTTCTCCGATTCCACAGGGGCCACTGGACGCCCGCCCAGCGCTGTTCCTCCTGGTTTTTTGCTTAACGGTTTGCAGATCACCATATGACTGCTTGTTGAGTTCAGGCTAGCCTGGTTTTTTGTCAGGTTCTGTTCCAGGTTTAGTTTGTGTTCGCCTGGTTTACAGGGCGAGGCTAACCTCCTCTACCTTACGGTTTGGTTACTACAGCTCTCCTCGGGCACAGTTTTACGTAGACTGGCTTGGAGGGGAGATAGTAGGGGAGGAGCTAGCCACAGTGTGAGAATTTTTAAAGTGCCAGCTCCCAATTACTACCTACTATTTCCCCATTGTAACTACACTCCAGTGGCCCCTGTGGAATCGGAGAAAGGGATTTATCGGTAAGTACCAAAATCCTGATTTCTCGTAGTCCGTAGAGGATGCTGGGACTCCGTAAGGACCATGGGGAATAGACGGGCTCCGCAGGAGATAGGGCACTTTAAGAAAGCTTTGGACTCTGGGTGTGCACTGGCTCCTCCCTCTATGCCCCTCCTCCAGACCTCAGTTATGGAAACTGTGCCCAGAGGAGATAGACAGTACGCGGAAGGATTTTTGTAAATCTAAGGGCGAGATCCATACCAGCCACACCAATCACACCGTATAACTTGTGATAAACTTACCCAGTTAACAGTATGAACAACAACATAGCCACGGTTCCACCGAAAAACTATAACATAACCCTTATGTAAGCAATAACTATATACAAGTCTTGCAGAAGAAGTCCGCACATGGGACGGGCGCCCAGCATCCTCTACGGACTACGAGAAATAGATTTACCGGTAAGTAAAATCTTATTTTCTCTAACGTCCTTGAGGATGCTGGGACTCCGTAAGGACCATGGGGATTATACCAAAGCTCCCAAACGGGCGGGAGAGTGCGGATGACTCTGCAGCACCGATTGAGCAAACAGGAGGTCCTCCTCAGCCAGGGTATCAAACTTTATAGAACTTTGCAAAGGTGTTTGACCCCGACCAAGTAGCAGCTCGGCACAGTTGTAGTGCCGAGACCCCTCGGGCAGCCGCCCACGAAGAGCCCACCTTCCTAGTGGAATGGGCCTTAACCGATTCAGGCAATGGCAATCCAGCCGTAGAATGCGCCTGCTGAATCGTGTTACAGATCCAGCGAGCAATTGTCTGCTTTGAAGCAGGAGCGCCAACCTTGTTGGCCGCATACAGAACAAACAGAGCTTCAGTCTTCCTGATCCTAGCTGTTCTGGTCACGTAAATCTTCAAAGCCCTGACCACATCCAGGGACTCGGAGTCCTCCAAGTCCCGTGTAGCCACAGGCACGACAATAGGTTGGTTCATATGAAAAGATGAGACCACCTTGGGCAGAAATTGAGGACGAGTCCTCAACTCTGCCCTATCCACGTGAAAAATCAGGTATGGGCTTTTATATGATAAAGCCGCTAATTCCGAAACACGCCTTGCAGAAGCTAAGGCCAACAACATGACCACTTTCCAAGTGAGGTATTTCAACTCCACTGTTTTGAGTGGTTCAAACCAAGGTGACTTGAGGAAACTTAATACCACGTTAAGATCCCAAGGCGCCACCGGAGGTACAAAGGGAGGCTGAATATGCAGCACTCCCTTCACAAAAGTCAGTACTTCAGGAAGAGAAGCCAATTCTTTTTGAAAGAAAATGGATAAGGCCGAAATTTGGACCTTTATGGACCCTAATTTTAGGCCCAAATTCACTCCCATTTGAAGGAAGTGAAGCAGACGGCCCAAATGGAACTCCTCCGTAGGAGCAGCTCTGGCCTCACACCAAGAAAACAAGAATTTACTCACCGGTAATTCTATTTCTCGTAGTCCGTAGTGGATGCTGGGTACTCCGTAAGGACCATGGGGTATAGACGGGCTCCGCAGGAGACTGGGCACTCTTAAAAGAAAGATTAGGTACTATGGCCCTCATTCCGAGTCGTTCGCTCGGTAAATTTCTTTGCATCGCAGTGAATTTCCGCTTAGTGCGCATGCGCAATATCCGCACTGCGACTGCGCCAAGTAAATTTGCTATGAAGATAGTATTTTTACTCACGGCTTTTTCTTCGCTCCGGCGATCGTAGTGTGATTGACAGGAAATGGGTGTTACTGGGCGGAAACAGGCCGTTTAAAGGGCGTGTTGGAAAAAACGCTACCGTTTCCGGAAAAAACGCGGGAGTGGCTGGAGAAACGGAGGAGTGTCTGGGCGAACGCTGGGTGTGTTTGTGACGTCAAACCTGGAACGACAAACACTGAACTGATCGCAGATGCCGAGTAAGTCTGAAGCTACTCTGAAACTGCTAAGAAGTTTGTAATCGCAATATTGCGAATCTTTCGTTCGCAATTTTAAGAAGCTAAGATTCACTCCCAGTAGGCGGCGGCTTAGCGTGTGCAATGCTGCTAAAATCGGCTTGCGAGCGAACAACTCGGAATGAGGGCCTATATCTGGTGTGCACTGGCTCCTCCCTCTATGCCCCTCCTCCAGACCTCAGTTAGGGAAACTGTGCCCGGAAGAGCTGACATTACTAGGAAAGGATTTGGAATCCAGGGTAAGACTCATACCAGCCACACCAATCACACCGTACAACTCGTGATAACTATACCCAGTTAACAGTATGAACAATAACTGAGCCTCTCTCAACAGATGGCTCATACAATAACCCTTTAGTTAAGCAATAACTATATACATGTATTGCAGAGAGTCCGCACTTGGGACGGGCTCCCAGCATCCACTACGGACTACGAGAAATAGAATTACCGGTGAGTAAATTCTTATTTTCTCTGACGTCCTAGTGGATGCTGGGTACTCCGTAAGGACCATGGGGATTATACCAAAGCTCCCAAACGGGCGGGACAGTGCGGATGACTCTGCAGCACCGAATGAGCAAACTCAAGGTCCTCCTCAGCCAGGGTATCAAACTTGTAGAATTTTGCAAAAGTGTTTGAACCCGACCAAGTAGCAGCTCGGCAAAGTTGTAAAGCCGAGACCCCTCGGGCAGCCGCCCAAGAAGAGCCCACCTTCCTCATGGAATGGGCTTTTACTAATTTAGGATGCGGCAGTCCAGCCGCAGAATGTGCAAGCTGAATCGTGCTACAGATCCAGCGAGCAATAGTCTGCTTTGAAGCAGGAGCACCCAGCTTGTTGGGTGCATGCAGGATAAATAGCGAGTCAGTTTTTCTGACTCTAGCCGTTCTGGGAACATAAAGTTTCAGGGCCCGGACTACGTCCAGCAACTTGGAATCCTCCAAGTCCCTAGTAGCCGCAGGCACCACAATAGGTTGGTTCAAATGAAACGATGATACCACCTTAGGGAGAAATTGGGGACGAGTCCTCCATTCTGCCCTTTCCATATGGAAGATCAGATATGGGCTTTTAAATGACAAAGCCGCCAATTCTGACACAAGCCTAGTCCAAGCTAAGGCCAAAAGCATGACCACTTTCCACGTGAGATATTTTAGCTCCACGGTCTTAAGTGGCTCAAACCAGTGGGATTTTAGAAATCCAACACACGTTACGATCCCAAGGTGCCACTGGAGGCACAAAAGGGGCTGAATATGCAGCACCGCTGTAACAACGTCCGAACTTCAGGCAGTGAAGCCAGTTCTTTTTGAGAGAAAAAGGGATAGGGCCGAAATCTTGGCCTTTATGGATCCTAATTTTAGGCCCATAGTCACTCCTGACTGTAGGAAGTGCAGGAATCGACCCCCCTGGAATTCCTCTGTAGGGCCTTCCCGGCCACACACCAAGCAACCTATTTTCGCCATATACAGTGAAAAAGTCTTGCTGTCACGTCTTTCCTAGCCTTTATCAGCGTAGGAATAACTGCATCCGGAATGCCCTTTTCCGCTAGGATCCGGCGTTCAACCGCCATGCCGTCCAACGCAGCCGCGGTAAGTCTTGGATCAGACAGGGTCCCTGTTGCAACATGTCCTGACTGAGAGGCAGAGGCCATGGGTCCTCTGAGAGCATTTCTTGCAGTTCCGGGTACCGAGTCCTTCTTGGCCAATCCGGAGCAAAGAATATTGTTCACACTCCTCCGTTTATTACAATTCTCAGCCCTTGGGTCTGAGAGGAAGAGGAGGGAATATATAGACCGACTGGAACACCCACGGTATTACTAGTGCGACCACAGCTATCGCCTGAGAGTCCCTTGACCCAGCGTAAAACCTTTTTTATCTTTTTATTGAGGTGGGACGCCATGTAGTCCACCTGAGGCAGTTTCCATCAATTTGCAAAACTGCGTGAAGACTTCCTGATGAAGTCACCACTTTCCCGGGTGGAGGTCGTGTCCACTCCCGGAATGAACACTGCTGACAGTGCGCTTACTTGATTCTCCGCCCAGCGAAGAATTCTGGTGGCTTCTACCCTTGCCACCCTGCTCCTTGTGCCGCCCTGGCGGTTTACATGAGCCCCTGCGGTCTGACTGGATCAGAACCGGTTGGTCGCGAAGCAGGAACTCCGCTTGACTTAGGGCGTTGTATATGGCCCTTAGTTCCAGGATATTGATGTGAAGGCAAGTCTGTTGGCCTGACCACAAACCTTGGAATTTTCTTCCCTGTGTAACTGCCCCCCACCCTCGGAGGCTTGCATCCGTGGTCACCAGGACCCAGTCCTGAATGCCGAATCTGCGGCCCTCGAGAAGGTGAGCACTCCGCAGCCACCACAGGAGAGACACCCTGGCCCTGGGGGATAGGGTGATTAACGGATGCATCTGAAGATGTGATCCGGACCACTTGTCCAGTAAGTTCCATTGTCCTTGCATGGAACCAGCCGAAGGGGATGGCCTCGTATGATGCCATCATCCTTCCCAGGACTCGAGTGCAGTGATGCACTGACACCTGTTTTGGTTTTCAATGGATTCCTGACCAGTGTCATGAGCTCCTGAGCTCTCTCTATCGGGAGATAAACCCTCTTCTGGTCTGTGTCTAGGATCATGCCTAGGCGAGGCAGATGAGCTGTAGGAACCAACTGCAACTTCAGAATATATAGAATCCAGTTGTGTTCCCGTTTCACTTCCAGAGAAGGTGATACGCTGTCCAGCAACTGCTCTCTTGATCTCGCTTTTATGAGGAGATCATCCAAGTATGTGATAATAGTGACACCTTGCTTCCGCAGGAGCACCATCATATCCACCATTACCTTGGTGAAATTGGTAATGACAATCCCGTACCGCAATTCTGAGGTACGCCTGATGAGGTGGATAAATGGGGACACGAAGGTATGCATCCCTTATGTCCCGATTCATTTCAGGCTTGCAATGACCGCTCTTAGCGATTCCATCTTGAACCTGAACCTTTTCAAGTATATGTTCAGGGATTTTAATACAATATGGGTCTAACCGAACCGTCTGGTTTCGGGATTATAACATGGTCGAATAATAACACCCTCTTGTTGAAGGAGGGGACCCTTGACCACCACCTGTTGAAGATACAATTTACAAATTGCAGTTAACACTGGCTCCTTCTCTTGGGGGGAAGCCCGCCGGGTCCTCGGTGAGGGGGCATCTTCTCACAGCCTGTATCCCTGCGATACAATTTCTATTGCCCAGGGATCTAACAGGGAGTGAACCCACTTGTGGCTGAACTTACGAAGGCGTGTCCCCACCGGGCCTAGCTCCGCCTGTGGAGCCCCAGCGACATGCGGTGGGTTTTTGTAGAGGCCGGGGAGGACTTCTGTTCTTGGGGACTAGCTGTGTTGTACAGCTTCTTTCCTCTGCCCCCGGCTCTGACAAGAAAGGACGCACCTCAGACTTTCTTGTTTCTTTATTCGAAAAGCTGCATTTAATAATGTCGTGCTTTCCTAGGCAGGAATATAAGGCAAAATATCAGAATTACCAGCTATAGCTGTGGAGACCAGGCCCGAGAACCTTTCTCCACACAATCCTCAGCCTTCCATATGCCTCTTAAGTCGGCATCATCTGTCCAATGTATATTCTACAGGACACGTCAAGCAGAAATCAACATAGCTTTTGTCTCTAGGACCCAGTATACTCATGTCCCTTTGGGCATGCTTTATAATTATATATCTATCACTTAAGACAGCATCTTAAATATTTATATGCATACTAGGGTCTCAATCTCTGCTGATAAGGTACCTGTCCACGCTGCCACAGCGCTATAAACCCATGCCGACACAATCGCCGGTCTGGGTAGTATACTAGAATGTGCACACTATCTGCAGGATCCCTGAGAATAGCTAGTGCAAACAGGACACCCAAGGGGAAGATTCTCAACACATCCTGGCCCTAGTGGGGAAAGGATACAGCCTGAGAATTCTCTCGTGGGAAGCTGCCGTCTCTTGTCTTGAGATTCCCGCTCTTTTTCCTCATGAGAGGAGGGAAATTTACCTCAGCATTCTTCCCCTTAACATGTGTACTCTCGTGTCAGGGACAGATGAGTCATCAGTGATATGCAAATCATCTTTTATTCCAATAATCATATATTGAATATCTTTTAGCCCTCTTGGCTGTAACTTTGCATTATCGTAGTCGACAGTGGAGTTAAACTCCGTGTCGATACTTTGTTATTTTGGATAGTGAACATAGAGAGACTCTGAAGGACTCTGTGACATAGGGACAGACCAGGGTAGATTTCCTTTCTGTTCCCTAACCTTTTGTGCAATAATTTTACCTCAGCACTTACACATATCCAAACAGGTGTCGGCGTTGTCGACGGAGACACCCTCCCACACACACATCCGCTCTATCACCTCCTTAGAGGAGCCTTTTACCTCAGACATGTCGACACACGCGTACCGACACACCACACACACAGGGGATGCTCTATTTCAGGCCCGGCCAACCTGTGGCTCTCCAGCTGTTGTAAAACTACAAGTCCCATCATGCTTTGCCACAGTTTTGCTATTAGAGAATCTTAAAACTGTGGCAGGGCATGCTGGGATGTGTAGTTTCACAACATCTGGAGAGCCACAGGTTGGCCAGGCCTGCTCTATTTGAAGACAGTTCCCCCACCAGGCCCTTTGGAGAGACAGAGAGAGAGTATGCCAGCACACACCACAGCGCTATATAATACAGGGATGTACACTATACTGAGTGATTTTTCCCCTATAGCAGCTTATATACACAGTTTTGCGCCTAAATTTATGTGCCCCCCCCCCTCTCTTTTTTACCCTTTGTGTACCAGGATACTGCAGGGGAGAGCCTGGGGAGCTTCCTTCCAGCTGAGCTGTGAAGAGAAAATGGCGCCGGTGTGCTGAGGAAGAAGGCCCGGCCCCCTCAGCGGCGGGCTTCTGTCCTTTTATGTACTTTAATGGCGGGAGTTAATGCACATATACAGTTTATCAGACTGTATTATGTGCTTTTCGCCAAGTAAGGTAATCTAATTGCTGCCCAGGGTGCCCCCCCCCCAGCGTCCTGCACCCATCAGTGACCGGAGTGTGTGGTGTGCTAAGGGAGCAATGGTGCACAGCTGCAGTGCTGTGCGCTACCTTAATGAAGACCGGAGTCTTCAGCCGCCGATTTTCAACTTCTCTTCGTTCTCCTGGCTCTGCAAGGGGGACGGCGGCGCGGCTCCGGGACCGGACGACCAAGGACTGGGCCTGTGTTCGATCCCTCTGGAGCTAATGGTGTCCAGTAGCCTTAGAAGCCCAAGCTAGCTGCAAGCAGGTAGGTTCACTTCTCTCCCCTCAGTCCCACGTAGCAGTGAGTCTGTTGCCAGCAGATCTCACTGAAAATAAAAAACCTAACAAATACTTTCTTTTCTAGGAAGCTCAGGAGAGCCCCTAGAGTGCATCCAGCTCTGGCCGGGCACAGATACTAACTGAGGTCTGGAGGAGGGGCATAGAGGGAGGAGCCAGTGCACACCAGATATAGTACCTAATCTTTCTTTTAAGAGTGCCCAGTCTCCTGCGGAGCCCGTCTATACCCCATGGTCCTTACGGAGTACCCAGCATCCACTAGGACGTCAGAGAAACATATTTCTGCCATATACGGTGATAATGTTTCGATGTCACATCCTTCCTAGGCTTGATCAGGGTAGGAATTACCTCCTCCGGAATCCCTTTTTCAGCTAGTATCCGGCGTTCAACCGCCATGCCGTCAAACGCAGCCGCGGTAAATCTTGGAACAGACAAGGCCCCTGCCGCAGCAGGTCCTGCCTTAGAGGAAGAGGCCACGGATCCCCTGCGAGCAACTCTTGCCGCTCCGGATACCAAGTCCTCCGTGGCCAATCCGGAAAAATGAGTATTGTTCTGACCCTGCTTCTTCGTATTATTCTCAACACCTTGGGTATGAGAGGAAGAGGAGGAAACACATAGACCGATCTGAACACCTAAGGTGTCACCAGAGCGTCTACCGCTACCGCCTGAGGGTCCCTTGACCTGGCGCAATACCGCTTTAGCTTTTTGTTGAGACGGGATGCCATCATGTCGATTTGAGGCAGTCCCCAACGATCCGTGATCTGTGCGAAGACTTCTTGATGAAGTCCCCACTCTCCCGGATGCAGGTCGTGCCTGCTGAGGAAGTCCTCCTCCCAGTTGTCCACCCCCGGGATGAACACCGCTGACAGCGCGCTTACATGGACTTCCGCCCAGCGTAGAATCCAGGTCGCTTCTGCCATGGCCATTCTGCTACTTGTTCCGCCTTGGCGGTTTATATGAGCCACTGCCGTGACATTGTCTGACTGAATCAGAACCGGTTTTCTCCGAAGCAATTCCTCCGCTTGACGCAGGGCGTTGTATATGGCCCTCAACTCCAGGACGTTGATGTGGAGACAAGACTCTAGGCTTCACCAGAGACCTTGGAAATTTCTTCCCAGTGTCACTGCTCCCCAGCTTCGGAGGCTTGCGTCCGTGGTCACCAGGACCAGTCCTGAATGCCGAACCTGCGACCTTCTAGTAGGTGAGCACTGTTCAGCCACCACAGGAGAGATACCCTGGTCCTGGGAGACAGGGTGATCCTTTGATGCATTTGTAAATGGACCCGGACCACTTGTCCAAGAGGTCCCATTGAAAAGTCCTCGCATGGAACCTGCCGAAAGGGATGGCCTCGTAGGAAGCCACCATCTTCCCCAGGACCCGCGTGCAATGATGCACTGAAACCTTTTTTGGTTTTAATAGGTTCCTGACCATGGCTATGAGTTCCTGAACCTTTTCGATCGGAAGAAAAATCTTTTTCTGGTCTGTGTCTAGAATCAGCCCCAAAAAGGTCAGACGCGTTGTAGGGACTAGCTGGGACTTCGGTATATTGAGAATCCAGCCGTGTATCTGCAACGTCTTCATGGACAGAGACACGCTGTCCATCAACCTCTCCCGAGATCTCGACTTTATGAGGAGATCGTCCAAGTATGGGATAATTGTGACCCCCTGCCTGCGCAGGAGCACCATCATTTCCGCCATTACCTTGGTGAAAATTCTCGGGCCGTGGAAAGCCCAAATGGTAACGTCTGAAATTGGTAGTGACAGTCCTGCACTGCAAATCTCAGGAACGCCTGATGCGGGGGGAATATTGGAACATGAAGGTAAGCATCCTTTATGTCAAGGGACACCATCCAATCCCCCCCCTCCAGGCTGGCGATGGCCGCCCTGAGTGATTCCATTTTGAACTTGAACCTCTTCAAGTACAGGTTCAGAGATTTCAGGTTTAAAATGGGTCTGAGCGAACCGTCGGGTTTCGGGACCACAAACGGGGTTGAGTAATATCCCTCTCCTTGCTGGAGATGAGGAACTGTGACAATCACCTGTTGAATGTACAATTTTTGGATTGCTGCCAACACTAGCTCCCTCTGACGGGGAAGCCGGCAGAGCCGATTTGAAAAATCGGCGAGGAGGCAAGTCTTCGAATTCCAGCCTGTATCCCTGAGAAACAATCTCTAATGCCCAGGGATCCACCTGCAAGTGAACCCAGACGTGACTGAAAAACCGAAGACGAGCCCCCACCAGATCTGCCTCCCCTCGGAAAGCCCCAGCGTCATGCGGTGGACTTTGCAGACGCAGGGGAGGACTTCTGCTCTTGGGAACTAGCTGTGTGCAGCTTTTTTCCCCTGCCTTTCCCTCTGGCAACAAAGGATGATCCACGTACCTTCTTGTTTTTATTGGAACGAAAGGACTGCATATGATAATGAGGTGCCTTTTTTGTATGCTGCGGGGGGACATAAGGTAAGAAATTTGACTTACCAGCCGTAGCCGTAGAGACAAGATCCGAGAGGCCGTCTCCAAACAACTCCACCCCTTTGTAAGGCAAGGACTCCATATGCCGCTTTGAATCGGCATCTCCCGTCCACTGTCGGGTCCACAAGAGCCGCCTAGCAGAAATAGACATAGCATTTATTCTGGAGCTTAATAAACAAATGTCTCTCTGAGCATCCCTCATATACAAGGCAGCATCTCTGATATGCTCTATGGTCATTTGAATGGCGTCCCTATCTAAGGTGTCAATTTCCGTAGATAAGGAATCTGCCCATGCCACAACCGCACTACAAACCCAGGCCGACGCTATAGCCAGGCGAGCAATAGTACCGGAATGATTGTAAATGTGCTTTAAGGTAATTTCCTGCCTGCGATAAGCAGGTTCCTTGAGGGAAGCCGTATCCTGAGAAGGCAGTGCCACCTTTTTGGACAAACGTGTCAGCGCCTTGTCAACTTTTGGCGAAGATTCCCAGCGTATCCTATCAGTTTGTGGAAAAGGATACGCCATGAGAAACCTTTTGGGAACTTGTGGTCTCCTATCCGGAGATTCCCAAGTCTTTTCGCACAAGTCACTTAATTCAAATGAGGATGGAAAAGTGACTTCAGGCTTTTTCCCTTTATACATGTGTACCCTCGTGTCAGTATGCAAAACCTATTTAATGGCAATAATCATGTACCGTATACACTTAGCCACCTTCGGCTGTAATTTTGCATCTTCATAGTCGACACTAGAGTCAGAATCTGTCGGTATCTGTGTCATCGATCTGGGATATGGTGCGCTTCTGAGACCCCTAAGGACCTGGCGCCCCAGGGACAGGCATGGTCTGGCTACTTGACTGATCCCTAGCTTCTGCCTTGTCTAATCTTTTATGCAATAGATTGACATTTGCATTCAAGACATTCAGCATATCCACCCATTCCGGTGTCGGCGTTGCCGACGGCGACCTGACATTCAAGCACTCCCCCTCCACATTAAGCGAGCCTTCCTCGTCAAACATGTCGACACGCGTACCGACACACTTCTCTCACACACACACACACACACACACACACACACACGGAACCCCTTTCCTGAAGACAGTATCCATGTCAAGGCCCTTTGGAGAGACAGAGAGAGAGTATGCCAGCACACACCCCAGCGCAATAACCCTGGAGACCAACACAAAATGTTTTCCCCCAGCAGCGCTGTATAATATGTAAACCGCCAATTATGTGGCCCCCCCCCCTCTCTTTTAAGCACCCTTTCTCCGTGTGTAAGCAGGGGAGAGTCCGGGGAGCTTCCTCTCAGCAGTGCTGTGGAGAGAAAATGGCGCTGGTGAGTGCTGAGGGAGAAGCCCCGCCCCCTCGGCGGCGGGCTTCTGTCCCGCTCAAACTTAGTAAAATATGGCGGGGGCTCTTTTATATACATGTACAGAGCCCACCTGTACATGTATATAGTCTTTTTGCCATGCAGAGGTTTATATTGCTGCCCAGGGCGCCCCCCCCCCTGCGCCCTGCACCCTTACAGTGACCGGAGTATGTGAGGTGTATGGGAGCAATGACACACAGCTGCAGTGCTGTGCATTACCTCAGTGAAGCTGAAGGCTTCTGCCGCCTGACGACTTCTGTCTTCTGTACTTCTAGCTCTGTGAGGAGAACGGCGGCGCGGCTCCGGGGGTGGACGCCCAGTAAGAACCTGCGTTCACCCCCTCTGGAGCTAATGGTGTCAAGTAGCCGAGGAAGCAGAGCCTATCTTTGACAAGAAGGTCTGCTCCTCTCTCCTCAGTCCCTCGATGCAGGGAGCCTGTTGCCAGCAGTACTCCCTGTGAAAAAGTAGTAAAAGGTAGGGAAAAAAATCCAAACAAAAATGCTTCTAGGCAGAGAACTCTGGAGAGCTCTCTGCAGTGCACCCATCTTGCTCTGGGCACATTGTAAAACTGAGAGAGCCTCCTGCGGAGCCCGTCTATTCCCCATGGTCCTTACGAAGTCCCAGCATCCTCAAGGACGTTAGAGAAATAGGATTTTAATTACCTACCGGTAAATCCTTTTCTCGTAGTCCATAGAGGATGCTGGGGTCCACATTTGTACTATGAGGTATAGATGGGTCCACTAGGAGCCACTGGCACTTTAAGAGTTTCAGAGTGTGAACTGGCTTCTCCTTTTATGCCCCTCCTA
Organism: Pseudophryne corroboree; assembly: GCF_028390025.1. Classification (NCBI taxonomy): domain Eukaryota; kingdom Metazoa; phylum Chordata; class Amphibia; order Anura; family Myobatrachidae; genus Pseudophryne; species Pseudophryne corroboree. The sequence goes on along the minus strand of NC_086448.1, from coordinate 705,854,188 downwards.
CCAGACTCCGTATAGGATCTGTGCCCGAGGAGACGGACAACTTCGAGAGAAGAAATTTACACAGATAGTGGCGAGATTCACACCAGCTCACACATACAAGGCAAACCAAACTAACAAGCTTGAAACTCAACAACGGCTGAAAAACATGACTGAATCAAGTCAGAACGCAGTACTTAACAAAGAACAAAGCAGTACTGAACTAAGTAACTGAAAGGATATGCCCCTATATTCTTTAACCCTCGATGTGATGGCCTCTCAGACGTCTGTGAGTGTAAACCTTTAGCCACAAGGAACATGCACAACACAAGCAGTAAAGATTCACACTGTTTATTGTTCGTTTAACATAAGTATATAAAAGAAAGGATTTAGGGCGTGTATATCCAAAGTCAATAACTAATTGGACAGAACACAAAAGGGGCTAACATAACATGATTGGCTAGGAACTGCCGCAGTGGAAGGATATGCATATATGGGCAAGTTTGTATTTCAAATAGGGAGGTTGTTCACACGGTATAAAAAAAGATAAGAGACAAGGACAGTAGCAAGGAATGTGCTGGAACATTAAGTTCTATAACACAAGCAATTCTATGACATTGAAGCAGAGACGAGCTTTAACCCTTTCAATCCCCTCTTAGAATCATTATTGTTATACTATATGATTCTTGCAAAGCTTACGTCTTTCTGCACACCAATGGCGCAATTTTTAGCCTGAGCGGGAGTTGCAGTAATTGTTGGGCATTTTAAGAAGGGTTAATCGTTGGGTTAATGATGTTCCGTGTTTATCCTTTTCATCTAAGGCTTCAGCGGGCTTATAGCCCCATGGGGTACCTGTGTTCCAGGCAGCCGCGGACCATGAGCTGCAATCATTTCCCCAGTTATGGCCTGTAACGCAAATATAGGGTACCTCGGGGCTTAGGTTGTCTGTGGTGTCAGCGCGGATCTGGTAGTCAACAGACTTTTGGACAGCAGCTAGTTGGGGGAATTGGAAATAATCTAGTATGTAGGTTGCGGTGTATGTGGTGGAAGAGTTATACCATAGTGTCAGTTTCCCTTATTCTGAGTTATATCAACCTCAGTCATTGAGAGGGGAAAAATGGGCCAGTAGGGCTATCAAGATAGTCCCCAGGGTAAAGATAGGGGGCATTTTCTTCATCCTCCTCTGGTCTTCTGTCTTCGCTAGGTGGGAGGTCAGGGCTGTCCGCCCCTGTTCGTACCTCACTGGAATCACCTGTTTCCTCCTCTAGGTCTGGTCTAGGAATTTTCTTTACTCGGGAAGCATGGATCCAGGTAGGACTTTCCTCTGTCAGGACTGCTGTTCGGGTAACTGCTACGACCTCTGTCTCTGGACCATAGGTGAAGTCTCCTGGGCTCTTGTTCCTGGGGAGCACCTTCACCACGACTCTGTCTCCGACTTTAAAGGGGTGTGTAGGTTCCTGTGGATTCAAAGGGTTTTTACAAACAACCTCATGTTCAATTTCATTCAGTTTTGTTATCAGGGACCTGACATACTCTTCTCTGATGAGTTCTAGATCTCCTTCCTGTATTACTAGTGGTTTCTTAGCCCAGGGTGTGGGGAAGGGTCTACCCATTAGTATTTCAAAGGGTTCAAAGGGTGAGTATCCTAGAGTTTTCTGTGGGGTCATTCTGATTTCTGCTAGGACAATGGGAAGGACCTGCTTCCATTTGTGGAAGGTACCTCCTGTGGCCTTCCTTAGTTTGTCTTTGAGGGTCCTATTCATTCTTCCTACGACCCCTGAACTCTGCAGGTGGTACGGGATGTGAAACTTCCACTCCACCTGCAGAGCTTTTACTAAGGCCTGTGTGAGGCTGAGCCTTTATCACTATTTATTTGCAGGGGGCACCCCCATCTAGGGATGATTTTCTGTGTTAGGATTCTTGCTACTGTCTTGGCATCCTCTGACTTAGTTAGGAATACTTCTGGCCAGCGGGAGAACATATCTACAATGACCAGGGCATATTCTTGTTTACCTGTACCAGGGATATGGGTAAAATCAATTTGTAAGTGTGTAAAAGGGGTGGTGGGGTATTCAAGATGCTGGTGTTTAGCTTTATTAGGGTTGTTCCTGAGGCAAGTGATGCATCTGCTAACATACTGGTCCACAAGTGATTTGGCATTAGTAACATAAAAATCATTGGTTAGTAGGAGGAGTGTTGTGGCTTCACCACGGTGACCAACACCACGGCAATGGGCAACGAGCAAAGGGGCACTGGACTGGGGTATACAGGGTTTCCCCTCTTTGCAGATTAATCCTGATTTAGGATTTTTTTCTGCAGAATTGGGTAAGTCCAGTCGGAGAGATCAGTATTAGTCGCAGCAGCTTGAAGTTGAGTGAGCAGATGGACGTTGTCAAGGGAGGGACATGCTCTAGTGAGTGCAATGAGTTCTGCAGCTTGCGCGGACTGATAAGGTGTTGGTAGGGCTTCCAACACAGTGTCAGGGAGGGTGACAATGGCATAGCCAGCCTGGTATGTATTGTCATTGGGCCTACTACAGGAGCCGTCAACAAAAACAATGTCTGCGCCTGGTATGGGAACGGGAGACATGTCAAGTCTGGGAGAAGTTTCAGCTTCAATGGAAGCAGCACAGTCATGTAGGTCGGGTGGTTCATCCTCGGGACCTTTCAAGCCTAAAAGGGCATTGAGAATGGGTGCAGGGCCAGAAGAACTAGCAGTGTACTTAATGGTAAGGGTAGGGTTACTCAAAAGGAGTACTTCATATCCACTAAGGCGTTGTGCTGACATGTGCTGTGTGTGCAAGCCTTTAAGTATTGCCAGGACATCATGTGTGGTGTGGAGTACTGTGATGTGGCCTAAAGTGAGGGTAGTGGCCATTTCTGCAACCATTGCACAGGCTGCCAAAGCCCTGAGGCAGGCAGGCATACCTTGCACAGACACTGGCATGACTTTGGAAAAAAAATGCCACGGGGCGCAACTTCCCTCCATGAAACTGTGTGAGCACCCCCGCCATGGTTTTACAATTGTCCCTTGCATATAGATGGAAAGGTAGTACATAATTGGGGAGGCCAAGTGCCGGACTTTTCATCAACATACATTTTAAACTTTCATATGCAGTTAACATTTCTTGTGACCATTGTACAGTTTTAGGTTTGTCCTTCAGTGTGGCTTGTCTCAAAATGTTATCATAATAAGAGCAATCAGAAATCCACTGTCTGCAGTAATTTACCATACCCAGGAAGGACAGTAGTTCCTTCTGGGTAGTTGGGGTGACCAGGCCCAATACAGACTGTATGCGTTGTGGACTGATTTTCCTCTCCCTGAGTGAGCACAAAACCCAAGTAATCAACATGCTTTTTACACCATTGCATTTTTATTTTGGACACCTTGTGTCCACATTCACAAAGCCAGTTTAGTAATGAAACACCATCCTCTCGGCAGGCCTCCTCAGTTTGACTACAGAGCAGCAGATCATCTGCATACTGTAGCAGGACTGAACCATGGTGAGGTTGCCAGGGCCCCAATGTGGCCTGGAGACAACAGGTGCGTCAGTAATCTGCACCAGGTAAGTTGTTTACCCTCAAAAGAAAAGGCAAAAAGTAATTGTGTCTGTGAATCTACAGGTATGCTGAAAAAAAGGCATTCTTCAAATCAATTACAGAGAAGAACGCAGCATCTGCAGGGATTGCAGAAATGAGTGAGTTTACATCTGGAACAATTGGTGCAATTGGGACAATTAACTGATTGATCGCTCTGAGATTCTGTACAAATCTTATACTGCCATCAGCTTTGGCAACAGGGTTCACAGGAGTACAGTATGGTGATACAATATGTCTGAGAATACCCTGTTGTAAGAATTGCTGTATCATGGGGCGGAGACCTTCTATCTTTTCTGGTGAGAGGGGATACTGCATAGGTCAGAACACAAAACACTGGTTGCTGCACCGCTGTCCACTAAAAAGGGAATTTTACTTCCATTTATAATAAGTGGCAGCAGAGGTGAATCTTTACTATGACGGGTGAGTTGAATAAAGGCTGGGATACCCTCCTCCGGGCCCCGTCAGTGCGCGGGGTCTTTGGAATCTTCCCTGACTGCGGGGTTGGTTCTGTCTGTCAAAGCGTCTGGAGTTCTGATAGTTATGAGTGGGTGCAGGTTTCTTTACATCAAAACACCCTGCAGCCTCTTTCTCATACAGATGTTTTTTTTTCAAAATCTATCGTACTATCAGAAATCCAGGAAGAGACGTTTTGCTCAACAGAAACTATGACAGAAGGTAGAAGGTTGTTAATGAAGGTGGAAATGAGTAAGCTTTCTGAGTTAAGCAAAGGTAAGCCAGCGTCATCTGTCCAGCAGTCCTTAAACCTTTTCCAAAACTCAGTAACAGACTCCGAAGGTTTCTGTTTACAAGCTACAGCGACAGGCAAAAAAGCACAGGCAAAGGAGCACGGGTTTTAAAGACTTCCTTCATATGTGTATAGCTGCGTCCTATGCAAGCTTTGCGCAAATAAGATATACAGCCATCGGGGGTAATGGTGGGCTTGGGACAGTGTTTTACTATTATCTAAACTCTGGGTTACTGGTGCGTTAGGGATAGAGCTAGTGGACGCACCCTCCAGCAGTGGAGTTGGAGGCGATCCCATCTGGTGTGAAAGGGTTACTGCTGCCAAGAGATCTGTGTCTCCGAGCGCAGGATACATTGGAATGCAAGGGGGAGGCGAGAGGGATTTCAAAGATTTACAGTTTCTCACTTCTGTGCTGTTGGGAACTGACATTTTTTTTTTTTTTTTTTTTTTAATCCTCCATATAGAAAGGGTAATTACTGCCTTCCCGTAGGAATGGGTCCTGTCCTGCTTTCTCTGTCCATCCCGCTAAATTATCCACCCATGGGTTAACTAAGTAATACTCTGAGGTAGAGTTGCGGGCGACATACATCTTGCATGTCTCACCAGGGAGGGGCGGGGGATATGTAGTTTTTTTTACTCTGACTAGAGCCCATTGTCAGACAGTAATATAAATCAACAGTACAACTTTAAAAGAAAATATCTAAAATTTACAACACTCTACTTACTATACATGCATCAGCTAACCAGTTAATTAGTCATTGACAATATCACAATATTATCTGTATAGTGAGAACATGAAATCTTTTGACGTGTACGATACTTACCATTCGTACAAGATGTCAGAAAAATACAGCGTTTTAAACAGGAAGCAGGAAAAGTGTTTGAGTAAAGATATCTGGCAGACGAGAACTTACCAGCCATCTGACCAAATATAAGAACTTATCTCACTACAAACATACAAGAATATATAGACGATCAAATCGAGGTATTCTCTACGTTACGTATAGACTCCCAGGTCTATTTTAAGTATCCCAGATACTAACGTCACGTTATGTATAGACTCCCAGGTCTATTTTAAGTATCCCAGATACTAACGTCTTTGGAGAATTGCGCTTGGACCCCTGGTCCCTTCTCAGACGTATCTTTAAGTCCCAGACATTAAAGATGTTTGGTCACGTGTTCCCAGAACACTGACACGGATTCAGCTTCAGTGTATGACCGCAATCCCGTATGGCAAAGACAGACAATAAATTCTCTATCTTACCATCTGGGGACGATCACTGAATCGCGGACGTAGCCCCCACTTGAAAGGATATGCCCCTATATTCTTTAACCCTCGATGTGATGGCCTCTCAGACGTCTGTGAGTGTAAACCTTTAGCCACAAGGAACATGCACAACACAAGCAGTAAAGATTCACACTGTTTATTGTTCGTTTAACATAAGTATATAAAAGAAAGGATTTAGGGCGTGTATATCCAAAGTCAATAACTAATTGGACAGAACACAAAAGGGGCTAACATAACATGATTGGCTAGGAACTGCCGCAGTGGAAGGATATGCATATATGGGCAAGTTTGTATTTCAAATAGGGAGGTTGTTCACACGGTATAAAAAAAGATAAGAGACAAGGACAGTAGCAAGGAATGTGCTGGAACATTAAGTTCTATAACACAAGCAATTCTATGACATTGAAGCAGAGACGAGCTTTAACCCTTTCAGTAACCACTACAGGATAACGAAGCGCTGGGTGGGCGCCCAGCATCCTCTACGGACTATGAGAAAAGGATTTACCGGTAGATAATTAAAATCCTATTTCTGCTGCGGGGTACACTGGGCTCCACAGGGAATGACATTGGGGTGTAGAGTAGGATCTTGATCCGTGGCACCAACAGGCTCAAAGCTTTGACCTTCTTCCCAGAATGGAAAGATAGTGTGTTCAAGACCCGCGCACAACTGCTTGAGACATATATACCCTTCACCTTATTAAAACAGAGTCACAAAAATGTATACTGAGCTTGGTATAGCAATCCGACTCCTTTTTCCCGGGTTGTTCACAAAGATAGGCTTGAAAGTTCGTTCAAATCCAAATAACAATAGCTCTGTAAAAATAAATGTGTTCCAGACCAGTGCTTGATTGCAGAGGTGGAGGAGCCACAAAAAGGGAAACGATAATAGTGCAGTGGTAAAAACAAAGCTGATGTTTTAATACAAATCGCACTTACAGTAACAAATAGTTAAAATCACATAGAAAGGACCCAATGGCACACAGGAACACAGCACAGAAGCTCACGGACATCCACAGATGACTTCCAAGTGGTAACGACGGCCTCAATACCGGAATTTGAAGTAGCCAATTCTTCGAGATGTTATGCAACGTCCCCCAGTGTCCACAAGAATGGGTAGTCCACAACCACACTTAACGCGTTTCGGATCACATAGGATCCTTCATCAGAAGTGTGGTAAGAGTCCAATAACAGTCTTTTTAAACACCTCCTAATGACTATAATCACATGCACATGCATGAGTCAATCAACTTCCTGTTCTTCCGGCGGATATGACATCACCCGGAAGTACCATGTGCGTTCCATATGTATATCAATCTTCCCCCTATACATAAAGCGCTCATCTACCATCCCTATAAGGGATGACATATCTAAAGGGTCAACAACAAACCGGCGTTGATCCGCACGACAAGTGCCACTAGTAAGAGAAATAAAATTTCTAAAAGTCCATGCGGATATGACGTAATCCGGAAGTCCGACATGCGTTCCAGCGCCGGTCTGCGTGTCATCGATCTCTTCCGTCTCAGGTAAATCAACTCTCCTTGCTTTTGAGGAAATGACCCGCTCGGACGATCATGCGCATTCCGGCGCTGGCTTGCGCTTCACGGATGCGTTCCACCAGTTAAAAGATGGTCTATAAGCAATAAAAAGGTTTATATGTGTTCGAGTGTTCCTGTGGACTCAGGTATGTGGGTCGAACATCCAGGGCACTAAAAACAAGACTGGCCGAACACATATACAATATTAGAAAAGGACTTGATACGCACACCGTTCCAGTACATTTTAAAAAATTTCATGGTAAAAATGAATGTCATATAAAAACATTCTATGGAATTGAATTGATTCTTCCTAGATCTAGAACCAGGGATATAGATAAAAGATTGGCTATGGCGGAAACCCGCTGGATCTATCAGTTAAAAACTTTAATCCCCAAAGGTCTGAATAGTGACTTTGATTTGGGTTGCTTTCTATCCTGATATCACGGGGGTTTGTGCCTTTTTTTGGTGTTTGGATCACATCTTTTCTTATATGTATTCCCTTGTGTTATGAACTAAAGGTGATGAGTTTTTTTATTTTTATTTGTTTGATGTCTACAAATTTGATATAAGCCCACAGTACCTGGTGGTGAAGTCCAGCAGGGGGATAAGGCTTTGACCTGTAGCTCCTACCCCAGCCCCAGGGTGCCATTTAGAGTAAATGTTCCCGTCCTGGAGCTGCATATCTCTCCCTCACTCCCTGTCAGCGTTTGGGCGCCATTAGGACAAGCTGAACTGATCCTGGGACTGTTTGGGCAAATCCTCCTCTGTAAAGCCACCTGCATGTCAGCGCTGTGCATTTTACAGGACACTTAAGTATTCTAAATGTCTGCTGAAAGTGTTCGTTAAGAAAGAGTGCATTTAGTCAGGGTTATCTAGTACAAGTACCCTGTGATATACATCCAGTCTTTACTGTGCATTGATATATATATTGAGTGTATAGCTATACATAGTACTGCTCTGTATTGCTAGTCCAGTGCAGTTTTATTGCATGTCATAATTTCTGTATTGTACAATGTGACTATGTGTGTGTGCATATAGCTGCTGTGTGACCTCCATTTCGTGTATCTCACTCAGATTGCTATCCCTATATTCTTTAACCTGAGGGGGCTAAGTGTGTCAGGTGTATCATTTAATATAGGTAGTTCACAGGATATACTCAGTTTGTATTTCTCTAACGTCCTAGAGGATGCTGGGGACTCCGTAAGGACCATGGGAATAGACGGGCTCCGCAGGAGACATGGGCACTTTAAGAAAGACTTTAGGTCTGGGTGTGCACTGGCTCCTCCCTCTATGCCCCTCCTCTAGACCTCAGTTTGATACTGTGCCCAGAGGAGATGGGTGCACTACAGGGAGCACTCCTGAGCTTCTGTCAGAAAGTATATTTGTTAGGTTTTTTATTTTCAGGGAGCCTGCTGGCAACAGACTCCCTGCATCGAGGGACTGAGGAGAGAGAAACAGACCTACTTCTGTGAGTTTCAAGGCTCTGTTTCTTAGGCTACTGGACACCATTAGCTCCAGAGGGATTGGTACGCAGGTCTCACCTTCGCCGTCCGTCCCAGAACCGCGCCGCCGTCCTCCTCGCAGAGCCGGAAGATAGAAGCCGGGTGAGTTTGAGAAGAAAAGAAGACTTCAGAGGCGGCAGAAGACTTCATGATCTTCACTGAGGTAACGCACAGCAGTAAAGCTGTGCGCCATTTCTCCCATACACCTCACACACCGCAGTCACTGTTGGGGTGCAGGGCGCAGGGGGGGCGCCCTGGGCAGCAATAAAACCTCTCCATTGGCAAAATAAGTATATACATGTACAGATGGGCACTGTACATGTATATAACAGAGCCCCTGCCAGTTTTCAGGAATTTTGAGCGGGACAGAAGCCCGCCGCCGAGGGGGCAGGGCTTCTCCCTCAGCGCCATTTTTCTCCACAGCACAGCGCTGAGAGGAAGCTCCCCGGACTCTCCCCTGCTAATACACGGTGATAGAGGAGTTTTAAGAGGGGGGAGGGGCACAAATTTGGCGGATATAAAGTATAAACAGCGCTACTGGATAAACATTTAGGGGTATATTTACTAAGCTCCCGATTTTGACCAAGATGCCGTTTTTTCTTCAAAGTGTAATTTCGGGAATTTACTAAGCAAAAATCTCGGCAGTGATGAGGGCATTCGTAATATTTTGGAAGTCCTAGGAAAAAAATCACGAATCAATACACCATCGGTCAAATACGCCTGCAATTTGGTAGAAATCGGGAATTTACTAAAAAGTGCAAATCACAAACACTGCCGACAATAGCCAAACACTGCCGTGCAGAAATACAATTCGTGAAAAAGTGCTAAAAAAAAAACAGACCTGCTTTTTTATCCCGTGTTTGGATAGGCATGCACGGATCCATGAGATCCGTGCATGTTTATCAGTGGGAAGGGGATGGGAAAGTGTTTATTTTTTTTAAAAAAATTGCGTGGGGTCCCCCCTCCTAAGCAAAACCAGCCTCGGGCTCTTTGAGCCGGTCCTGGTTGCAAAAATATGGGGGGGGAAATTATAGAGGTTCCCCCATATTTCAACAACCAGCACCGGGCTCTGCGCCTGGTCCTGGTTCCAAAAATACGGGGGACAAAAAGCGTAGGGGTCCCCCGTATTTCTGAAACCAGCACCGGGCTCCACTAGCCAGAAACATAATGCCACAGCCGGGGGACACTTTTATATAGCTCCCGGCGGCCCTGGCATTACATAACCAACTAGTCACCCCTGGCCGGGGTACCCTGGAGGAGTGGGGACCCCTTCAATCAAGGGGTCCCCCCCCTCCAGCCACCCAAGGACCAGGGGTGAAGCCCGAGGCTGTCCCCCCCCCCCATCCATGGGCTGCGGATGGGAGGCTGATAGCCATTGTGTAAAAAAATTAATATTGTTTTTAGTAGCAGTACTACAAGTCCCAGCAAGCCTCCCCCGCAAGCTGGTACTTGGAGAACCACAAGTACCAGCATGCGGAGGAAAACCGGGCCCGCTGGTACCTGTAGTACTACTACTAAAAAAATACCCCAATAAAAACATAAGACACACACCTTGAAAGTATAACTTTAATGCATACATACACACCTCCATATACACATACTTACCTTATGTTCACACGAGGGTCGGTCCTCTTCTCCATGTAGAATCCATGGTGTACCTGTGGAAAAAATTATACTCACATACTCCAGTGTAGAAGCCTCTTCTTCTTTTAATCCAGTTGTAATCCAGGTACTTGTCAAAATAAAAAAACGGACACCCGACCTCGCACTGAAAGGGGCCCCATGTTTTCACATGGGACCCCTTTCCCCGAATGCCAGAAACCCTCTCTGACTTATGTCTAAGAGGGTTTCTTCAGCCAATCAGGGAGCGCCACGTTGTGGCACCCTCCTGATTGGCTGTGTGCTCCTGTAGTGTATGACAGGCGGCACACGGCAGTGTTACAATATAGCGCCTATGCGCTCCATTGTAACCAATGGTGGGAACTTTGTGGTCAGCGGGTGACCAGGCCTTTTCATGCACCCCTGTGTAATCTCAATTGTTCTAAACCTGTGTCAGCTGCTCCTTAGTAATTTACCGGCTGTGTCAGGTGACTAGTATGCCTTTAAAAGCCACTAGATATGTGGCAGGTATACATTAAACTTAGTGGGCATATTTGCAGTTATATTATGTGATACAGTTGCCAGGTTTTAATTCTTAAGGCTTTGTGATAGTGTAGGACCTGCATGTAGGTGGGGTACCGTGGAGCGGTATGCAGGCTTCCGTGCATTGGCCAATTCACTAACTAGACCCCCATCATTTATTTATTGATGTTGTGAGGACAAGTGAGCTTGCTATGGTGAGTGCTGAATTCTCTATTTGTATGTATTTGGGTAGGTGGCCATGGGCTGCATGCACCCCACCCTATGAGTGGTTAGTGCAGCCACTGCACCCCGCTTCTGGGGTGGCGAGTGCTGTGGTTTTCTATATTTGTTTGTATATTATGGGGTTAATCTTTGGTTAACTCTTATTAACCATGGTCACAGGCCTTTTCATGCACCCCTGTGTAATCTCAATTGTTCTAAACCTGTGTCAGCTGCTCCTTAGTAATTTACCGGCTGTGTCAGGTGACTAGTATGCCTTTAAAAGCCACTAGATATGTGGCAGGTATACATTAAACTTAGTGGGCATATTTGCAGTTATATTATGTGATACAGTTGCCAGGTTTTAATTCTTAAGGCTTTGTGATAGTGTAGGACCTGCATGTAGGTGGGGTACCGTGGAGCGGTATGCAGGCTTCCGTGCATTGGCCAATTCACTAACTAAACCCCCATAATTTATTTATTGATGTTGTGAGGACAAGTGAGCTTGCTATGGTGAGTGCTGAATTCTCTATTTGTGTGTATGTATATATATATATATATATATATACTTTATCATTATGCATTACGGTCAACATAATTTGCATATGCAAATTAGTTTACCCATAATGCATTGTGATTGTAAATGATGTAATGTTTGCACTTTATTTATGCGTAATTGACATATAGGAATCAAGAAATAGTGATTAGCATATAGTAAGCATTATAAATGAATAAAGTATATGTACATTTGTATATATAAAAAACAATTTAGAAAAAAGAACCCAACTCTCCATAAGCCTTCATGTTCATGATATAAAGTGACATATAAGAAGATTGAAAACATTTAGCATATTGGGGAGTGTGTGTGGCTGTTAAGATGAACATCTACCATCATACTCCAACATCAGGTGATGGTTCCAAGTCCCCATCCCTACATTTTTTTTTGTTTTAAATCTTCCCTTTGTGTAAGACCAGGGTTGGGGAAAAAATAATACATCATAAAAAAATGAAAATGCATTTCTCACTTAAACAGCTTTTACTTTTATTAGGTTCTTTATTCAGTGTTGCTACATATTGCTTTATTGGCTCAGAGTCTATGGGGGACACATTGCATTCTATACAGGAGGCTGGGTTAGGGTTGTACTGGCCCTCAGGTGTACAGGGGAAACCCACAGTGGGGCCCACCCTAGACTCTTGGGATCAGTTTCCAGACTGGGAACTTTTACTATGCAGTACATTATACATATGTTACATTATACTGCACATGACTATGGTGTATTTTCTACTATACTATATAGCAGTGGTTCTCAAACCGTGTGCCGTGGCACCCTGGGGTGCCTTGGGACACTTTCAGGGGTGCCTTGGATTAGTGGTCCATGACCAATTAAAATTATTTATGGTCAATGTAATAGGCAAAACCAGTGCTGGTGGCTGTCAATCATAAAATATGTGGACAAACAGAAGCAAATCTTGTCCCTCACCACACATTGGAACCTGAGGATGACATATAAACACAATTTCTCTAACGTCCTAAGTGGATGCTGGGGACTCCGTCAGGACCATGGGGAATAGCGGCTCCGCAGGAGACAGGGCACAAAAATAAAGCTTTAGGATCAGGTGGTGTGTACTGGCTCCTCCCCCTATGACCCTCCTCCAAGCCTCAGTTAGGTTTTTGTGCCCGTCCGAGCAGGGTGCAATCTAGGTGGCTCTCTTAAAGAGCTGCTTAGAAAAAGTTTTTTAGGTTTTTTATTTTCAGTGAGTCCTGCTGGCAACAGGCTCACTGCATCGAGGGACTTAGGGGAGAGAATTTCAACTCACCTGCGTGCAGGATGGATTGGATTCTTAGGCTACTGGACACCATTAGCTCCAGAGGGAGTCGGAACACAGGTCTCACCCTGGGGTTCGTCCCGGAGCCGCGCCGCCGACCCCCCTTACAGATGCTGAAGATTGAAGGTCCGGAAACAGGCGGCAGAAGGCTCTTCAGTCTTCATGAAGGTAGCGCACAGCACTGCAGCTGTGCGCCATTGTTGTCACACACTTCACACCAAGCGGTCACGGAGGGTGCAGGGCGCTGCTGGGGGCGCCCTGGGCAGCAATATTTTATTACCTTAAGGCAAAAGAATACATCACATATAGCCATTAAGGCTATATGTATGTATTTAACCCATGCCAATTATCTAAATCCACGGGAGGAAAGCCCGCCGAAATAGGGGGCGGGGCTTATTCTCCTCAGCACACAGCGCCATTTTCCTGCTCAGCTCCGCTGTGAGGAAGGCTACCAGGACTCTCCCCTGCACTGCACTACAGAAACAGGGTAAAACAGAGAGGGGGGGCATTTTTTGGCGATATACTGGATATATTTAAGCTGCTATAAGGAACAACACTTATATAAGGTTGTTCCCATATATATTATAGGGCTTGGGTGTGTGCTGGCAAACTCTCCCTCTGTCTCCCCAAAGGGCTAGTGGGGTCCTGTCTTCGATAAGAGCATTCCCTGTGTGTCTGCTGTGTGTCGGTACGTGTGTGTCGACATGTATGAGGACGATGTTGGCGTGGAGGCAGAGCAATTGCCGATAATGGTGATGTCACCCCCCAGGGAGTCGACACCGGAATGGATGGCTTTGTTTATGGAATTACGTGATAATGTCAGCACATTACAAAAATCAGTTGACGACATGAGACGGCCGGCAAACCAGTTAGTACCTGCCCAGGCGTCTCAGACACCGTCAGGGGCTGTAAAGCGCCCTTTACCTCAGTCGGTCGACACAGACCAAGACACAGACACTGAATCTAGTGTCGACGGTGATGAAACAAACGTATTTTCAAGTAGGGCCACACGTTATATGATCACGGCAATGAAGGAGGCTTTGCATATCTCTGATGCTGCAAGTACCACAAAAAGGGGTATTATGTGGGGGGTGAAAAAACTACCTGTAGTTTTTCCTGAATCAGAGGAATTAAATGATGTATGTGATGAAGCGTGGTTTAACCCAGATAGAAAAATGCTAATTTCAAAAAAGTTATTAGCATTATACCCTTTCCCGCCAGAGGTTAGGGCGCGCTGGGAAACACCCCCTAGGGTGGATAAGGCGCTCACACGCTTATCAAAACAAGTGGCGTTACCGTCTCCGGATACGGCCGCCCTCAAGGATCCAGCAGATAGGAGACTGGAAACTACCCTAAAAAGTATATACACACATACTGGTGTTATACTGCGACCGGCCATCGCCTCAGCCTGGATGTGCAGTGCTGGGGTCGTCTGGTTGGATTCCCTGACTGAAAATATTGATACCCTGGATAGGGACAGTATTTTATTGACTATAGAGCAATTAAAGGATGCTTTCCTTTATATGCGAGATGCGCAGAGAGATATTTGCACTCTGGCATCGAGAGTAAATGCGATGTCCATATCTGCCAGAAGGAGTTTATGGACGCGACAGTGGTCAGGTGATGCGGATTCCAAACGGCATATGGAAGTATTGCCGTATAAAGGGGAGGAATTATTTGGCGTCGGTCTATCGGATCTGGTGGCCACGGCAACTGCCGGAAAATCCACCTTTTTACCTCAGACCCCCTCCCAACAGAAAAAGACACCGTCTTTTCAGCCGCAGTCCTTTCGGTCCTATAAGAACAAGCGGACAAAAGGACAGTCATATCTGCCTAGGGGCAGAGGAAGGGGTAAGAGAGGGCAGCAAGCAGCCCCTGCCAAGGAACAGAAGCCCTCCCAGGGTTCTGCAAAGCCCTCAGCATGACGCTGGGGCCTTACAAGCGGACTCAGGAACGGTGGGGGGTCGACTCAAGAATTTCAGCGCACAGTGGGCTTGCTCACAGGTGGACCCCTGGATTCTGCAGGTAGTATCTCAGGGTTACAGGTTGGAATTCGAGAAGTCTCCCCCTCGCCGGTTCCTAAAGTCTGCTTTGCCAACGTCTCCCTCAGACAGGGCGACGGTATTGGAAGCCATTCACAAGCTGTTTGCTCAGCAGGTGATAGTCAAGGTACCCCTCCTACAACAGGGAAAGGGGTATTACTCCACGCTATTTGTGGTACCGAAGCCGGACGGCTCGGTAAGACCTATTCTAAATCTGAAATCTTTGAACCTGTACATACAAAAATTCAAGTTCAAGATGGAGTCACTCAGAGCAGTGATAGCGAATCTGGAAGAAGGGGACTTTATGGTGTCCCTGGACATAAAGGATGCTTACCTGCATGTCCCAATTTGCCCTTCACATCAAGGGTACCTCAGGTTCGTGGTGCAAAACTGTCATTATCAGTTTCAGACGCTGCCGTTTGGATTGTCCACGGCACCTCGGGTCTTTACCAAGGTAATGGCCGAAATGATGATTCTTCTGCGAAGAAGAGGCGTATTAATTATCCCTTACTTGGACGATCTCCTGATAAGGGCAAGGTCCAGAGAACAGCTGGAGGACGGAGTAGCACTAACCCAAGTAGTGCTGCAACAACACGGGTGGATTCTGAATTTTCCAAAATCTCAGTTGACCCCGACAACACGTCTGCTGTTCCTGGGAATGATTCTGGACACGGTTCAGAAAAAGGTGTTTCTTCCGGAGGAGAAAGCCAGGGAGTTATCCGAACTTGTCAGGAACCTCCTAAAACCAGGGACAGTGTCTGTACATCAATGCACAAGAGTCCTGGGAAAGATGGTGGCTTCTTACGAAGCGATTCCATTCGGCAGATTCCACGCACGAACTTTTCAGTGGGATCTGCTGGACAAATGGTCCGGATTGCATCTGCAGATGCAAGAGCGGATAACCTTATCGCCACGGACAAGGGTGTCTCTTCTGTGGTGGTTGCAGAGTGCTCATCTGTTAGAGGGCCGCAGATTCGGCATACAGGACTGGGTCCTGGTGACCACGGATGCCAGTCTGAGAGGCTGGGGAGCGGTCACACAAGGAAGAAACTTCCAGGGAGTATGGTCAAGCCTGGAGATGTCTCTTCACATAAATATACTGGAGCTAAGAGCGATTTACAATGCTCTAAGTCTGGCAAAACCCCTGCTTCAGGGTCAGCCGGTGTTGATCCAGTCGGACAACATCACGGCAGTCGCCCACGTAAACAGACAGGGCGGCACAAGAAGCAGGACAGCAATGGCAGAAGCTGCAAGGATTCTTCGCTGGGCGGAAGATCATGTGATAGCACTGTCAGCAGTATTCATTCCGGGAGTGGACAACTGGGAAGCAGACTTCCTCAGCAGACACGATCTACACCCGGGAGAGTGGGGACTTCATCCAGAAGTCTTCCACATGATTGTGAACCGTTGGGAAAAACCAATGGTGGATATGATGGCGTCCCGCCTCAACAAAAAACTGGACAGGTATTGCGCCAGGTCAAGAGACCCTCAGGCAATAGCTGTGGACGCTCTGGTAACACCGTGGGTGTTCCAGTCAGTGTATGTGTTCCCTCCTCTGCCTCTCATACCAAAAGTACTGAGAATTATACGGCAGAAGGGAGTAAGAACGATACTAGTGGCTCCGGATTGGCCAAGAAGAACTTGGTACCCGGAACTTCAAGAGATGCTCACGGAGGATCCGTGGCCTCTACCTCTAAGATGGGACCTGCTTCAGCAGGGACCGTGTCTATTCCAAGACTTACCGCGGCTGCGTTTGACGGCATGGCGGTTGAACGCCGAATTCTAAAGGAAAAAGGCATTCCGGAAGAGGTCATTCCTACACTGGTAAAAGCCAGGAAGGAGGTGACTGCACAACATTATCACCGCATTTGGAGAAAATATGTTGCGTGGTGTGAGGCCAGGAAGGCCCCCACGGAGGAATTTCAACTGGGTCAATTCCTACATTTCCTGCAAACAGGATTGTCTATGGGCCTCAAATTGGGGTCCATTAAGGTTCAAATTTCGGCCCTGTCGATTTTCTTCCAGAAAGAATTGGCTTCAGTTCCTGAAGTCCAGACTTTTGTAAAAGGAGTACTACATATACAGCCCCCGGTTGTGCCCCCAGTGGCACCGTGGGATCTTAATGTAGTCTTGGATTTTCTCAAATCCCATTGGTTTGAGCCGCTCAAATCGGTGGAGCTGAAGTATCTCACATGGAAAGTAACCATGCTACTGGCCCTGGCTTCAGCCAGGAGAGTATCAGAATTGGCGGCTTTATCATATAAGAGCCCATATCTGATTTTCCATACGGACAGGGCAGAACTGCGGACGCGTCCTCATTTTCTGCCTAAGGTGGTGTCAGCGTTTCACCTGAACCAGCCTATTGTGGTGCCTGCGGCTACTAACGAGTTGGAGGATTCCAAGTTGTTGGACGTGGTCCGGGCATTGAAAATATATATTTCAAGAACGGCGGGAGTCAGAAAGTCTGACTCACTGCTTATATTGTATGCACCCAACAAGATGGGTGCGCCTGCTTCTAAGCAGACGATTGCTCGTTGGATTTGTAGCACAATTCAACTTGCACATTCTGTGGCAGGCTTGCCACAACCTAAATCTGTCAAGGCCCATTCCACAAGGAAAGTGGGCTCATCCTGGGCGGCTGCCCGGGGAGTCTCGGCATTACAACTCTGCCGAGCTGCTACTTGGTCAGGGGCAAATACGTTTGCAAAATTCTACAAATTTGATACCCTGGCTGAGGAGGACCTTGAGTTCTCTCATTCGGTGCTGCAGAGTCATCCGCACTCTCCCGCCCGTTTGGGAGCTTTGGTATAATCCCCATGGTCCTGACGGAGTCCCCAGCATCCACTTAGGACGTTAGAGAAAATAAGAATTTACTTACCGATAATTCTATTTCTCGTAGTCCGTAGTGGATGCTGGGCGCCCATCCCAAGTGCGGATTGTCTGCAATACTTGTACATAGTTATTGTTACAAAAAAATCGGGTTGTTATTTGTTGTGAGCCGTCTGTTCAGAGGCTCCTACGTTTGTCATACTGTTAACTGGGTTCAGATCACAAGTTATACGGTGTGATTGGTGTGGCTGGTATGAGTCTTACCCGGGGTTCAATATCCTTCCTTATTGTGTACGCTCGTCCGGGCACAGTATCCTAACTGAGGCTTGGAGGAGGGTCATAGGGGGAGGAGCCAGTACACACCACCTGATCCTAAAGCTTTATTTTTGTGCCCTGTCTCCTGCGGAGCCGCTATTCCCCATGGTCCTGACGGAGTCCCCAGCATCCACTACGGACTACGAGAAATAGAATTATCGGTAAGTAAATTCTTACTTTACTTAATGTAATATTTCTTTCTACATTTCTCTGTAAGAAACTTTTGACCTAGGGGTGCCGTAAAAACAATAAAAAAATTCTGATACTCTAGGGCGCCGGGATTCAAAGAAGTTTGTGACCCACTGCTCTATAGCATTTACTACATATATTTATCAAGGGGAACATAACATGCACTCTCTAATGGTGACGACAGATAAGAACCACTTGGCGGCTCATCTAGTCTGCCCATGTATACACTAGGTGCTACGTTTTTTTTGGGAAACAATTAACCTACCAGGAACCTGGAATACCCATGCAAGTGCAGTATGTACAAATTCCACACACTCAGGTCCATGGTGGGAATTGAACCTATGACCTTACTGTCTCGGGGTTGTAAGGCAGCAACGCTAACCATTACACCATCTGTACTGTGAAAGCTAGCCACCCACTTAAGCATGGGCCACTGCATTCCGCCGATGGGCCTTTCATTCCCCAGTCCAACACTGGGGAGGCTCATTACATTATTTACTATAAAGGGGAACATGAGGAGAATATACAAACTCCACACAGTTAGGACCATGGTGGGAATCAGTGCTGTGAGGCAGTAATGATAACCATTTCATTATCCACACCGCCATACTGTATATGTATGTTTGAATATATGTAAGCAGTGTGTGTGTGTGTGTGTGTGTGTGTGTGTGTGTGTATATATACTTTATCATTATGAATTACGGTCAACATAATTTGCATATGCAAATTAGTTTACCAATAATGCATTGTGATTGTAAATGATGTAATGTTTGCACTTTATTTATGCGTAATTGACATATAAGAATCAATAAATAGTGATTAGCATATAGTAAGCATTATAAATGAATAAAGTATATGTACATTGTATATATAAAAAACAATTTAGAAAAAAGAACCCAACTCTCCATAAGCCTTCATGTTCATGATATAAAGTGACATATAAGAAGATTGAAAACACTTAGCATATTGGGGAGTGTGTGTGGCTGTTAAGATGAACATCTACCATCATACTCCAACATCAGGTGATGGTTCCAAGTCCCCCTCCTTACATTTTTTTTTGTTTTAAATCTTCCCTTTGTGTAAGACCAGGGTTGGGGAAAAAATAATACATCATAAAAAAATGAAAATGCATTTCTCACTTAAACAGCTTTTACTTTTATTAGGTTCTTTATTGAGTGTTGCTACATATTGCTTTATTGGCTCAGAGTCCATGGGGGACACATTGCATTCTATACAGGAGGCTGGGTTAGGGTTGTACTGGCCCTCAGGTGTACAGGGGAAACCCACAGTGGGGCCCACCCTAGACTCTTGGGATCAGTTTCCAGACTGTGAACTTTTACTATGCAGTACATTATACATATGTTACATTATACTGCACATGACTATGGTGTATTTTCTACTATACTATATAGCAGTGGTTCTCAAACTGTGTGCCGTGGCACCCTGGGGTGCCTTGGGACACTTTCAGGGGTGCCTTGGATTAGTGGTCCATGACCAATTAAAATTATTTATGGTCAATGTAATAGGCAAAACCAGTGCTGGTGGCTGTCAATCATAAAATATGTGGACAAACAGAAGCAAATCTTGTCCCTCACCACACATTGGAACCTGAGGATGACATATAAACACAATTTGCTTAATGTAATATTTCTTTCTACATTTCTCAGTAAGAAACTTTTGGCCTAGGGGTGCCGTAAAAAAAATAAAAAAATTCTGATACTCTAGGGCGCCGGGATTCAAAGAAGTTTGTTATCCCACTGCTCTATAGCATTTACTACATATATTTATCAAGGGGATCATAACATGCACTCACTAATGGTGACGGCAGATAAGAACCACTTGGCGGCTCAGCTAGTCTGCCCATGTATACACAATTCTGATACTCTAGGGCGCCGGGATTCAAAGAAGTTTGTGACCCACTGCTCTATAGCATTTACTACATATATTTATCAAGGGGATCATAACATGCACTCTCTAATGGTGACGGCAGATAAGAACCACTTGGCGGCTCAGCTAGTCTGCCCATGTATACACTAGGTGCTACGTTTTTGTTGGGAAACAATTAACCTACCAGGAACCTGGAACACCCATGCAAGTGCAGTATGTACAAATTCCACACACTCAGGTCCATGGTGGGAATTGAACCTATGACCTTAGTGTCTCAGGGCTGTAAGGCAGCAACGCTAACCATTACACCATCTGTACTGTGAAAGTTAGCCACCCACTTAAGCATGGGCCACTACCACTGCATTCCGCCGGTGGGCCTTTCATTCCCCAGTCCAACACTGGGGAGGCTCATTACATTATATACTATAAAGGGGAACATGAGGAGAATATACAAACTCCACACAGTTAGGACCATGGTGGGAATCAGTGCTGTGAGGCAGTAATGATAACAATTTCATTATCCACACCGCCATACTGTATATGTATGTTTGAATATATATAAGCAGTGTGTGTATATATATATATATATATATATATATACTTTATCATTATGCATTACGGTCAACATAATTTGCATATGCAAATTAGTTTACCCATAATGCATTGTGATTGTAAATGATGTAATGTTTGCACTTTATTTATGCGTAATTGACATATAGGAATCAAGAAATAGTGATTAGCATATAGTAAGCATTATAAATGAATAAAGTATATGTACATTGTATATATAAAAAACAATTTAGAAAAAAGAACCCAACTCTCCCTAAGCCTTCATGTTCATGATATAAAGTGACATAAGGAGATTGAAAACACTCAGCATATTGGGGAGGGTGTGTGGCTGTTAAGATGAACATCTACCATCATACTCCAACATCAGGTGATGGTTCCAAGTCCCCCTCCCTATATTTTTTTTTTTTTTAAATCTTCCCTTTGTGTAAGACCAGGGTTGGGGAAAAAATAATACATCATAATAAAATGAAAATGCATTTCTCACTTAAACAGCTTTTACTTTTATTAGGTTCTTTATACAGTGTTGCTACATATTGCTTTATTGGCTCTGTCCATGGGGGACACATTGCATTCTATACAGGAGGCTGGGTTAGGGTTGTACTGGCCCTCAGGTGTACAGGGGAAACACACAGTGGGGCCCACCCTAGACTATTGGGATCAGTTTCCAGACTGTGAACTTTTACTATGCAGAACATTATACATATGTTACATTATACTGCACATGACTATGGTGTATTTTCTACTATACTATATAGCAGTGGATCTCAAACTGTGTGCCGTGGCACCCTGGGGTGCCTTGGGACACTTTCAGGGGTGCCTTGGATTAGTGGTCCATGACCAATTCAAATTATTTATGGTCAATGTAATAGGCAAAACCAGTGCTAGTGGCTGTCAATCATAAAATATGTGGACAAACAGAAGCAAATCTTGTCCCTCACCACACATTGGAACCTGAGGATGACATATAAACACAATTTCTCTGACGTCCTAGTGGATGCTGGGACTCCGTCAGGACCATGGGGATTAGCGGCTCCGCAGGAGACAGGGCACAAAAATAAAAGCTTTAGGACTAGGTGGTGTGCACTGGCTCCTCCCACTATGACCCTCCTCCAAGCCTCAGTTAGGTTTTTGTGCCCGTCCGAGCAGGGTGCAATCTAGGTGGCTCTCCTAAAGAGCTGCTTAGAAAAAGTTATTAGGTTTTTTATTTTCAGTGAGTCCTGCTGGCAACAGGCTCACTGCAACGAGGGACTTAGGGGAGAAGAAGTGAACTCACCTGCGTGCAGGATGGATTGGCTTCTTAGGCTCCTGGACACCATTAGCTCCAGAGGGATCGAACACAGGCCCAGCCATGGAGTCCGGTCCCGGAGCCGCGCCGCCGACCCCCTTGCAGATGCCGAAAAGTGAAGAGGTCCAGAAACCGGCGGCAGAAGACTTTTCAGTCTTCATGAGGTAGCGCACAGCACTGCAGCTGTGCGCCATTGTTGTCAGCACACTTCACACCAGCGGTCACTGAGGGTGCAGGGCGCTGGGGGGGGGCGCCCTGGGCAGCAATGATAATACCTTGTTCTGGCTAAAAATACATCACATATAGCCCCTGGGGCTATATGGATGTATTTAACCCCTGCCAGGTCTCACAAACACCGGGAGAAGAGCCCGCCGAAATAGGGGGCGGGGCCTATCTCCTCAGCACACAGCGCCATTTTCCTGCACAGCTCCGCTGCGAGGAAGGCTCCCAGGACTCTCCCCTGCACTGCACTACAGAAACAGGGTAAAAAAACAGAGAGGGGGGGGCACTTTTTTGGCGATATTGATATATTAAGCTGCTATAAAGGAAACAACACTTCTGTAGGGTT
The DNA here is from genome assembly GCF_028390025.1 of Pseudophryne corroboree. Classification (NCBI taxonomy): domain Eukaryota; kingdom Metazoa; phylum Chordata; class Amphibia; order Anura; family Myobatrachidae; genus Pseudophryne; species Pseudophryne corroboree. Next base: position 705,831,691 of record NC_086448.1, on the reverse strand, counting down.
GTTCCTATATATTTATAGCGCTTGGGTGTGTGCTGGCAAACTCTCCCTCTGTCTCCCCAAAGGGCTAGTGGGGTCCTGTCTTCGATAAGAGCATTCCCTGTGTGTCTGCTGTGTGTCGGTACGTGTGTGTCGACATGTATGAGGACGATGTTGGTGTGGAGGCGGAGCAATTGCCGGTAATGGTGATGTCACCCCCTAGGGAGTCGACACCGGAATGGATGGCTTTGTTTATGGAATTACGTGATAATGTCAGCACGTTACAAAAATCAGTTGACGACATGAGACGGCCGGCAAACCAGTTAGTACCTGTCCAGGCGTCTCAGACACCGTCAGGGGCTGTAAAACGCCCTTTACCTCAGTCGGTCGACACAGACCCAGACACGGACACCGAATCTAGTGTCGACGGTGAAGAAACAAACGTATTTTCCAGTAGGGCCACACGTTATATGATCACGGCAATGAAGGAGGCTTTGCATATCTCTGATACTGCAAGTACCACAAAAAGGGGTATTATGTGGGGTCTGAAAAAACTACCTGTAGTTTTTCCTGAATCAGAGGAATTGAATGAAGTGTGTGATGAAGCGTGGGTTAACCCCGATAGAAAACTGCTAATTTCAAAGAAGTTATTGGCATTATATCCTTTCCCGCCAGAGGTTAGGGCGCGCTGGGAAACACCCCCTAGGGTGGATAAGGCACTCACACGCTTATCAAAACAAGTGGCGTTACCGTCTACTGAAACGGCCGCCCTCAAGGATCCAGCTGATAGGAGGCTGGAAACTACCCTGAAAAGTATATACACTCATACTGGTGTTATACTGCGACCAGCCATCGCCTCAGCATGGATGTGCAGTGCTGGGGTGGTTTGGTCGGATTCCCTGACTGAAAATATTGATACCCTGGATAGGGACAGTATTTTATTGACTATAGAGCAATTAAAGGATGCTTTTCTTTATATGCGAGATGCTCAGAGGGATATTTGCACTCTGGCATCGAGAGTAAGTGCGATGTCCATATCTGCCAGAAGAAGTTTATGGACGCGACAGTGGTCAGGTGATGCGGATTCCAAACGGCATATGGAAGTATTGCCGTATAAAGGGGAGGAATTATTTGGGGTCGGTCTATCGGATTTGGTGGCCACGGCAACAGCCGGGAAATCCACCTTTTTACCTCAGGTCCCCTCCCAACAGAAAAAGACACCGTCTTTTCAGCCGCAGTCCTTTCGTTCCTATAAGAACAAGCGGGCAAAAGGACAGTCATATCTGCCCCGAGGCAAAGGAAAGGGTAAGAGAGTGCACCAAGCAGCTCCCTCCCAGGAGCAGAAGCCCTCCCCGGCTTCTGCAAAGCCCTCAGCATGACGTTGGGGCTTTACAAGCGGACTCAGGGGCGGTGGGGGGTCGACTCAAGAATTTCAGCGCACAGTGGGCTCACTCACAGGTGGACCCCTGGATCCTGCAGGTAGTATCTCAGGGTTACAGGTTGGAATTCGAGAAGTCTCCCCCTCGCCGGTTCCTAAAGTCTGCTCTGCCAACGTCTCCCTCAGACAGGGCGACGGTATTGGAAGCCATTCACAAGCTGTATTCTCAGCAGGTGATAGTCAAGGTACCCCTCCTACAACAGGGAAAGGGGTATTATTCCACACTATTTGTGGTACCGAAGCCGGACGGCTCGGTAAGACCTATTCTAAATCTGAAATCTTTGAACCTGTACATACAAAAATTCAAGTTCAAGATGGAGTCACTCAGAGCAGTGATAGCGAATCTGGAAGAAGGGGACTTATGGTGTCTCTGGACATCAAGGATGCTTACCTGCATGTCCCAATTTGCCCTTCACATCAAGGGTACCTCAGGTTCGTGGTGCAAAACTGTCATTATCAGTTTCAGACGCTGCCGTTTGGATTGTCCACGGCACCTCGGGTCTTTACCAAGGTAATGGCCGAAATGATGTTTCTTCTGCGAAGAAAAGGCGTATTAATTATCCCTTACTTGGACGATCTCCTGATAAGGGCAAGGTCCAGAGAACAGCTGGAGGACGTAGTAGCACTAACCCAAGTAGTGCTGCAACAGCACGGGTGGATTCTGAATTTTCCAAAATCTCAATTGACCCCGACGACACGTCTGCTGTTCCTGGGAATGATTCTGGACACGGTTCAGAAAAAGGTGTTTCTTCCGGAGGAGAAAGCCAGGGAGTTATCCGAACTTGTCAGGAACCTCCTAAAACCAGGAAAAGTGTCTGTGCATCAATGCACAAGAGTCCTGGGAAAAACGGTGGCTTCTTACGAAGCGATTCCATTCGGCAGATTCCACGCACGAACTTTTCAGTGGGATCTGCTGGACAAATGGTCCGGATCGCATCTGCAGATGCATCAGCGGATAACTTTGTCTCCACGGACAAGGGTGTCTCTTCTGTGGTGGTTGCAGAGTGCTCATCTGTTAGAGGGCCGCAGATTCGGCATACAGGACTGGGTCCTGGTGACCACGGATGCCAGTCTGAGAGGCTGGGGAGCGGTCACACAGGGAAGAAACTTCCAGGGAGTGTGGTCAAGCCTGGAGATGTCTCTTCACATAAATATACTGGAGCTAAGAGCGATTTACAATGCTCTAAGCCTGGCAAAACCCTGCTTCAGGGTCAGCCGGTGTTGATCCAGTCGGACAACATCACGGCAGTCGCCCACGTAAACAGACAGGGCGGCACAAGAAGCAGGAGGGCAATGGCAGAAGCTGCAAGGGTTCTTCGCTGGGCGGAAGATCATGTGATAGCACTGTCAGCAGTGTTCATTCCGGGAGTGGACAACTGGGAAGCGGACTTCCTCAGCAGACACGATCTACACCCGGGAGAGTGGGGACTTCATCCAGAAGTCTTCCACATGATTGTGAACCGTTGGGAAAAACCAAAGGTGGATATGATGGCGTTCCGCCTCAACAAAAAACTGGACAGGTATTGCGCCAGGTCAAGAGACCCTCAGGCAATAGCTGTGGACGCTCTGGTAACACCGTGGGTGTTCCAGTCAGTGTATGTGTTTCCTCCTCTGCCTCTCATACCAAAAGTACTGAGAATTATACGGCAAAGGGGAGTAAGAACGATACTCGTGGCTCCGGATTGGCCAAGAAGAACTTGGTACCCGGAACTTCAGGAGATGCTCACGGAAGATCCGTGGCCTCTACCTCTAAGACGGGACCTGCTTCAGCAGGGACCGTGTCTATTCCAAGACTTACCGCGGCTGCGTTTGACGGCATGGCGGTTGAACGCCGAATTCTAAGGGAAAAAGGCATTCCGGAAGAGGTCATCCCTACCCTGGTAAAAGCCAGGAAGGAGGTGACTGCGCAACATTATCACCGCATTTGGAGAAAATATGTTGCGTGGTGTGAGGCCAGGAAGGCCCCGACGGAGGAATTTCAACTGGGTCGATTCCTACATTTCCTGCAAACAGGATTGTCTATGGGCCTCAAATTAGGGTCCATTAAGGTTCAAATTTCGGCCCTGTCGATTTTCTTCCAGAAAGAATTGGCTTCAGTTCCTGAAGTCCAGACTTTTGTAAAAGGAGTACTACATATACAGCCCCCGGTTGTGCCCCCAGTGGCTCCGTGGGATCTTAATGTAGTTTTGGATTTTCTCAAATCCCATTGGTTTGAGCCACTCAAATCGGTGGATTTGAAATATCTTACATGGAAAGTAACCATGCTACTGGCCCTGGCTTCAGCCAGGAGAGTGTCAGAATTGGCGGCTTTATTGTATAAAAGCCCATATCTGATTTTCCATTCGGACAGGGCAGAACTGCGGACGCGTCCTCAGTTTCTGCCTAAGGTGGTTTCAGCGTTTCACCTGAACCAGCCTATTGTGGTGCCTGCGGCTACTAGCGATTTGGAGGATTCCAAGTTGCTGGACGTTGTCAGGGCATTGAAAATATATATTTCAAGGACGGCTGGAGTCAGAAAATCTGACTCGCTGTTTATACTGTATGCACCCAACAAGCTGGGTGCTCCTGCTTCTAAGCAGACGATTGCTCGTTGGATTTGTAGCACAATTCAAATTGCACATTCTGTGGCAGGCCTGCCACAGCCTAAATCTATCAAGGCCCATTCCACAAGGAAGGTGGGCTCATCTTGGGCGGCTGCCCGAGGGGTCTCGGCATTACAACTCTGCCGAGCAGCTACGTGGTCGGGGGAGAACACGTTTGTAAAATTCTACAAATTTGATACCCTGGCTAAAGAGGACCTGGAGTTCTCTCATTCGGTGCTGCAGAGTCATCCGCACTCTCCCGCCCGTTTGGGAGCTTTGGTATAATCCCCATGGTCCTGACGGAGTCCCAGCATCCACTAGGACGTCAGAGAAAATAAGATTTTACTTACCGATAAATCTATTTCTCGTAGTCCGTAGTGGATGCTGGGCGCCCATCCCAAGTGCGGATTGTCTGCAATACTTGTACATAGTTATTGTTACAAAAAAATCGGGTTGTTATTGTTGTGAGCCGTCTGTTCAGAGGCTCCTACGTTTGTCATACTGTTAACTGGGTTCAGATCACAGGTTGTACGGTGTGATTGGTGTGGCTGGTATGAGTCTTACCCGGGATTCAAAATCCTTCCTTATTGTGTACGCTCGTCCGGGCACAGTATCCTAACTGAGGCTTGGAGGAGGGTCATAGGGGGAGGAGCCAGTGCACACCACCTAGTCCTAAAGCTTTTATTTTTGTGCCCTGTCTCCTGCGGAGCCGCTAATCCCCATGGTCCTGACGGAGTCCCAGCATCCACTACGGACTACGAGAAATAGATTTATCGGTAAGTAAAATCTTATTTTACTTAATGTAATATTTCTTTCTACATTTCTCAGTAAGAAACTTTTGGCCTAGGGGTGCCGTAAAAAAAAATAAAAAAATTCTGATACTCTAGGGCGCCGGGATTCAAAGAAGTTTGTGACCCACTGCTCTATAGCATTTACTACATATATTTATCAAGGGGATCATAACATGCACTCTCTAATGGTGACAGCAGATAAGAACCACTTGGCGGCTCAGCTAGTCTGCCCAAGATGCTACGTTTTTGTTGGGAAACAATTAACCTACCAGGAACCTGGAACACCCATGCAAGTGCAGTATGTACAAATTCCACACACTCAGGTCCATGGTGGGAATTGAACCTATGACCTTAGTGTCTCTGGGCTGTAAGGTAGCAACGCTAACCATTACACCATCTGTACTGTGAAAGTTAGCCACCCACTTAAGCATGGGCCACTACCACTGCATTCCGCCGGTGGGCCTTTCATTCCCCAGTCCAACACTGGGGAGGCTCATTACATTATATACTATAAAGGGGAACATGAGGAGAATATACAAACTCCACACAGTTAGGACCATGGTGGGAATCAGTGCTGTGAGGCAGTAATGATAACAATTTCATTATCCACACCGCCATACTGTATATGTATGTTTGAATATATATAAGCAGTGTGTGTGTGTGTATATATATATATATATATATACTTTATCATTATGCATTACGGTCAACATAATTTGCATATGCAAATTAGTTTACCCATAATGCATTGTGATTGTAAATGATGTAATGTTTGCACTTTATTTATGCGTAATTGACATATAGGAATCAAGAAATAGTGATTAGCATATAGTAAGCATTATAAATGAATAAAGTATATGTACATTGTATATATAAAAAACAATTTCGAAAAAAGAACCCAACTCTCCCTAAGCCTTCATGTTCATGATATAAAGTGACATATAAGAAGATTGTAAACACTTAGCATATTGGGGAGGGTGTGTGGCTGTTAAGATGAACATCTACCATCATACTCCAACATCAGGTGATGGTTCCAAGTCTCCCTCCCTACATTTTGTTTTGTTTTAAATCTTCCCTTTGTGTAAGACCAGGGTTGGGGAAAAAATAATACATCATAAAAAAATGAAAATGCATTTCTCACTTAAACAGCTTTTACTTTTATTAGGTTCTTTATTGAGTGTTGCTACATATTGCTTTATTGGCTCAGAGTCCATGGGGGACACATTGCATTCTATACAGGAGGCTGGGTTAGGGTTGTACTGGCCCTCAGGTGTACAGGGGAAACCCACAGTGGGGCCCACCCTAGACTCTTGGGATCAGTTTCCAGACTGTGAACTTTTACTATGCAGTACATTATACATATGTTACATTATACTGCACATGACTATGGTGTATTTTCTACTATACTATATAGCAGTGGATCTCAAACTGTGTGCCGTGGCACCCTGGGGTGCCTTGGGACACTTTCAGGGGTGCCTTGGATTAGTGGTCCATGACCAATTAAAATTATTTATGGTCAATGTAATAGGCAAAACCAGTGCTGGTGGCTGTCAATCATAAAATATGTGGACAAACAGAAGCAAATCTTGTCCCTCACCACACATTGGAACCTGAGGATGACATATAAACACAATATACTTAATGTAATATTTCTTTCTACATTTCTCAGTAAGAAACTTTTGGCGTAGGGGTGCCGTAAAAAAATTAAAAAATTCTGATACTCTAGGGCGCCGGGATTCAAAGAAGTTTGTGACCCACTGCTCTATAGCATTTACTACATATATTTATCAAGGGGATCATAACATGCACTCTCTAATGGTGACGACAGATAAGAACCACTTGGCAGCTCATCTAGTCTGCCCATGTATACACTAGGTGCTACGTTTTTGTTGGGAAACAATTAACCTACCAGGAACCTGGAATACCCATGCAAGTGCAGTATGTACAAATTCCACACACTCAGGTCCATGGTGGGAATTGAACCTATGACCTTACTGTCTCAGGGCTGTAAAGCAGCAACGCTAACCATTACACCATCTGTACTGTGAAAGCTAGCCTCCCACTTAAGCATGGGCCACGGACACTGCCACTGCATTCCGCCGGTGGGCCTTTCATTCCCCAGTCCAACACTGGGGAGGCTCATTACATTATATACTATAAAGGGGAACATGAGGAGAATATACAAACTCCACACAGTTAGGACCATGGTGGGAATCAGTGCTGTGAGGCAGTAATGATAACCATTTCATTATCCACACCGCCATACTGTATATGTATGTTTGAATATATGTAAGCAGTGTGTGTGTGTGTATATATATATATATATATATATATATATATTTCTCTAACGTCCTAAGTGGATGCTGGGGACTCCGTAAGGACCATGGGGATTAGCGGCTCCGCAGGAGACTGGGCGCAACTAAAGAAAGCTTTAGGACTACCTGGTGTGCACTGGCTCCTCCCACTAAGACCCTCCTCCAGACCTCAGTTAGATTCTTGTGCCCGGCTGAGCTGGATGCACACTAGGGGCTCTCCTGAGCTAGAAAGAAAGTATATTTAGGTTTTTTATTTTACAGTGAGATCTGCTGGCAACAGACTCACTGCAGCGAGGGACTAAGGGGAGAAGAAGCGAACCTACCTAACAGGTGCTAGTTAGGGCTTCTTAGGCTACTGGACACCATTAGCTCCAGAGGGATCGACCGCAGGACCCGACCTTGGTGTTCGTTCCCGGAGCCGCGCCGCCGTCCCCCTTACAGAGCCAGAAGCATGAAGAGTCCGGAAAATCGGCAGCAGAAGACTTCGGTCTTCACCAAGGTAGCGCACAGCACTGCAGCTGTGCGCCATTGCTCCTCATGTACACCTCACACTCCGGTCACTGATGGGTGCAGGGCGCTGGGGGGGCGCCCTGAGGGCAATATATGACACCTTGGCTGGCAAATCTACATCATATATAGTCCTAGAGGCTATATAGATGTAAAATAACCCCTGCCAGTATTACAGAAAAAGCAGGAGAAAGTCAGTTGAAAAAGGGGCGGGGCTTCTCCCTCAGCACACTGGCGCCATTTTCTCTTCACAGTGCAGCTGGAAGACAGCTCCCCAGGCTCTCCCCTGTAGTTTTCAGGCTCAAAGGGTTAAAAAGAGAGGGGGGACACTAAATTTAGGCGCAATATATGTATACAAGCATCTATTTGGGGAAAAATCACTCAGTTATAGTGTTAATCCCTGCATTATATAGCGCTCTGGTGTGTGCTGGCATACTCTCTCTCTGTCTCCCCAAAGGACTTTGTGGGGTCCTGTCCTCAGTCAGAGCATTCCCTGTGTGTGTGCGGTGTGTCGGTACGGCTGTGTCGACATGTTGGATGAGGAAGGTTACGTGGAGGCGGAGCAGAGGCCGATAAATGGGATGTCACCCCCTGTGGGGCCGACACCAGAGTGGATGGATAGGTGGAAGGTATTAACCGACAGTGTCAACTCCTTACATAAAAGGCTGGATGACGTAACAGCTGTGGGACAGCCGGCTTCTCAGCCTGCGCCTGCCCAGGCGTCTCAAAGGCCATCAGGGGCTCAAAAAACACCCGTTACCTCAGATGGCAGACACAGATGTCGACACGGAGTCTGACTCCAGTGGCGACGAGGTTGAGACATATACACAATCCACTAGGAACATCCGTTACATGATCTCGGCAATGAAAAATGTGTTACGCATTTTCTGACATGAACCCAAGTACCACATAAAAGGGGTTTTATTTTTGGGGAGAAAAAGCAGCCAGTGTTTTGTTCCCCCATCAGATGAATGAATGAAGTGTGTAAAGAAGCGTGGTTTCCCCCGATAAGAAACTGGTAATTTCTAAAAACTTACTGATGGCGTACCCTTTCCCGCCAGAGGATAGGTCACGTTGGGAGATATCCCTTAGGGTGGATAAGGCGCTCACACGTTTGTCAAAAGGTGGCACTGCCGTCTTAGGATACGGCCACCTTGAAGGAACCTGCTGATAAAAAGCAGGAGGCGATCCTGAAGTCTGTATTTACACACTCAGGTTATATACTGAAACCTGCAATTGCCTCAGCATAAATAGTGCTGCTGCAGCGTGGTCTGATACCCTGTCAGATAATATTAATACGCTAAGACAGGGATAATATTTTGCTAACATTAAGCATATTTAAGACGTTGTCTTATATATAAAGGATGCACAGAGGGATATTTGCCAGCTGGCATCCAGAATTAATGCAATGTCCATTCTGCCAGGAGGGTATTAGAAACCCGGCAGTGGACAGGTGATGCTGCATTTAAAAGGCACATGGAGATTCTGCCTTATAAGGGTGAGGAATTGTTTGGGGATGGCCTCTGGGACCTCGTATCCACAGCAACAGCTGGGAAGAAAAATTTTTACCTCAGGTTTCCTCACAAAAGCCTAAGAAAGCACCATATTTTCAGGTACAGTCCTTTCGGCTTCAGAAAAGCAAGCGGGTCAAAGGCGCTTCCTTTCTGCACAGAGACAAGGGAAGAAGGAAAAAGCTGCACCAGTCAGCCAGTTCCCAGGATCAAATATCTTCCCTCGCTTCCTCTGAGTCCACCGCATGACGCTGGGGCTCCACAGGTGGAGACAGGTGCGGAGGGGGCGCGTCTCGGGAACTGCAGGGACCAGTGCGCTTGCCCACAGTTGGATCCCTAGGTTCTGCAAGTAGTATCACAGGGATACAGGCTGGAGTTCGAGACGACTCCCCCTCGCCGTTGCCTCACATCAGCCTTGCCTGCTGCCCTCGGAGAAAGGTAGTACTGGCGGAAATTCACAAGCTGTACTTCCAGCAGGTGAAATCAAGGTACCCCTCCTTCAACAAGGCCGGGGTTACTATTCCAAAATGTTGTGGTACCGAAACCAGACGGTTCGGTGAGACCCATTCTAAAATTGAAATCCTTGAACACTTATATACGAAGGTTCAAGTTCAAAATGGAATCGCTCAGGGTTTATTGCAAGCCTGGAAAATTTCAGGGTATCACTGGACATCAAGGATACTTACCTGCATGTCCCTATTTACCCTCTTCATCAGGTGTACCTCAAGATTGTGGTACAGGATTGTCATTACCAATTTCAGACGTTGCCGTTGGTCTGTCCCCGGCACCGAGGGTATTTACCAAGGTAATGGCCGAAGTACTTATCCCGTACTTGGACGATCTCCTTATAAAGGCGAGGTCCAGGGAGCAGTTGTTCGTCGGAGTAGCACTATCTCGGGAAGTGCTACAACAGCACGGCTGGATTCTGAATATTCCAAAGTCGCAGCTGGTTCCTACGACGCGTCTACTGTTCCTGGGTATGGTTCTGGACACAGAACAGGATAAAAAGGGTTTCTCCCGGAGGAGAAGTCCAAGGAGTTGGCATCTCTAGACGGAGACCTCCTGATACAAATACAGGTATCGGTGTATCAGTGCACGCGAGCCTTGGGAAAGATGGTAGTTTCTTACGAAGAATTTCCATTCGCCAAGTCCCATGCAAGGATCTTCCAGTGGGATCTGTTGGACAAGTGGTCCGGGTCGCATCCTCAGATGCATCGGCGGATAACCCTGTCTCCAAGGGCCAGGGTGTCGCTGTGGTGGTGACTGCAGAGTGCTCATCTTCTAGGGGGCCGCAGATTCGGCATACAGGACTGGGTCCTGGTGACCACGGATGCCAGCCTTCAAGGCTGGGGGGCAGTCACACAGGGAAGAAACTTCCAAGGCCTATGGAAAAGTCAGGAGACTTCCCTACACATAAATGTTCTGGAACTATGGGCCATTTACTATGCCCTAAGTCAGGCTAGACCCCTGCTTCAACACCGGCCGGTGCTGATCCAGTCAGACAACATCACGGCGGTCGCTCATGTAAACCGACAGGGCGGCACAAGAAGCAGGATGGCGATGGCAGAAGCCACAAGGATTCTCCGATGGGCGGAAAATCATGTGTTAGCACTGTCAGCAGTGTTCATTCCCGGAGTGGACAACTGAGAAGCAGACTTTCTCAGCAGACACCTCCACCCGGGAGAGTGGGGACTTCATCCAGAAGTCTTCCAAATGATTGTACACCATGGGTAAAGGCCACAGGTGGACAGGATGGCGTCCCGCCTCAACAAAAAGCTACAAAGATATTGCGCCAGGTCAAGGGACCCTCAGGCGATAGCTGTGGACGCTCTAGTAACACCGTGGGTGTACCAGTCGGTGTATGTGTTCCCTTCTCTGCCTATCATACCCAGGGTAATGAGAATAATAAGAAGGAGAGGAGTAAGAACTATACTCATTGTTCCGGGTGGCCAAGAAGAGCTTGGTACCCAGAACTCCAAGAAATGATCTCAGAGGACCCATGGCCTCTGCCGCTCAGACAGGACCTGCTGCAGCAGGGGGCCTGTCTGTTCCAAGACGTACCGCGGCTGCGTTTGACGGCATGGCGGTTGAACGCCGGATCCTGAAGGAAAAGGGCATTCCGTAGGAAGTTATCCCTACGCTATTTAAAGCTAGGAAAGAAGTGAACGCAAACCATTATCACCGCATATGGTGGAAATATGTTGCGTACTGTGAGGCCAGGAAGGCCCCAAAGGAGGAATTTCAGCTAGGTCGATTTCTGCACTTCCTACAAGTCAGAGGTGACTATGGGCCTAAAATTGGGTTCCATTAAGGTCCAGATTTCGGCTCTATCGATTTTCTTCCAAAATAGAACTGGCTTCACTGCCTGAAGTTCAGACTTTTGTTAAGGGAGTGCTGCATAGTCAGCCCCCGTTTGTGCCTCCAGTGGCACCGTGGGATCTCAACGTAGTGTTGGATTTCCTGAAGTCGCATTGAGTTGAGCCACTTAAATCCGTGGAGCTACAATACCTCACGTGGAAAGTGGTCATGCTGTGGGCCGTGGCATCGGCCAGGCGTGTATCAGAATTGGCGGCTTTGTCATGCAAAAGCCCTTATCTGTATTTTATATGGATAAGGCGGAATTGAGGACTCGTTCCCAATTCCTTCCTAAGGTGGTAGCAGTTTTTCATGTGAACCAACCTATTGTGGTGCCTGCGGCTACTTGGGACTTGGAGGATTCCAAGTTTCTGGACGTAGTCAGGGCCCTGAAAAGTATATGTTTCCAGGACGGCTGGAGTCAGGAAAACTGACTCGCTATTTATCCTGTATGCACCCAACAAGCTGGGTGCTCCTGCTTCTAAGCAGACTATTGCTCGCTGGATCTGTAGCACGATTCAACTTGCACATTCTGCGGCTGGACTGCCGCACCCTAAATCTGTGAAAGCCCATTCCACGAGGAAAGTGGGCTCTTCTTGGGCGGCTGCCCGAGGGGTCTCGGCTTTACAAATTTGCCGAGCTGTTACTTGGTCGGGTTCAAACACTCTTGCAAGAGTCTACAAGTTTGATACCCTGGCTGAGGAGGACCTAGAGTTTGCTCATTCGGTGCTGCAGAGTCATCCGCACTCTCCCGCCCGTTTGGGAGCTTTGGTATAATCCCCATGGTCCTTACGGAGTCCCCAGCATCCACTTAGGACGTTAGAGAAAATAAGATTTTACTCACCTGTAAATCTATTTCTCGTAGTCCGTAGTGGATGCTGGGCGCCCATCCCAAGTGCGGATTGTCTGCAATACTTGTATATAGTTATTGCCTAACTAAAGGGTTATTGTTGAGCCATCTGTTGAGAGGCTCAGTTGTTATCATACTGTTAACTGGGTATAGTATCACGAGTTATACGGTGTGATTGGTGTGGCTGGTATGAGTCTTACCCGGGATTCAAAATCCTTCCTTATTGTGTCAGCTCTTCCGGGCACAGTATCCTAACTGAGGTCTGGAGGAGGGTCTTAGTGGGAGGAGCCAGTGCACACCTTGTAGTCCTAAAGCTTTCTTTAGTTGTGCCCAGTCTCCTGAGGAGCCGCTAATCCACATGGTCCTTACGGAGTCCCCAGCATCCACTACGGACTACGAGAAATAGATTTACCGGTGAGTAAAATCTTATTATATACTTTATCATTATGAATTACGGTCAACATAATTTGCATATGCAAATTAGTTTACCCATAATGCATTGTGATTGTAAATGATGTAATGTTTGCACTTTATTTATGCGTAATTGACATATAGGAATCAAGAAATAGTGATTAGCATATAGTAAGCATTATAAATTAATAAAGTATATGTACATTGTATATATAAAAAACAATTTAGAAAAAAGAACCCAAGCCTTCATGTTCATGATATAAAGTGACATATAAGAAGATTGAAAACACTTAGCATATTGGGGAGGGTGTGTGGCTGTTAAGATGAACATCTACCATCATACTCCAGCATCAGGTGATGGTTCCAAGTCCCCCTCCCTACATTTTTTTGTTGTTGTAAGTCTTCCCTTTGTGTAAGACCAGGGTTGGGGAAAAAATAATACATCATAAAAAAAATGAAAATGCATTTCTCACTTAAACAGCTTTTACTTTTATTAGGTTCTTTATTCAGTGTTGCTACATATTGCTTTATTGGCTCAGAGTCCATGGGGGACACATTGCATTCTATACAGGAGGCTGGGTTAGGGTTGTACTGGCCCTCAGGTGTACAGGGGAAACCCACAGTGGGGCTCACCCTAGACTCTTGGGATCAGTTTCCAGACTGTGAACTTTTACTATGCAGTACATTATACATATGTTTCATTATACTGCACATGACTATGGTGTATTTTCTACTATACTATATAGCAGTGGTTCTCAAACTGTGTGCCGTGGCACCCTGGGGTGCCTTGAGACACTTTCAGGGGTGCCTTGGATTAGTGGTCCATGACCAATTAAAATTATTTATGGTCAATGTAATAGGCAAAACCAGTGCTGGTGGCTGTCAATCATAAAATATGTGGACAAACAGAAGCAAATCTTGTCCCTCACCACACATTGGAACCTGAGGATGACATATAAACACAATTTACTTAATGTAATATTTCTTTCTACATTTCTCAGTAAGAAACTTTTGGCGTAGGGGTGCCGTAAAAAAAATAAAAAAATTCTGATACTCTAGGGCGCCGGGATTCAAAGAAGTTTGTGACCCACTGCTCTATAGCATTTACTACATATATTTATCAAGGGGATCATAACATGCACTCTCTAATGGTGACGACAGATAAGAACCACTTGGCGGCTCATCTAGTCTGCCCATGTATACACTAGGTGCTATGTTTTTGTTGGGAAACAATTAACCTACCAGGAACCTGGAATACCCATGCAAGTGCAGTATGTACAAATTCCACACACTCAGGTCCATGGTGGGAATTGAACCTATGACCTTACTGTCTCAGGGCTCGTAAGGCAGCAACGCTAACCATTACACCATCTGTACTGTGAAAGCTAGCTACCCACTTAAGCATGGGCCACTGCCACTGCATTCCGCCGATGGGCCTTTCATTCCCCAGTCCAACACTGGGGAGGCTCATTACATTATATACTATAAAGGGGAACATGAGGAGAATATACAAACTCCACACAGTTAGGACCATGGTGGGAATCAGTGCTGTGAGGCAGTAATGATAACCATTTCATTATCCACACCGCCATACTGTATATGTATATTTGAATATATATAAGCAGTTTGTGTGTGTGTGTGCTTCTCGGCCTTTTGGCTAAGATCAAGTGTAGTATCTGTTCTTATCAGTTCACGCTGACTGACGGTGCTACCTTGTTTCTTGGACCGACAATTGTCCTTCTCAGGGCTAAGCTGCACCCGGGCCGAGAAGCCAGAAAAATCGAAGCCGAGACTGCGAGGAGAAGGAGAAGATCGCTTGAAGAGGGTGAAGATTTGCATCGCTCCCCAGCTACAGCAGAGGGTTAGACTTGTTTGCTCTGCCCTCTGGAGAAGATACCCCCCTCCGCCAGCAAGACTGCGTGGAGAAAAGGGACTTCGCCGGAGAAGCTCTGCATCGCCCCCTAGCTGCACTGGAGGGTTAGACTTGCTGGCTCTGCCCTCTGAAGCGACCGACCGCCTCTCCTCCTCTCGACGACAGCGCTGATCCTCCGCCCCGCCTCCTACGCCGAAGGATCCGTGAGTATGGCCACCGCTGCCCCAGCCGCCGCTGTTCCAGCCCCAGCTGCTCCAGCCTCGGCCTCCACTCCGGCCACCCTCGCCAAGAAGAGCCGGGCCAAGACGGCGAAGAAAACCGCCAAAGGCCCCACCGAATCGGCCGCATCCAGCGCCACCACCCCTGCAGTGACACCACCAGCGGCACCCACCCAGGTGAGCACCAAGGACAAACCGTCCTTGGAGCCCTGGATGAGGTACACCGTGGTGATGAAACTGAAGGAGGTGGACGGACGGATGCCGGACATGACAGTGGAAACCTTTGGGAAGAAGATGATCCTGGACCAGGGCTTCTCGACCGCTGAAACCCTCAGCATCCAGAATTACCTGAAGGGGATCTTCTACATCACCTTCGCCTCCCTTGCCATCTGCAAGAGGTACTGGGAGGCAGTGAAAACGGCGAGACCCGAATCCCCTTTCTCCCGCTTTGTGGGCAACTGCCCTATTCAAAGAGAGGAAAGGCGGGTGACGGTTTCAATGCGGAACCCGCACACGCCCATCAAGGACATCGTCACCTTCCTCAGCCGTTTCTGCGCCGTCAAGAAAGACCCCACAAGGGTTCTGGACGGGAACGGATTCTGGACTGGAAAGTGGGCGGTGATCGTCGTCCTGCAGAAGGACACCTCGTGCCCAGAAGGAGTCAGGCACCTCCCACAGTGCTTCTCCCTGGGGGGATCCCAAGGACTTCTCCACTATGCCGACCAGCCTCGCAACTGCAGGAAGTGCGGCGGGATAGGCCACGTGATGAAGGACTGCAAGGTCTCGGCATGCAAGAATTGCCACATGGCCAGCCATGAGACAAAAGACTGCCCCACGAGGAAAACCTGCAACCTGTGCGGCAAGGTGGACCATGTCTACAGGGACTGCCCGAGTAGGGCGAGAACCTACTCAGCGGTGGTAACCAGACGTGCTCCCACCGCCCTCAAGCCGCTGCCCTCTGCTACGCAGAAGGAAAAGAAACCGCAGGAGGGTAAGAAACCTGCCAAACCCACCCCCCTCCCATCCCCCCTCACCACTTCCCTCCCCACCTCCACCAGCCCATCCTCTGTGACAGAGACTCCCATCCCTACCACTGTCACAACCCTTCCTAACCCCTCCTTCAACCCTCCTACCCAGCCCAGTGTCTCTCCCAACCCTGCCACCCCTGACCTTTCTTCCCAGGAAGATTTCCCCCCTCTTACTCCAACTGCAGGTGCGGAGAAGACGAGGAATTGCAAGAGGAAGGAGCTCGACAGCCCGTCTGCGGACTCCGAATCCTCCAAGAAACTGGCGGTCGAGCTGATCCAGCTGGAAGAAGAAATGGAGGAGCTGACGGAGGCAATCAGCAGGGAGGAGGAGCTGGATGCCAACGCCGCCGCCTTACTCGACCAGATACTGGGAGACAACTCGCCGCTACCCGAGCAGGGGAACCTGGCATCCGATGCCGAGGAAGCCCCGCCCGACGGAGTGGTAACGTAAATGTAGAATTGTAACTGTTGCCTAGCCTTTCTTTTTTCCCCAACTAATGGCGTCATTTTCTATTTTCACCATTAATGTGAGGAGTATTAAGGATAAGCTTAGAAGACAGTCTGTGTTTACTTTCCTAGATAGTCAGAAATGTGATGTGTATATGTTGCAGGAATGCTCTCTTCCCTTCTCCAAGTCCTACAAACATCTGGGCAGGCAGTGGTCTCACGACGCCTCCTATTGGTCCGGTGGAGGCGAGTGTAAGTCTGCGGGGGTCGCCATTCTTATTAGGGGGAGCCTCTTCACGCTAGATTCTGTTCAGGAGCTCGTCTGCGGCAGATTGCTTATCGTAGACGGCTCCTGGGCAGGTGAGCCTATTAGGCTTATCTGCGTGTACGCCCCCCCTGGCAAGAATGAGCGTTTGGAGCTTTTCCAGACCCTGCGACCGCAGCTCGCAACCACTAGGGCGGTAGTGATGACAGGAGACTTCAACTGCACCATGGAAGAGGATGGACGCAGCACCAGCAACTCTACCAAGCTTGATGTGACGTCTAAACTGCTTATAGAAATGGTGACCGAAGCATCACTGCGGGACGCTATGGGCTCCATGGGGTCCGGCTCCGTGAATTATACATGGAGCCGCCCCGATGGCTCTGTGCGTTCCCGCATTGACTTTGTGTTTACCTCTAGAGCAGTGAAGCAGACTAGGCATTCTATGGTCCCCTGCTTCTTCTCAGACCACAGGGCCATTCTCTTCCAAGGAGTCCTGGGCAGCGGTTTCGCACCTGGCCCAGGCTCCTGGAAGTTGAATTGTGCCCTACTGGAAAGAGAGGATGTGCTGGCGGAGCTGAAGGATGCCTACATCACATGGAAAAATGACAAATGTTATTTTGATTGTATGAGCGACTGGTGGGAATATGCTAAGGCTAACATTCGCAGTTTCTTTCAGGTTAAAGGGAGACAACAGGCCGAAAGAGGAACTTCAAGAGGCTGCAAAGATACCTGCAGTCCCTGCTGGACCTCCAACGGTGCGGCTGGGACGTGAGAGACGAGCTGGATGAGACCAAAGGGGGCCTGAAAAGGCACTTTGAGGAGGAATCCAGACGTATCGTCTTCCGTTCCAAGGTGGAGAACCTTGAGAAGGATGAGAAGTGTAATTCTTTCTTTTTCAGGAAACTCCACTCTGGCCACACGCCCCTGACTGAGCTGCGAGATGAGACCGGCATCCCCAGACAGGGGAAAGAGGGCGTGATGAAAGTCGTCAGAGACTACTACAGCGACCTCTATTCCCCTAAGACCACAGACAGCGAGGAGGCTGATAAGTTCCTGTCAGGTATCACTAACACTATTGATCCTGCAGGCAAAGCCGCCCTGGATGCTCCCTTGGCGTTGGAGGAGTTGCACTCTGCCGCCAGATCCTTTAGGCAGGGCAGGACCCCGGGCAGTGATGGTCTCCCAGCAGAGCTCTATGTAGCGCTGTGGGACCTCATTGGACCGGACCTGCTCGAGCTGTATGGGGAGATGGTGGTGGAGGGCAAAATGCCCCCATCGCTGAGGGAGGGAATGATCACGATCTTGTATAAGCGTAAGGGGGAGAGATGTGAGCTGAAAAATTGGAGGCCCATCTCTCTCTTAAACGTGGACTACAAGATCCTCGCCAAGGTGCTCGCCAACAGGCTGAAGGCTGTCATCGGACAGATCATTCACCCGGACCAGACCTGCGCCATTCCTGGTCGCAGGATTGCAGACAGCCTCGCCCTCCTCAGAGACACGGTCCATTACATCAAGGATCGGAACGTTCACGCGGCCCTGGTCAGCCTTGACCAGGAGAAGGCCTTTGATCGTGTCTCACATGAGCTGATGGGCAGGGTTCTGCATAAATTTGGCCTCGGTAAAATGTTTTGTACGTATGTTAACCTGATGTACCTTGATATCCACAGCTCGGTGCTGGTGAACGGCTGGAAGACTGACTCCTTTTCCATCTTGTCTGGGGTCAGACAAGGCTGCCCTCTTTCACCTCTTCTTTTTGTTTGTGTTATAGAGCTCATGGCTGTATGCATCAGACGGAATCCAGAGATCAGAGGGATCGCCGCACCGGGTCGTGACCGACGAGAGGCCAAGTGTTCGCTGTACATGGATGACGTCACTGTCTTCTGCGCGGATCACCGTTCGGTGACAGCACTCGTCCAGACCTGCGAGAACTTCGGCCGAGCCTCAGGGGCTAAAGTCAACTGCGGGAAGTCAGAAGCTATGCTCTTCGGAAAGTGGCACCTGTCATCCTCTGCACCATTTCCTTTCGCCATCAAGCCTGACTTCATTAAGATCCTCGGAGTCTGGTTCGGCGGTGAGGGTGCAGCCCTGAGATGTTGGGATGAGAGACTGGCGACTGTTCGCCAAAAGATTGGATTATGGAGCCTCAGAGATCTTACCATCGAGGGGAAATCACTTGTGCTGCGCAACGAGATTCTTCCCGTTCTGCAGTACACCGCGCAGGCCTGGCCACCCCTGGCAACCGTCTGCAGGGCCATCACAAGGGCAGTGTTACACTTCATCTGGGGCTCCAAGATGGACAGAGTAAAGCGATCAGTTATGTACAAGGAGCCCCTCAAGGGTGGAAAGGGTATCCCGGATATCCCCACCATGCTTCGAGCCTTCTTCGTGTGTAACTGCATCCGCAGGACATTGTGCGAGAACTTTAACGATTCTGCAGGAAACTCCATGTCCCGTTTCTTCCTCCTGCCTCTTTGGAGGAATCTCGGCTGGGACAAATGGGACAGCTCCATCCCTTACAACTGGAACACTCCGTGGTACTACCTGGACGTGTCCAAGTTCGTGAGGGAACACCAACTGGAGGGAGTTAAACCTGACTTATGGAAGCCGAAGACCATCTACAAGCTCATCAGAGCTAAAGACGATTTGGAGCCGATTCCTGGGCTCCCTTCAGCGACTGCCAAACAGGTCTGGGAGAATGTGGCCTCCAAAAGGCTCACAAACAGACACAAAGACCTGTCGTGGATGGCCATCCAAGGGGGTTTACCCCTCAGGTCATTCATGCACTCCCGGAACCTGTGCAGGTACAGACATTGCCCCAGGTGCATCATACATGAGGAAACATCTATGCACCTGTTTTGGGACTGTGCCTGGGCCCAGTTGTTGTTGGACGCCCTGGAAAACGAACTGAAAAACTCTGTGCCAAGGAACTGTCTCACGTACCATTCGGTACTCTACGGACTATTTCCTGGCACCCACACCGTTGGGGCGATCCAGGAAGCCTGGCGCCTTATGAATTGTGTTAAGGAAGCTTCGTGGCTAGCCAGGAACCGCCTCATTCTGCGGAGGGAGAGGATGTCCATCCAGGACTGCTGCAGGCTGGTTCACAGCCTGCTCAGAGACTATTCCACCATGGACAGCCCTGAGGAAGAAGAGGACTAAACCCCCCCCCCTTTTTTCTGCCCCTCTCCCCTTGTTTGAACTGAATAATGAGACTTTGGGACCGTGGCCCCTTCCCCCTCACTCACAATGTCTGTTGTTTTATTGATGTCTTTTCTATTTATTGCCCCTCCCCTTATATGTGTCTGTCCTTCAATAAAGCTTCGGGCTTGTGACTCACCCTCCTACCCTCCACACCCATAGCCTTATTAACTTGTGTTATTGTATCGTTTAAATGCATAGTGCAGTCTGAGAACTATAGTGTAGGCTACAGGCCTGCGCCGTAGTTCTTCGACTGCACTATACCGTCTGCATCTGTACTTTGTTTTGGCCTGTGCTGCGACACGGTACTTATGTTTGTCAATGTACTCGTATGTTTTTTGCTACTTTATGCCAAATAAAGACGCTTTTTCAATCAAATCTACCATCATACTCCAACATCAGGTGATGGTTCCAAGTCCCCCTCCCTACATTTTTTTTTTTTTTTTTAAATCTTCCCTTTGTGTAAGACCAGGGTTGGGGAAGAAATAATACATCTTAAAAAAATGAAAATGCATTTCTCACTTAAACAGCTTTTACTTTTATTAGGTTCTTTATTCAGTGTTGCTACATATTGCTTTATTGGCTCAGACTCCATGGGGGACACATTGCATTCTATACAGGAGGCTGGGTTAGGGTTGTACTGGCCCTCAGGTGTACAGGGGAAACCCACAGTGGGGCCCACCCTAGACTCTTGGGATCAGTTTCCAGACTGTGAACGTTTACTATGCAGTACATTATACATATGTTACATTATACTGCACATGACTATGGTGTATTTTCTACTATACTATAAAGCAGTGGTTCTCAAACTGTGTGCCGTGGCACCCTGGGGTGCCTTGGGACACTTTCAGGGGTGCCTTGGATTAGTGGTCCATGACCAATTAAAATTATTTATGGTCAATGTATTAGGCAAAACCAGTGCTGGTGGCTGTCAATCATAAAATATGTGGACAAACAGAAGCAAATCTTGTCCCTCACCACACATTGGAACCTGAGGATGACATATAAACACAATTTACTTAATGTAATATTTCTTTCTACATTTCTCAGTAAGAAACTTTTGGCCTAGGGGTGCCGTAAAAAAAAAAAATTCTGATACTCTAGGGCGACGGGATTCAAAGAAGTTTGTGACCCACTGCTCTATAGCATTTACTACATATATTTATCAAGGGGATCATAACATGCACTCTCTAATGGTGACGACAGATAAGAACCACTTGGCGGCTCATCTAGTCTGCCCATGTATACACTAGGTGCTACGTTTTTGTTGGGAAACAATTAACCTACCAGGAACCTGGAATACCCATGCAAGTGCAGTATGTACAAATTCCACACACTCAGGTCCATGGTGGGAATTGAACCTATGACCTTACTGTCTCAGGGCTGTAAAGCAGCAACGCTAACCATTACACCATCTGTACTGTGAAAGCTAGCCACCCACTTAAGCATGGGCCACTGCCACTGCATTCCACCAATGGGCCTTTCATTCGCCAGTCCAACACTGGGGAGGCTCATTACATTATATACTATAAAGGGGAACATGAGGAGAATATACAAACTCCACACAGTTAGGACCATGGTGGGAATCAGTGCTGTGAGGCAGTAATGATAACCATTTCATTATCCACACCGCCATACTGTATATGTATGTTTGAAAATATATAAGCAGTGTGTGTGTGTGTGTGTATATATATATATACTTTATAATTATGCATTACGGTCAACATAATTTGCATATGCAAATTAGTTTACCCATAATGCATTGTGATTGTAAATGATGTCATGTTTGCACTTTATTTATGCGTAATTGACATATAGGAATCAAGAAATAGTGATTAGCATATAGTAAGCATTATAAATGAATAAAGTATATGTACATTGTATATATAAAAAACAATTTTGAAAAAAGAACCCAACTCTTCCTAAGCCTTCATGTTCATGATATAAAGTGACATATAAGGAGATTGAAAACACTTAGCATATTGGTTAGGGTGTGTGGCTGTTAAGATGAACATCTACCATCATACTCCAACATCAGGTGATGGTTCCAAGTCCCCCTCCCTACATTTTTTTTTTTTTTTAAATCTTCCCTTTGTGTAAGACCAGAGTTGGGGGAAAAATAATACATCATAAAAAAATGAAAATGCATTTCTCACTTAAACAGCTTTTAGTTTTATTAGGTTCTTTATTCAGTGTTGCTACTTATTGCTTTATTGGCTCAGAGTCCATGGGGGACACATTGCATTCTATACAGGAGGCTGGGTTAGGGTTGTACTGGCCCTCAGGTGTACAGGGGAAACCCACAGTGCGGCCCACCCTAGACTCTTGGGATCAGTTTCCAGACTGTGAACTTTTACTATGCAGTACATTATACATGTTACATTATACTGCACATGACTATGGTGTATTTTCTACTATACTATAAAGCAGTGGTTCTCAAACTGTGTGCCGTGGCACCCTGGGGTGCCTTGGGACACTTTCAGGGGTGCCTTGGATTAGTGGTCCATGACCAATTAAAATTATTTATGGTCAATGTAATAGGCAAAACCAGTGCTGGTGGCTGTCAATCATAAAATATGTGGACAAACAGAAGCAAATCTTGTCCCTCACCACACATTGGAACCTGAGGATGACATATAAACACAATTTACTTAATGTAATATTTCTTTCTACATTTCTCAGTAAGAGACTTTTGGCCTAGGGGTGCCGTAAAAAAAAAAAAATTCTGATACTCTAGGGCGCCGGGATTCAAAGAAGTTTGTGACCCACTGCTCTATAGCATTTACTACATATATTTATCAAGGGGAACATAACATGGACTCTCTAATGGTGACGACAGATAAGAACCACTTGGCAGCTCATCTAGTCTGCCCATGTATACACTAGGTGCTACGTTTTTGTTGGGAAACAATTAACCTACCTGGAACCTGGAATACCCATGCAAGTGCAGTATGTACAAATTCCACACACTCAGGTCCATGGTGGGAATTGAACCTATGACCTTACTGTCTCAGGGCTGTAAGGCAGCAACGCTAACCATTACACCATCTGTACTGTGAAAGCTAGCCACCCACTTAAGCATGGGCCACTGCCACTGCATTCCGCCGATGGGCCTTTCATTCCCCAGTCCAACACTGGGGAGGCTCATTACATTATATACTATAAAGGGGAACATGAGGAGAATATACAAACTCCACACAGTTAGGACCATGGTGGGAATCAGTGCTGTGAGTCAGTAATGATAACCATTTCATTATCCACACCGCCATACTGTATATGTATGTTTGAATATATAAGCAGTGTGTGTGTGTGTGTATATATATATATATATATATATAAATATCCAAAGAAAAACGGCACTCAGAGATATAAAGTGAAAAAACTGGATGTATTAACGTTTCGGAGCAGCAAGCCCCGTCTTCAGAATAACCACAGAAACATAGAACAGCAAACAAACTTACCCATTTAAATACCCCACCTAGTGGACTCGGTCCCGTCGTCTCCCGCTTCCGACACCGCGTCTCATTCAGCCAGCTGCATCCGTCACGTCATGTCCGGGGGCGGAGCTGGCGGTTGTCTAGGGAACACAAACATGCGTTCCACCTAGAACGTGCGCTGCGCTCCACGGCTTCTTGTACGTGGGGAGGGACATGGATGTAAAGGAGACTGCAGGGGAACAAAACGGAGAGACGGGCCATAGTGAACATATGACACAAAGAACAAATCAAAAGACATAATGAGTACATAATAAACAATAAAAAACAAAAAACTAAAGTTTGTATACATAAAACAACAGAGAACTTGAAGGCAACAATGATGGGCAACACCTAATGGCAAGCAGACAGGGCATCCCAAAATAGACTCACTCCTACAAAGTACGATGTAAATAAGTACGGTGGAGAGTCCCCAATTAGACTAGTGAGTTCCAATTAATTTTCTCATTCAAACCACCAGGGGATGTAGTCCCTAATCTCGTAATCCAGCGGGCTTCTTTGATCAAAAGGCTTTTGGCTCGGTCCCCCCCACGTAATGAGAGAGGGACATGATCAATCATAAAGTAGCGTAGAGAATCTAGGGAATGTCCTAACTGTTTGAAGTGTTTGGCGACAGGCTGGTCAACCTGTTTGCCCTCCAAAATGAGTTTAATGGCTGACCTGTGGGCAGCCATGCGTTCAGAGAATTTCCGAATGGTTTGTCCCACATAAAATAGTCCACATGGACAAATAATAATATACACCACAAACGTGGAGGTACATGTGAGGACAAATCTGATGTAAAGCAAACCGAAAGGAGGGCCCTCAGAAGTCTAGTTCTGAGAGTGAATTCGCCACCTCAGAAACGGAGGATGCGTCCATCCCTTTAGAAGGCACCTCACGCGACTTCCTGTTTGCGTTCCATGAACAGGAAGTACGTCACCACCAGGTCCGATAATCTCCATGGCGGGGCACAAGGAATAGGAACTATTACGAAGCCATAAGGGGATGTAGATTCATGATGAACATCAGATGCATTCTGGGCCATAAACAAACGGAAGATCACCCAGTGGAAACAGCGGGGGTTTTCATCAAAGTATGGATAAGAAAATCCTGATAGGATATGGAAAGCCCTGGAATAACATAGAGGACATTACGATCCACAACCCCATACCAATGTTTGGATTTAACCAATTGATGCAAAAATGATGTTTTCGGACTTATAATATAATGTGATTCAGAAAAAGACCATAATGTATGTTTGTTTATTACAGGGAATATACATTGTATAACATATATGGAAAATGAATGTTTTTTTGTACATAAAAATCACCATTCTTTCGGGATTGGTGGAGACAATGGAGGGAGGTACCCAGTGGGGTTTAAAAGGCCGACTGGGTTAGTCCTGCAATACACCCTGAGGAAGGATTTTTATCCGAAACGCGTTGGTACCAGTTTCTTTTAAAGCCCTGGCGGTAAGGTAGTGCCTATGAGATATTTCCCCATGCAAGGGACCGTAATTTGGGAGCATTTTACAATTTTTTCCGTTTTACTCTGGGAAGATTGATTCCTCCTATCGGTTTCCGAGGGGGATATAAAAGGACTAACCGAGGCTGCCAAATAGGGAAATTGTTGTTGTTTTTGTTTTGTAAATGTGATTTTATGGATTTTTTTACTGAATAGTTCCATGTCCATTGTGTGAATAAATCTGTTTGGATGGAATCTTTTATTCATTTTTTATGAGAATCTACCACAAGGAGGAAAGTACGTGAGATGCAGGTGGCAGACAGCCGAGATTAACAGTGGTGAAAGAAACCTTTCAAGGCATATAGGGCCTTAATATAAGGTGAGCGTCTATTTTAAGGGAGAGGGAGGTCTCCAATGATGTCAATGGAATAATTGTGTGACGATTAAGGATAAAGAAAAAAAAACCGTTGTTTGCACATAGGGAGTGTATTTAAGGTGAGCGTCCTCACTGAGGGAAAGTGCACCATCAAGTAATAGAACAGTGGAGAAGAGTGCAGAAAGAAACCTCTATAGGTGTCTCCACCACTAAGAGGAGGTCAGTCCAAAGGTGCGAACCTTGGAAACCATATAATGAATATGGAAGGATCTCATGTGAAGGCGTGATACCTTGTTGCAGCGCTTGTGGACTACTCTATCTTTTTGTATTATATGTATTGTTGGGAGTGGTGATCCCTAAGAGTATAGTACAAAGTCGCTGCCGGGCGCAAGTTATACTTCTCTTGTTAGATTTAGAATAAAACAACAGAGAACTTGAAGGCAACAATGATGGGCAACACCTAATGGCAAGCAGACAGGGCATCCCAAAATAGACTCACTCCTACAAAGTACGATGTAAATAAGTACGGTGGAGAGTCCCCAATTAGACTAGTGAGTTCCAATTAATTTTCTCATTCAAACCACCAGGGGATGTAGTCCCTAATCTCGTAATCCAGCGGGCTTCTTTGATCAAAAGGCTTTTGGCTCGGTCCCCCCCACGTAATGAGAGAGGGACATGATCAATCATAAAGTAGCGTAGAGAATCTAGGGAATGTCCTAACTGTTTGAAGTGTTTGGCGACAGGCTGGTCAACCTGTTTGCCCTCCAAAATGAGTTTAATGACTGACCTGTGGGCAGCCATGCGTTCAGAGAATTTCCGAATGGTTTGTCCCACATAAAATAGTCCACATGGACAAATAATAATATACACCACAAACGTGGAGGTACATGTGAGGACAAATCTGATGTCATATTTCTTCTCTTTACAATGTGGGTGTTGAAAGGCTTTACTGTTGAACATAAAATTACATGTAGTACAGCCAGTGCAACGGTAACACCCCGGGGCTTTATAGTGTACATTGGGAATTCTTGGGGTTCCCATGCCAGTGATGTCAGTTTTGACAACCCTATCCCGGATATTTCTCCCATGGCGGAAAGCCATCATAGGGGCGGACTGCCGTAGTCCTTTTAAATCGGGGTCAGTGGCCACTATGGGCCATAATGCCCGAGTGGCTCTTCTCATGATGGGATGGGAGGTTGAAAAATCACAAGGGAATGGAATTCTTTGTTTATTAGGCTTCTCTACGGGTTCAAGAAGGATCTGTCTGGGCATTAGCAAAACTTCCGACTTATAAGTCTGTAACAGATCATTATCATATCCACGGGCCAAAAATTTAACAATTAAGGAATCAATTTCCATGGTTAATGCCAACGGATCACTGACAATGCGTGCCATACGCATCATCTGTGAACGAGGAAGGCCATTTTTAAGGGGCTCCGGGTGGTGACTGGAAGCTAAAAGCAGGGTATTGCGGTCAGTGGGCTTATGAAATACATTAGTGATCAGGCAACCCTGATCCACTTTTATAGCAACATCCAGAAAATGTGCTTCACTGGTGCTACATGTAAATGTGAATTTAATGGGGGAGTCCCTACAATTGATGTCTGCCATCAGATTGTTAAATGTATTTTCCCCACCCGTCCACAACAGAAAAATATCGTCAATGTAGCGACAATACATTAGAATATTATCACTAATCTCATGATTATTAAAGAACAGCTCATTCTCCTGGTTAAACATAAAAATATTGGCATACGATGGGGCCACTGGGGACCCCATCGCACACCCCCTGAGTTGTAAAAAGAACTGCCCGTCAAACAAAAAGTAATTCCGACGTAGTGTCAGTTCAAGAAAAACCAGAAACAAATCATGATTGAACACATCAACAGGAAGATGCAAATTGAGAAATGCAGATACCGCTGCCATGCCCTGGGAATGGGGGATCGCAGTGTATAAACTGCACACATCTAGACAGCAGAGTAATGTCCCTTCGGGGAGGTGTCCAAGTCCTTGGAGTTTTAACAAAAAGGAAGTAGTGTCTTTCAAAAATGTGGGTTGTAGACCTAACAGTGGTTGCAGAATTGTATCAAGAAACTGAGCAACCGGTCTGTAGAGGGACTCTGGGGCCGAGATAATCGGTCTACCAGGCGGTTTGGAACTATGTTTATGTAATTTAGGAAGGGTGTAGAGCACTGGGACTCTAGGGCATCGAATAGATAAAGCTTTCAGCATTTTAGGAGATAACTTGCCCTCCAGTACTGCAGTGTTCAAGATGCCGTCTAGTTCTTTTTGATATTGTAGAGTAGGATCTGACACCAGCTTCCGATAAACATCCTTAACTGCCAATTGTGAGTAGATTTCAGCTTTGTAATCGTCCAGATTAAGAATCACAATGGCTCCACCCTTATCTGCAGGCCTAATTACTATGTCATCATAGGATCCTAATGTAGTAAGGGCTTTGGACTCTTCACGGGAGAGATTAAATTTTATTTTAGCCGGAGCCGCTGTGTATTTGGTGATGGATTGATCAAGGAGCCGATGAAAAGTTTTCAATGATGCATTGGTAGAGTGGGGATCATATGATGATCTTGAGGATCTTTTGAGGAATGCAGAGAAGATAGACGTCTCAGGAGATTCCAACTTGTCCTGGAAATGTTCTTTTAGACGAAGCCTCCGAGAGAATGCATGTAAGTCCCTGTTCCAATTGAAAGAGTCATATAGGTTGGTAGGTACAAAGCTCAAACCTTTGTTCAGGACCGCGAGCTCAGTGGTATTTAGTACTCGACTGGAAAGATTGAAGATCAACGTTTCTGACGTTGTGTCACGGCTCTTACCCCTTTTGTTTTGGCCACCCCTGCGGGTGGTAGTGATCTTGAAGGGGTTGCGGCCTTGCGTGAGGTGCCTTCTAAAGGGATGGACGCATCCTCCGTTTCTGAGGTGGCGAATTCACTCTCAGAACTAGACTTCTGAGGGCCCTCCTTTCGGTTTGCTTTACATCAGATTTGTCCTCACATGTACCTCCACGTTTGTGGTGTATATTATTATTTGTCCATGTGGACTATTTTATGTGGGACAAACCATTCGGAAATTCTCTGAACGCATGGCTGCCCACAGGTCAGCCATTAAACTCATTTTGGAGGGCAAACAGGTTGACCAGCCTGTCGCCAAACACTTCAAACAGTTAGGACATTCCCTAGATTCTCTACGCTACTTTATGATTGATCATGTCCCTCTCTCATTACGTGGGGGGGACCGAGCCAAAAGCCTTTTGATCAAAGAAGCCCGCTGGATTACGAGATTAGGGACTACATCCCCTGGTGGTTTGAATGAGAAAATTAATTGGAACTCACTAGTCTAATTGGGGACTCTCCACCGTACTTATTTACATCGTACTTTGTAGGAGTGAGTCTATTTTGGGATGCCCTGTCTGCTTGCCATTAGGTGTTGCCCATCATTGTTGCCTTCAAGTTCTCTGTTGTTTTATGTATACAAACTTTAGTTTTTTGTTTTTTATTGTTTATTATGTACTCATTATGTCTTTTGATTTGTTCTTTGTGTCATATGTTCACTATGGCCCGTCTCTCCGTTTTGTTCCCCTGCAGTCTCCTTTACATCCATGTCCCTCCCCACGTACAAGAAGCCGTGGAGCGCAGCGCACGTTCTAGGTGGAACGCATGTTTGTGTTCCCTAGACAACCGCCAGCTCCGCCCCCGGACATGACGTGACGGATGCAGCTGGCTGAATGAGACGCGGTGTCGGAAGCGGGAGACGACGGGACCGAGTCCACTAGGTGGGGTATTTAAATGGGTAAGTTTGTTTGCTGTTCTATGTTTCTGTGGTTATTCTGAAGACGGGGCTTGCTGCTCCGAAACGTTAATACATCCAGTTTTTTCACTTTATATCTCTGAGTGCCGTTTTTCTTTGGATATTTATCTGTGTACTCATTCTGGCACCTGAGGAAGCTGATTTTAGTGAGTGCCGGCTGATGTTGGATATGTATCATTGTGCTAGCCTTTAGCACCCGTTGCTGAGCACCTGAACTTTTATTCTGTCATTTAAGGAGTCTCTGCGGACATTCTACACCCTCCAGTGATCCTAATTTGGGATTCACTGTTTTATCACTGGTGTGTCTGTGCACGTTACAGAGACAGTAGGAGACACGATGTCGGCATCACAGGAACCTCTGGGATGTCACAACCTGGTCATTAATGACACTGGAGAAACTTTCAGCTTCTCTGAGGCTGAAATTGCAGCAATTCTGGCTAAAGAAACTGATTCACCTACTGACCTATCCTTGGACCCAGAGACCTTATACCACCAGTTCTGGAAGCTAAAACGCAGAGAAATCGACTTTTCCCTACATGGCAGCACTTTATCGGATTATTATCGTGAGCACAAAATACCACGCGGGTTCCGAGTACGTAATGTCCCGACTATCGGGCGGAACAATCCGGACTTCGTCCGCCGCTGGATCGCGATACTTAATAAGTGCGCCTTTGATTTGATGATCTTGGTGATCGATGAGGCCAATAAAGAGCTATCTAACACCAGAACCAAGATTAGTTCCTTTGAAAAGGACCATTTGAAAACCTTGGTAGAGGATCGCTCCCAGGAATGGATCCTGAAACTTGAAAACCAATGTACACAATACAAACGTGACCTCCTGAAATTTAAAAGGAATAAGAAATTAACGGTAGATACCGACTATGATGACAACCTAGTGTACCGGTGGCTATCCGGAGGAACCCCCATGGATATGGGTAGGCGACCTCAGCGCATGAGAAGACCTTGGTTCCGTAAAGCAAACCGAAAGGAGGGCCCTCAGAAGTCTAGTTCTGAGAGTGAATTCGCCACCTCAGAAACGGAGGATGCGTCCATCCCTTTAGAAGGCACCTCACGCAAGGCCGCAACCCCTTCAAGATCACTACCACCCGCAGGGGTGGCCAAAACAAAAGGGGTAAGAGCCGTGACACAACGTCAGAAACGTTGATCTTCAATCTTTCCAGTCGAGTACTAAATACCACTGAGCTCGCGGTCCTGAACAAAGGTTTGAGCTTTGTACCTACCAACCTATATGACTCTTTCAATTGGAACAGGGACTTACATGCATTCTCTCGGAGGCTTCGTCTAAAAGAACATTTCCAGGACAAGTTGGAATCTCCTGAGACGTCTATCTTCTCTGCATTCCTCAAAAGATCCTCAAGATCATCATATGATCCCCACTTTACCAATGCATCATTGAAAACTTTTCATCGGCTCCTTGATCAATCCATCACCAAATACACAGCGGCTCCGGCTAAAATAAAATTTAATCTCTCCCGTGAAGAGTCCAAAGCCCTTACTACATTAGGATCCTATGATGACATAGTAATTAGGCCTGCAGATAAGGGTGGAGCCATTGTGATTCTTAATCTGGACGATTACAAAGCTGAAATCTACTCACAATTGGCAGTTAAGGATGTTTATCGGAAGCTGGTGTCAGATCCTACTCTACAATATCAAAAAGAACTAGACGGCATCTTGAACACTGCAGTACTGGAGGGCAAGTTATCTCCTAAAATGCTGAAAGCTTTATCTATTCGATGCCCTAGAGTCCCAGTGCTCTACACCCTTCCTAAATTACATAAACATAGTTCCAAACCGCCTGGTAGACCGATTATCTCGGCCCCAGAGTCCCTCTACAGACCGGTTGCTCAGTTTCTTGATACAATTCTGCAACCACTGTTAGGTCTACAACCCACATTTTTGAAAGACACTACTTCCTTTTTGTTAAAACTCCAAGGACTTGGACACCTCCCCGAAGGGACATTACTCTGCTGTCTAGATGTGTGCAGTTTATACAATGGATCCCCCATTCCCAGGGCATGGCAGCGGTATCTGCATTTCTCAATTTGCATCTTCCTGTTGATGTGTTCAATCATGATTTGTTTCTGTTTTTTCTTGAACTGACACTCCGTCGGAATTACTTTTTGTTTGACGGGCAGTTCTTTTTACAACTCAGGGGGTGTGCGATGGGGTCCCCAGTGGCCCCATCGTATGCCAATATTTTTATGTTTAACCAGGAGAATGAGCTGTTCTTTAATAATCATGAGATTAGTGATAATATTCTAATGTATTGTCGCTACATTGACGATATTTTTCTGTTGTGGACGGGTGGGGAAAATACATTTAACAATCTGATGGCAGACATCAATTGTAGGGACTCCCCCATTAAATTCACATTTACATGTAGCACCAGTGAAGCACATTTTCTGGATGTTGCTATAAAAGTGGATCAGGGTTGCTTGATCACTAATGTATTTCATAAGCCCACTGACCGCAATACCCTGCTTTTAGCTTCCAGTCACTACCCGGAGCCCCTTAAAAATGGCCTTCCTTGTTCACAGATGATGCGTATGGCACGCATTGTCAGTGATCCGTTGGCATTAACCATGGAAATTGATTCCTTAATTGTTAAATTTTTGGCCCGTGGATATGATAATGATCTGTTACAGACTTATAAGTCGGAAGTTTTGCTAATGCCCAGACAGATCCTTCTTGAACCCGTAGAGAAGCCTAATAAACAAAGAATTCCATTCCCTTGTGATTTTTCAACCTCCCATCCCATCATGAGAAGAGCCACTCGGGCATTATGGCCCATAGTGGCCACTGACCCCGATTTAAAAGGACTACGGCAGTCCGCCCCTATGATGGCTTTCCGCCGTGGGAGAAATATCCGGGATAGGGTTGTCAAAACTGACATCACTGGCATGGGAACCCCAAGAATTCCCAATGTACACTATAAAGCCCCGGGGTGTTACCGTTGCACTGGCTGTACTACATGTAATTTTATGTTCAACAGTAAAGCCTTTCAACACCCACATTGTAAAGAGAAGAAATATGACATCAGATTTGTCCTCACATGTACCTCCACGTTTGTGGTGTATATTATTATTTGTCCATGTGGACTATTTTATGTGGGACAAACCATTCGGAAATTCTCTGAACGCATGGCTGCCCACAGGTCAGCCATTAAACTCATTTTGGAGGGCAAACAGGTTGACCAGCCTGTCGCCAAACACTTCAAACAGTTAGGACATTCCCTAGATTCTCTACGCTACTTTATGATTGATCATGTCCCTCTCTCATTACGTGGGGGGGACCGAGCCAAAAGCCTTTTGATCAAAGAAGCCCGCTGGATTACGAGATTAGGGACTACATCCCCTGGTGGTTTGAATGAGAAAATTAATTGGAACTCACTAGTCTAATTGGGGACTCTCCACCGTACTTATTTACATCGTACTTTGTAGGAGTGAGTCTATTTTGGGATGCCCTGTCTGCTTGCCATTAGGTGTTGCCCATCATTGTTGCCTTCAAGTTCTCTGTTGTTTTATGTATACAAACTTTAGTTTTTTGTTTTTTATTGTTTATTATGTACTCATTATGTCTTTTGATTTGTTCTTTGTGTCATATGTTCACTATGGCCCGTCTCTCCGTTTTGTTCCCCTGCAGTCTCCTTTACATCCATGTCCCTCCCCACGTACAAGAAGCCGTGGAGCGCAGCGCACGTTCTAGGTGGAACGCATGTTTGTGTTCCCTAGACAACCGCCAGCTCCGCCCCCGGACATGACGTGACGGATGCAGCTGGCTGAATGAGACGCGGTGTCGGAAGCGGGAGACGACGGGACCGAGTCCACTAGGTGGGGTATTTAAATGGGTAAGTTTGTTTGCTGTTCTATGTTTCTGTGGTTATTCTGAAGACGGGGCTTGCTGCTCCGAAACGTTAATACATCCAGTTTTTTCACTTTATATCTCTGAGTGCCGTTTTTCTTTGGATATTTATCTGTGTACTCATTCTGGTACCTGAGGAAGCTGATTTTAGTGAGTGCCGGCTGATGTTGGATATGTATATATATATATATATATATATATATACTTTATCATTATGAATTACGGTCAACATAATTTGCATATGCAAATTAGTTTACCCATAATGCATTGTGATTGTAAATGATGTAATGTTTGCTCTTTATTTATGCGTAATTGACATATAGGAATCAAGAAATAGTGATTAGCATATAGTAAGTATTAGAAATGAATAAAGTATATGTACATTGTATATATAAAAAACAATTTAGAAAAAAGAACCCAACTCTCCCTAAGCCTTCATGTTCATGATATAAAGTGACATATAAGAAGATTGAAAACACTTAGCATATTGGGGAGGGTGTGTGGCTGTTAAGATGAACATCCACCATCATACTCCAACATCAGGTGATGGTTCCAAGTCCCCCTCCCTACATTTTTTTTTGTTTTAAATCTTCCCTTTGTGTAAGACCAGGGTTGGGGAAAAAATAATACATCATAAAAAAATGAAAATGCATTTCTCACTTAAACAGCTTTTACTTTTATTAGGTTCTTTATTCAGTGTTGCTACATATTGCTTTATTGGCTCAGAGTCCATGGGGGACACATTGCATTCTATACAGGAGGCTGGGTTAGGGTTGTACTGGCCCTCAGGTGTACAGGGGAAACCCACAGTGGGGCCCACCCTAGACTCTTGGGATCAGACTGTGAACTTTTACTATGCAGTACATTATACATATGTTACATTATACTGCACATGACTATGGTGTATTTTCTACTATACTATATAGCAGTGGTTCTCAAACTGTGTGCCGTGGCACCCTGGGGTGCCTTGGGACACTTTCAGGGGTGCCTTGGATTAGTGGTCCATGACCAATTAAAATTATTTATGGTCAATGTAATAGGCAAAACCAGTTCTGGTGGCTGTCAATCATAAAATATGTGGACAAACAGAAGCAAATCTTGTCCCTCACCACACATTGGAACCTGAGGATGACATATAAACACAATTTACTTAATGTAATATTTCTTTCTACATTTCTCAGTAAGAAACTTTTGGCCTAGGGGTGCCGTAAAAAAAAAAAAATCTGATACTCTAGTGCGCCGGGATTCAAAGAAGTTTGTGACCCACTGCTCTATAGCATTTACTACATATATTTATCAAGGGGATCATAACATGCACTCTCTAATGGTGACGACAGATAAGAACCACTTGGCGGCTCATCTAGTCTGCCCATGTATACACTAGGTGATACGTTTTTATTGGGAAACAATTAACCTACCAGGAACCTGGAATACCTATGCAAGTGCAGTATGTACAAATTCCACACACTCAGGTCCATGGTGGGAATTGAACCTATGACCTTACTGTCTCAGGGCTGTAAGGCAGCAACGCTAACCATTACACCATCTGTACTGTGAAAGCTAGCCACCCAGTTAAGCATGGGCCACTGCCACTGCATTCCGCCGATGGGCCTTTCATTCCCCAGTCCAGCACTGGGGAGGCTCATTACATTATATACTATAAAGGGGAACATGAGGAGAATATACAAACTCCACACAGTTAGGACCATGGTGGGAATCAGTGCTGTGAGGCAGTAATGATAACCATTTCATTATCCACACCGCCATACTGTATATGTATGTTTGAAAATATATAAGCAGTGTGTGTGTGTATATATATATATATATATATATATATACTTTATAATTATGAATTACGGTCAACATAATTTGCATATGCAAATTAGTTTACCCATAATGCATTGTGATTGTAAATTATGTAATGTTTGCACTTTATTTATGCGTAATTGACATATAGGAATCAAGAAATAGTGATAAACATATAGTAAGCATTATAAATGAATAAAGTATATGTACATTGTATATATAAAAAACAATTTTGAAAAAAGCACCCAACTCTTCCTAAGCCTTCTGTCACAATCCTGACTGTAGGTTTTATATTTGGTGACTTACCCCTGCCATCTGTCCTGGATCCTGTGTCTTTTCACTCACGGAGTTAAACAGCTTGTCAGCACTGAGTTTTCCTGAGTTCTCTGCCTGAGAGGTAATAGTTAATTAGCTCCACCTGTGGTGATCTCCTGTGTGAGGCTGAATTCAGTAATCTGAACTTTAGGTCTAAAAGCCAGCATCCTGTGTTTTGCAGAAGTCCAGGCTTCAGTGTTCTCTCGGCCTGCTAGGCCTCATTCTACATCACAGCCTTGGCTAGAGTAGTCACATGACAGTGACTGAATCTAAAACGGTGCTGAAAGGACTGCCGCGCCCCAGAGAGCAGCAGTGGTGAAATCTACGGGGGGTCACTCAGCCCCCTATAACATGAATACACAGAAAAATGAGAAATCACGTCTGCGCTCGTCAGAGATTACAATGCATACAAAGATAAAGATGAATAATATAGATATCTGATAAATAGTTCTCAAAATTGACTGAGGTGATGTGTTACGTAATGTCGGTAAAACGTTTTTGAACCTTTCCTTGTGTATCTTTATTTCCAAGCTTGAATGGGTCTGTTCCCTCGGTCGTGTTTCGGACTATGATGTGT
Organism: Pseudophryne corroboree; assembly: GCF_028390025.1. Lineage (NCBI taxonomy): Eukaryota > Metazoa > Chordata > Amphibia > Anura > Myobatrachidae > Pseudophryne > Pseudophryne corroboree. The sequence continues at coordinate 705,796,202 of NC_086448.1, read as the reverse complement.
TTTCTCCTTAGCAGTATCTCAAATATTTGTTCTCTGGATTTTCTCCTGTATTTCCTTCCAGGGTATCGGGATGGTTCTTATCCTCAATGGTTGGAGACAAAGAGACAAAAAAAAGTAGCCGCTGATAGTGTAGTAGGCGTATTGCAAGTGGTGGAAGTGTCTTATAGGAAGATCTTTGAGAAGATCTTTAAAAAGGTGGTGGCTGCTAATTGCGTACCAGTACTCACGTGAAAGACGTGATGTACCCCTCGTGTAAAGGTATCTTTAGTGTTCTTGTAATTTCTCCTCTTCCTCCAGACAGAATCTTTTATAGTTCTTATCCTCGGGAGTAAAAGAGGAGATGGAACAGTTGATAGTGTAGTAGGTTTTATAAAACCTACTACACTATCAACTGTTCCATCTCCTCTTTTACTCCCGAGGATAAGAACTATAAAAGATTCTGTCTGGAGGAAGAGGAGAAATTACAAGAACACTAAAGATACCTTTACACGAGGGGTACATCACGTCTTTCACGTGAGTACTGGTACGCAATTAGCAGCCACCACCTTTTTAAAGATCTTCTCAAAGATCTTCCTATAAGACACTTCCACCACTTGCAATACGCCTACTACACTATCAGCGGCTACTTTTTTTGTCTCTTTGTCTCCAACCATTGAGGATAAGAACCATCCCGATACCCTGGAAGGAAATACAGGAGAAAATCCAGAGAACAAATATTTGAGATACTGCTAAGGAGAAAACACATCATAGTCCGAAACACGACCGAGGGAACAGACCCATTCAAGCTTGGAAATAAAGATACACAAGGAAAGGTTCAAAAACGTTTTACCGACATTACGTAACAAATCACCTCAGTCAATTTTGAGAACTATTTATCAGATATCTATATTATTCATCTTTATCTTTGTATGCATTGTAATCTCTGACGAGCGCAGACGTGATTTCTCATTTTTCTGTGTATACATGACAGTGACTGTTCACCTGACCCAGAGTTGTTCAATCCTCTGCCAGCCTGAGACTCTCTGCATCACCTAATCCTGCTCACCAATCACCAAGGACCAGGAAGTATAAATCAGGAGGCTGAGTTAGAAACGGGGCCAGTTCCTTGTGTCACACACAGCTATGTGTGAGCATTCTAGCTGAGCTCCCTAAAGTTGTGATCTCCAGAGCTCCCGTATCCCAGTACCTCAGTACCTCCGTGGTTCCAGCACCTCCGTGCCTCAGTACCTCAGTACCTCTGTGCCTCAGCATCTCCGTGCTTTCAGCACCTCCGTGCCTCAGCACCTCCGTGCCTCAGTACCTCCGTGCTTCCAGCACTTCCGTGCCTCCGTGCCTCTGCACCTCCATGCCTCAGCATCTCCGTGCTTTCTGCACCTCCGTGCCTCAGCACCTCCGTGCTTCCAGCGCCCCAGTGTCTCAACGCACCCCAGTGTCTCTACGCACCCCAGTGTCTCCACGCACTCAGTGTCTCTACGCACCTCAGTGCCTCCAATCACCTCAGTGCCTCCACGCACCTCAGTGCCTCTACGCACCTCAGTGTCTCTACGCACCCCAGTGTCTCTACGCACCCCAGTGTCTCTACGCACCCCAGTGCCTCTACACACCTCAGTGCCTCTACGCACCTCAGTGCCTCTATGCACCTCAGTGCCTCTACGCACCTCAGTGTCTCCAAGCACCTCAGTGTCTCCAAACACCTCAGTGTCTCCAAACACCTCAGTGTCTCCAAGCACCTCAGTGTCTCCAAGCATCTCAGTGTCCCCAAGCACCCCGTGCCCTTTAGCACAGTTGTACCTGTTATTCTTCACTGATTCATCAGCGCCTTTCCAGTTCTGTCTTTCAGGAGACCTTCAGCGCCCACACGTGCTTCCTGTCTGCCGACCTCATCCTGCATGAGGAGAACCTGGATTCGGCCATCTCTGCCGCGGTTCCTCTTCCCAGTCACCGGAAGAGACCCCGAGTCCACAACACTTCCAAACCAGGTCAGTGGTGGTATTCGTGTAGTCCTCCAGTCGCCCGCGCAGACTTCGCTAGCACCGGGTTCACAAAACCTTAGTCATGACAGTAGGAACTGGCCACATGGACCCGGCCAAAAGTGTTTGTCTGACGCAGGACCTCCTAAGCAATATTGCAGGACGCTTGGAAGGTCTGGAGTCGACTCAGCATCAATTGGCACAGTGTCTGCAGCGGAATTCTTTCTCCAGAGATTCTCTGACCTTCTGCTCTAAGACTCCTGACCAACTGCAGATTTTCTACCAGATGTTACTACAGTTACAAGAACTTTTGCCTAGTATTCTCTCTGTGATGCCTGATCTCCTCAGGAATACTACCAACGTTGTTGATCCTGTTTTGTCCCATCCAGTTAATAGAGTCTCTTCCTCTGCGCAAGGGAAAGTTTTTCATCAGAGCTATCCACGGCCCAAGCTCTCTGAAGCTGAACGTCAGCGGCGTAAGGAGCTACATCTCTGTCTTTACTGTGGAAATTCTGGTCATTTTGTTAAAGACTGCATTCTTCGCAAGCCAGGTAATAGTGACAAATCTCAGTATCATAGTGCTCATGTCTACAAGTCATCCACAGTATCCGATCCTTCTGCTGCTGACGGGGGTATCAAGAAGGCTACTCTTCTGAGAGAGACTCAAATTTATGACTGGGGTCCGGTGGTTAAAAGACCTTATCCCAAGTTGGGTGTCCAGAGAAGAATGTTCAAGCCATTTACAGTCACAGAGGAGTCCGTGTCCACAGCCCCAGGAGGGGCGTCTTCAGAGTGTCCAGCCCCAGGAGGGGCGTCTTCAGAGCGTCCAGCCCCAGTGAGGGGTTCAGAGCGTCCAGCCCCAGAGAGTCTTCAGAGTGCTGCCCAGCCAGAGAGTCTTCAGAGTGCTGCCCAGCCAGAGAGTCTTCAGAGTGCTGCCCAGCCAGAGAGTCTTCAGAGTGCTGCCCAGCCAGAGAGTCTACAGAGTGCTGCCCAGCCAGAGATTCTACAGAGTGCTGCCCAGCCAGAGATTCTACAGAGTGCTGCCCAGCCCCGTGAAGAGGGGGCTCTTGCCTCAGCCCAGCCCCGTGAAGTGGGGGCTCTTGCCTCAGCCCAGCCCCGTGAAGAGGGGGCTCCTGCCTTAGTTCAGCCCCGTGAAGAAAGGGCTCAGTCCATCCCGGTTCCAGCCGGTCCAGCCATACTCCAGGCCCAGCCTGGTCAGTCCGTCCCGGTTCCAGCCGGTCCAGCAATACTCCAGGCCCAGCCTGGTCAGTCCGTCCGGTTCCAGCCGGTCCAGCAATACTCCAGGCCCTGCCTGGTCAGTACGTCCCGGTTCCAGCCGGTCCAGCAATACTCCAGGCCCTGCCTGGTCAGTCCGTCCCGGTTCCAGCCGGTCCAGCAATATTCCAGGCCCTGCCTGGTCAGTCCGTCCCGGTTCCAGCCGGTCCAGCAATACTCCAGGCCCTGCCTGGTCAGTCCGTCACGGTTCCAGCCGGTCCAGCAATACTCCAGGACCAGCCTGGTCAGTCTCCTTTGGCTCCAGCCAATTCAAGTATCCTCGGATCCAATCCAGTCCTACTCGTCCAGCCAAAGCTTTCTTCAGTTTCATCCTCTAAGCTTTCGTCTGATGGTTTTCCACCTATTTACTTTGATGGAGATTTATTGCAATATGCCGCTCTGGTTGAACAATTTCTCTCTCGGATGGAGTCTGATCCTTCAGGTGCAGTAACTCCTTCCAACATTACTCGATATCTGTTCCTGGCATTCAGAGGAAGGGCTTTGGAGTGGGCCAACATGCTCTTTGAGAGTAATGATCCTGTGTTCCATGACTTACAGACTTTTAGTAACGCTGTAGTTAAAGAATTTAGTCCTAAACCTTTGGAATCTGCATCAACGGAGGTCCTAAATTCTTCTGTATGAATTTCTCAAGTTCCTCTAAGATTCAAGATGGGTGTCCGGAGTCCACCCTTGAAGAGGGGGATACTGTCACAATCCTGACTGTAGGTTTTATATTTGGTGACTTACCCCTGCCATCTGTCCTGGATCCTGTGTCTTTTCACTCACGGAGTTAAACAGCTTGTCAGCACTGAGTTTTCCTGAGTTCTCTGCCTGAGAGGTAATAGTTAATTAGCTCCACCTGTGGTGATCTCCTGTGTGAGGCTGAATTCAGTAATCTGAACTTTAGGTCTAAAAGCCAGCATCCTGTGTTTTGCAGAAGTCCAGGCTTCAGTGTTCTCTCGGCCTGCTAGGCCTCATTCTACATCACAGCCTTGGCTAGAGTAGTCACATGACAGTGACTGTTCACCTGACCCAGAGTTGTTCAATCCTCTGCCAGCCTGAGACTCTCTGCATCACCTAATCCTGCTCACCAATCACCAAGGACCAGGAAGTATAAATCAGGAGGCTGAGTTAGAAACGGGGCCAGTTCCTTGTGTCACACACAGCTATGTGTGAGCATTCTAGCTGAGCTCCCTAAAGTTGTGATCTCCAGAGCTCCCGTATCCCAGTACCTCAGTACCTCCGTGCTTCCAGCACCTCTGTGCCTCAGTACCTCAGTGCCTCAGTACCTCCGTGCCTCAGCATCTCCGTGCTTTCAGCACCTCCGTGCTTCCAGCACCTCCGTGCCTCAGTACCTCCGTGCTTCCAGCACCTCCGTGCCTCTGCACCTCCGTGCCTCAGCACCACCGTGCCTCAGCATCTCCGTGCTTTCTGCACCTCCGTGCCTCAGCACCTCCGTGCTTCCAGCGCCTCCGTGCCTCAGTACCTCCGTGCTTCCAGCACCTCCGTGCCTCTGTACCTCCGTGCTTCCAGCACGGAGGTGCTGAGGCACCTCTGTGCCTCTGCACCTCCGTGCCTCAGCACCTCCGTGCTTCCAGCACCTCCGTGCCTCAGTACCTCCGTGCTTCCAGCACCTCCGTGCCTCAGTACCTCCGTGCTTCCAGCACCTCAGTGCCTCTGCACCTCCGTGCCTCAGCACCTCCGTGCTTCCAGCACCTCCGTGCCTCAGTACCTCCGTGCTTCCAGCACCTCCGTGCCTCAGTACCTCCGTGCTTCCAGCACCTCAGTGCCTCTGCACCTCCGTGCCTCAGCACCTCCGTGCTTTCAGCACCTCCGTGCTTTCAGCACCTCCGTGCCTCAGTACCTCCGTGCCTCAGCATCTCCGTGCTTCCAGCACCTCCGTTCCTCGGCACCCCAGTGTCTCTACGCACCCCAGTGTCTCCACGCACCTCAGTGTCTCTACGCACCTCAGTGCCTCCAATCACCTCAGTGCCTCCACGCACCTCAGTGCCTCCACGCACCTCAGTGTCTCTACGCACCCCAGTGTCTCTACGCACCTCAGTGTCTCTACGCACCTCAGTGCCTCTACGCACCTCAGTGCCTCTACGCACCTCAGTGTCTCCAAGTACCTCAGTGTCTCCAAGTACCTCGGTGTCTCCAAGCACCTCGGTGTCTCCAAGCACCTCGGTGTCTCCAAGCACCTCGGTGTCTCCAAGCACCTCAGTGTCTCCAAACACCTCAGTGTCTCCAAACACCTCAGTGTCTCCAAGCACCTCAGTGTCTCCAAGCACCTCAGTGTCTCCAAGCATCTCAGTGTCCCCAAGCACCCCGTGCCCTTTAGCACAGTTGTACCTGTTATTCTTCACTGATTCATCAGCGCCTTTCCAGTTCTGTCTTTCAGGAGACCTTCAGCACCCACACGTGCTTCCTGTCTGCCGACCTCATCCTGCATGAGGAGAACCTGGATTCGGCCATCTCTGCCGCGGTTCCTCTTCCCAGTCACCGGAAGAGACCCTGAGTCCACAACACTTCCAAACCAGGTCAGTGGTGGTATTCGTGTAGTCCTCCAGTCGCCCGCGCAGACTTCGCTAGCACCGGGTTCACAAAACCTTAGTCATGACACCTTCATGTTCATGATATAAAGTGACATATAAGGAGATTGAAAACGCTTAGCATATTGGTTAGGGTGTGTGGCTGTTAAGATGAACATCTACCATCATACTCCAACATCAGGTGATGGTTCCAAGTCCCCCTCCCTACATTTTTTTGTTTTTGTTTTAAATCTTCCCTTTGTGTAAGACCAGGGTTTGGGAAAAAATAATACATCATAAAAAAATGAAAATGCATTTCTCACTTAAACAGCTTTTACTTTTATTAGGTTCTTTATTCAGTGTTGCTACATATTGCTTTATTGGCTCAGAGTCCATGGGGGACACATTGCATTCTATACAGGAGGCTGGGTTAGGGTTGTACTGGCCCTCAGGTGTACAGGGGAAACCCACAGTGGGGCCCACCCTAGACTCTTGGGATTAGTTTCCAAACTGTGAACTTTTACTATGCAGTACATTATACATATGTTACATTATACTGCACATGACTATGGTGTATTTTCTACTATACTATAAAGCAGTGGTTCTCAAACTGTGTGCCGTGGCACCCTGGGGTGCCTTGGGACACTTTCAGGGGTGCCTTGGATTAGTGGTCCATGACCAATTAAAATTATTTATGGTCAATGTAATAGGCAAAACCAGTGCTGGTGGCTGTCAATCATAAAATATGTGGACAAACAGAAGCAAATCTTGTCCCTCACCACACATTGGAACCTGAGGATGACATATAAACACAATTTACTTAATGTAATATTTCTTTCTACATTTCTCAGTAAGAAACTTTTGGCCTAGGGGTGCCGTAAATAAAAAAAAAAAATTCTGATACTCTAGGGCGCCGGGATTCAAAGAAGTTTGTGACCCACTGCTCTATAGCATTTACTACATATATTTATCAAGGGAACATAACATGCACTCTCTAATGGTGACGACAGATAAGAACCACTTGGCGGCTCATCTAGTCTGCCCATGTATACACTAGGTGCTACGTTTTTGTTGGGAAACAATTAACCTACCAGGAACCTGGAATACCCATGCAAGTGCAGTATGTACAAATTCCACACACTCAGGTCCATGGTGGGAATTGAACCTATGACCTTACTGTCTCAGGGCTGTAAGGCAGCAACGCTAACCATTACACCATCTGTACTGTGAAAGCTAGCCACCCAGTTAAGCATGGGCCACTGCCACTGCATTCCGCCGATGGGCCTTTCATTCCCCAGTCCAACACTGGGGAGGCTCATTACATTATATACTATAAAGGGGAACATGAGGAGAATATACAAACTCCACACAGTTAGGACCATGGTGGGAATCAGTGCTGTGAGGCAGTAATGATAACCATTTCATTATCCACACCGCCATACTGTATATGTATGTTTGAAAATATATAAGCAGTGTGTGTGTGTGTGTGTGTATATATATATATATATATATATATACTTTATCATTATGCATTACGGTCAACATAATTTGCATATGCAAATTAGTTTACCCATAATGCATTGTGGTTGTAAATGATGTAATGTTTGCACTTTATTTATGCGTAATTGACATATAGGAATCAAGAAATAGTGATTAGCACATAGTAAGCATTATAAATGAATAAAGTATATGTACATTGTATATATAAAAAACAATTTAGAAAAAAGAACCCAACTCTTCCTAGACCTTCATGTTTATGATATAAAGTGACATATAAGGAGATTGAAAACACTTAGCATATTGGTTAGGGTGTGTGGCTGTTAAGATGAACATCTACCATCATACTCCAACATCAGGTGATGGTTCCAAGTCCCCCTCCCTACATTTTTTTTTTTTTTAATCTTCCCTTTGTGTAAGACCAGGGTTGGGGGAAAAAATAATACATCATAAAAAAATTAAAATGCATTTCTCACTTAAACAGCTTTTACTTTTATTAGGTTCTTTATTCAGTGTTGCTACATATTGCTTTATTGGCTCAGAGTCCATGGGGGACACATTGCATTCTATACAGGAGGCTGGGTTAGGGTTGTACTGGCCCTCAGGTGTACAGGGGAAACCCACAGTGGGGCTCACCCTAGACTCTTGGGATCAGTTTCCAGACTGTGAACTTTTACTATGCAGTACATTATACATATGTTACATTATACTGCACATGACTATGGTGTATTTTCTACTATACTATATAGCAGTGGTTCTCAAACTGTGTGCCGTGGCACCCTGGGGTGCCTTGGGACACTTTCAGGGGTGCCTTGGATTAGTGGTCCATGACCAATTAAAATTATTTATGGTCAATGTAATAGGCAAAACCAGTGCTGGTGGCTGTCAATCATAAAATATGTGGACAAACAGAAGCAAATCTTGTCCCTCACCACACATCGGAACCTGAGGATGACATATAAACACAATTTACTTAATGTAATATTTCTTTCTACATTTCTCAGTAAGAAACTTTTGGCCTAGGGGTGCCGTAAAAAAAAAAAAAAAAAATTCTGATACTCTAGGGCACCGGGATTCAAAGAAGTTTGTGACCCACTGCTCTATAGCATTTACTACATATATTTATCAAGGGGATCATAACATGCACTCTCTAATGGTGACGACAGATAAGAACCACTTGGCGGCTCATCTAGTCTGCCCATGTATACACTAGGTGCTACGTTTTTGTTGGGAAACAATTAACCTACCAGGAACCCGGAATACCCATGCAAGTGCAGTATGTACAAATTCCACACACTCAGGTCCATGGTGGGAATTGAACCTATGACCTTACTGTCTCAGGGCTGTAAGGCAGCAACGCTAACCATTACACCATCTGTACTGTGAAAGCTAGCCACCCAGTTAAGCATGGGCCACTGCCACTGCATTCCGCCGATGGGCCTTTCATTCCCCAGTCCAACACTGGGGAGGCTCATTACATTATATACTATAAAGGGGAACATGAGGAGAATATACAAACTCCACACAGTTAGGACCATGGTGGGAATCAGTGCTGTGAGGCAGTAATGATAACCATTTCATTATCCACACCGCCATACTGTATATGTATGTTTGAAAATATATAAGGTGTATGTGTGTGTGTGTGTGTGTGTGTGTGTGTGTGTGTGTGTGTGTGTGTGTGTGTGTGTGTGTGTGTGTGTGTGTATATACTTTATCATTATGCATTACGGTCAACATAATTTGCATATGCAAATTAGTTTACCCATAATGCATTGTGATTGTAAATGATGTAATGTTTGCACTTTATTTATGCGTAATTGACATGTAGGAATCAAGAAATAGTGATTAGCACATAGTAAGCATTATAAATGAATAAAGTATATGTACATTGTATATTTAAAAAACAATTTAGAAAAAAGAACCCAACTCTTCCTAAGCCTTCATGTTTATGATATAAAGTGACATATAAGGAGATTGAAAACACTTAGCATATTGGTTAGGGTGTGTGGCTGTTAAGATGAACATCTACCATCATACTCCAACATCAGGTGATGGTTCCAAGTCCCCCTCCCTACATTTTTTTTTTTTTTTTTTTTAAATCTTCCCTTTGTGTAAGACCAGGGTTGGGGAAAAAAATAATACATCATAAAAAAATGAAAATGCATTTCTCACTTAAACAGCTTTTACTTTTATTAGGTTCTTTATTTAGTGTTGCTACATATTGCTTTATTGGCTCAGAGTCCATGGGGGACACATTGCATTCTATACAGGAGGCTGGGTTAGGGTTGTACTGGCCCTCAGGTGTACAGGGGAAACCCACAGTGGGGCCCACCCTAGACTCTTGGGATCAGTTTCCAGACTGTGAACTTTTACTATGCAGTACATTATACATATGTTACATTATACTGCACATGACTATGGTGTATTTTCTACTATACTATATAGCAGTGGTTCTCAAACTGTGTGCCGTGGCACCCTGGGGTGCCTTGGGACACTTTCAGGGGTGCCTTGGATTAGTGGTCCATGACCAATTAAAATTATTTATGGTCAATGTAATAGGCAAAACCAGTTCTGGTGGCTGTCAATCATAAAATATGTGGACAAACAGAAGCAAATCTTGTCCCTCACCACACATTGGAACCTGAGGATGACATATAAACACAATTTACTTAATGTAATATTTCTTTCTACATTTCTCAGTAAGAAACTTTTGGCCTAGGGGTGCCGTAAAAAAAAAAAAATCTGATACTCTAGTGCGCCGGGATTCAAAGAAGTTTGTGACCCATTGCTCTATAGCATTTACTACATATATTTATCAAGGGGATCATAACATGCACTCTCTAATGGTGACGACAGATAAGAACCACTTGGCGGCTCATCTAGTCTGCCCATGTATACACTAGGTGCTACGTTTTTATTGGGAAACAATTAACCTACCAGGAACCTGGAATACCTATGCAAGTGCAGTATGTACAAATTCCACACACTCAGGTCCATGGTGGGAATTGAACCTATGACCTTACTGTCTCAGGGCTGTAAGGCAGCAACGCTAACCATTACACCATCTGTACTGTGAAAGCTAGCCACCCAGTTAAGCATGGGCCACTGCCACTGCATTCCGCCGATGGGCCTTTCATTCCCCAGTCCAGCACTGGGGAGGCTCATTACATTATATACTATAAAGGGGAACATGAGGAGAATATACAAACTCCACACAGTTAGGACCATGGTGGGAATCAGTGCTGTGAGGCAGTAATGATAACCATTTCATTATCCACACCGCCATACTGTATATGTATGTTTGAAAATATATAAGCAGTGTGTGTGTGTATATATATATATATATATATATATATATATATACTTTATAATTATGAATTACGGTCAACATAATTTGCATATGCAAATTAGTTTACCCATAATGCATTGTGATTGTAAATTATGTAATGTTTGCACTTTATTTATGCGTAATTGACATATAGGAATCAAGAAATAGTGATAAACATATAGTAAGCATTATAAATTAATAAAGTATATGTACATTGTATATATAAAAAACAATTTTGAAAAAAGCATCCAACTCTTCCTAAGCCTTCTGTCACAATCCTGACTGTAGGTTTTATATTTGGTGACTTACCCCTGCCATCTGTCCTGGATTCTGTGTCTTTTCACTCACGGAGTTAAACAGCTTGTCAGCACTGAGTTTTCCTGAGTTCTCTGCCTGAGAGGTAATAGTTAATTAGCTCCACCTGTGGTGATCTCCTGTGTGAGGCTGAATTCAGTAATCTGAACTTTAGGTCTAAAAGCCAGCATCCTGTGTTTTGCAGAAGTCCAGGCTTCAGTGTTCTCTCGGCCTGCTAGGCCTCATTCTACATCACAGCCTTGGCTAGAGTAGTCACATGACAGTGACTGTTCACCTGACCCAGAGTTGTTCAATCCTCTGCCAGCCTGAGACTCTCTGCATCACCTAATCCTGCTCACCAATCATTAAGGACCAGGAAGTATAAATCAGGAGGCTGAGTTAGAAACGGGGCCAGTTCCTTGTGTCACACACAGCTATGTGTGAGCATTCTAGCTGAGCTCCCTAAAGTTGTGATCTCCAGAGCTCCCGTATCCCAGTACCTCAGTACCTCCGTGCTTCCAGCACGTCCGTGCCTCAGTACCTCAGTACCTCTGTGCCTCAGCATCTCCGTGCTTTCAGCACCTCCGTGCCTCAGCACCTCCGTGCCTCAGTACCTCCGTGCTTCCAGCACCTCCATGCCTCAGCATCTCCGTGCTTTCTGCACCTCCGTGCCTCAGCACCTCCGTGCTTCCAGCGCCTCCGTGCCTCAGTACCTCCGTGCTTCCAGCACCTCCGTGCCTCTGTACCTCCGTGCTTCCAGCACCTCCGTGCCTCTGCACCTCCGTGCCTCAGCACCTCCGTGCTTCCAGCACCTCCGTGCCTCAGTACCTCTGTGCTTCCAGCACCTCCGTGCCTCTGCACCTCCGTGCTTCCAGCACCTCCGTGCCTCAGTGCCTCCGCACCTCCGTGCTTTCAGCACCTCCGTGCCTCAGTACCTCCGTGCTTCCAGCACCTCCGTGCCTCCGTGCCTCAGCATCTCCGTGCTTCCAGCACCTCCGTGCCTCAGCACCCCAGTGTCTCTACGCACCCCAGTGTCTCTATGCACCCCAGTGTCTCCACGCACCTCAGTGTCTCTACGCACCTCAGTGCCTCCAATCACCTCAGTGCCTCCACGCACCTCAGTGCCTCTACGCACCTCAGTGTCTCTACGCACCCCAGTGTCTCTACGCACCTCAGTGTCTCTACGCACCTCAGTGCCTCTACGCACCTCAGTGCCTCTACGCACCTCAGTGTCTCCAAGTACCTCAGTGTCTCCAAGCACCTCAGTGTCTCCAAGCACCTCAGTGTCTCCAAGCACCTCAGTGTCTCCAAACACCTCAGTGTCTCCAAGCACCTCAGTGTCTCCAAGCATCTCAGTGTCCCCAAGCACCCCGTGCCCTTTAGCACAGTTGTACCTGTTATTCTTCACTGATTCATCAGCGCCTTTCCAGTTCTGTCTTTCAGGAGACCTTCAGCGCCCACACGTGCTTCCTGTCTGCCGACCTCATCCTGCATGAGGAGAACCTGGATTCGGCCATCTCTGCCGCGGTTCCTCTTCCCAGTCACCGGAAGAGACCCCGAGTCCACAACACTTCCAAACCAGGTCAGTGGTGGTATTCGTGTAGTCCTCCAGTCGCCCGCGCAGACTTCGCTAGCACCGGGTTCACAAAACCTTAGTCATGACAGTAGGAACTGGCCACATGGACCCGGCCGAAAGTGTTTGTCTGACGCAGGACCTCCTAAGCAATATTGCAGGACGCTTGGAAGGTCTGGAGTCGACTCAGCATCAATTGGCACAGTGTCTGCAGCGGAATTCTTTCTCCAGAGATTCTCTGACCTTCTGCTCTAAGACTCCTGACCAACTGCAGATTTTCTACCAGATGTTACTACAGTTACAAGAACTTTTGCCTAGTATTCTCTCTGTGATGCCTGATCTCCTCAGGAATACTACCAACGTTGTTGATCCTGTTTTGTCCCATCCAGTTAATAGAGTCTCTTCCTCTGCGCAAGGGAAAGTTTTTCATCAGAGCTATCCACGGCCCAAGCTCTCTGAAGCTGAACGTCAGCGGCGTAAGGAGCTACATCTCTGTCTTTACTGTGGAAATTCTGGTCATTTTGTTAAAGACTGCATTCTTCGCAAGCCAGGTAATAGTGACAAATCTCAGTATCATAGTGCTCATGTCTACAAGTCATCCACAGTATCCGATCCTTCTGCTGCTGACGGGGGTATCAAGAAGGCTACTCTTCTGAGAGAGACTCAAATTTATGACTGGGGTCCGGTGGTTAAAAGACCTTATCCCAAGTTGGGTGTCCAGAGAAGAATGTTCAAGCCATTTACAGTCACAGAGGAGTCCGTGTCCACAGCCCCAGGAGGGGCGTCTTCAGAGTGTCCAGCCCCAGGAGGGGCGTCTTCAGAGCGTCCAGCCCCAGTGAGGGGTTCAGAGCGTCCAGCCCCAGAGAGTCTTCAGAGTGCTGCCCAGCCAGAGAGTCTTCAGAGTGCTGCCCAGCCAGAGAGTCTTCAGAGTGCTGCCCAGCCAGAGAGTCTTCAGAGTGCTGCCCAGCCAGAGAGTCTACAGAGTGCTGCCCAGCCAGAGAGTCTACAGAGTGCTGCCCAGCCAGAGATTCTACAGAGTGCTGCCCAGCCAGAGATTCTACAGAGTGCTGCCCAGCCAGAGATTCTACAGAGTGCTGCCCAGCCAGAGATTCTACAGAGTGCTGCCCAGCCCCGTGAAGAGGGGGCTCTTGCCTCAGCCCAGCCCCGTGAAGTGGGGGCTCTTGCCTCAGCCCAGCCCCGTGAAGAGGGGGCTCCTGCCTTAGTTCAGCCCCGTGAAGAAAGGGCTCAGTCCATCCCGGTTCCAGCCATACTCCAGGCCCAGCCTGGTCAGTCCGTCCCGGTTCCAGCCGGTCCAGCAATACTCCAGGCCCAGCCTGGTCAGTCCGTCCGGTTCCAGCCGGTCCAGCAATACTCCAGGCCCTGCCTGGTCAGTACGTCCCGGTTCCAGCCGGTCCAGCAATACTCCAGGCCCTGCCTGGTCAGTCCGTCCCGGTTCCAGCCGGTCCAGCAATATTCCAGGCCCTGCCTGGTCAGTCCGTCCCGGTTCCAGCCGGTCCAGCAATACTCCAGGCCCTGCCTGGTCAGTCCGTCACGGTTCCAGCCGGTCCAGCAATACTCCAGGACCAGCCTGGTCAGTCTCCTTTGGCTCCAGCCAATTCAAGTATCCTCGGATCCAATCCAGTCCTACTCGTCCAGCCAAAGCTTTCTTCAGTTTCATCCTCTAAGCTTTCGTCTGATGGTTTTCCACCTATTTACTTTGATGGAGATTTATTGCAATATGCCGCTCTGGTTGAACAATTTCTCTCTCGGATGGAGTCTGATCCTTCAGGTGCAGTAACTCCTTCCAACATTACTCGATATCTGTTCCTGGCATTCAGAGGAAGGGCTTTGGAGTGGGCCAACATGCTCTTTGAGAGTAATGATCCTGTGTTCCATGACTTACAGACTTTTAGTAACGCTGTAGTTAAAGAATTTAGTCCTAAACCTTTGGAATCTGCATCAACGGAGGTCCTAAATTCTTCTGTATGAATTTCTCAAGTTCCTCTAAGATTCAAGATGGGTGTCCGGAGTCCACCCTTGAAGAGGGGGATACTGTCACAATCCTGACTGTAGGTTTTATATTTGGTGACTTACCCCTGCCATCTGTCCTGGATCCTGTGTCTTTTCACTCACGGAGTTAAACAGCTTGTCAGCACTGAGTTTTCCTGAGTTCTCTGCCTGAGAGGTAATAGTTAATTAGCTCCACCTGTGGTGATCTCCTGTGTGAGGCTGAATTCAGTAATCTGAACTTTAGGGCTAAAAGCCAGCATCCTGTGTTTTGCAGAAGTCCAGGCTTCAGTGTTCTCTCGGCCTGCTAGGCCTCATTCTACATCACAGCCTTGGCTAGAGTAGTCACATGACAGTGACTGTTCACCTGACCCAGAGTTGTTCAATCCTCTGCCAGCCTGAGACTCTCTGCATCACCTAATCCTGCTCACCAATCACCAAGGACCAGGAAGTATAAATCAGGAGGCTGAGTTAGAAACGGGGCCAGTTCCTTGTGTCACACACAGCTATGTGTGAGCATTCTAGCTGAGCTCCCTAAAGTTGTGATCTCCAGAGCTCCCGTATCCCAGTACCTCAGTACCTCCGTGCTTCCAGCACCTCTGTGCCTCAGTACCTCAGTGCCTCAGTACCTCCGTGCCTCAGCATCTCCGTGCTTTCAGCACCTCCGTGCTTCCAGCACCTCCGTGCCTCAGTACCTCCGTGCTTCCAGCACCTCCGTGCCTCTGCACCTCCGTGCCTCAGCACCACCGTGCCTCAGCATCTCCGTGCTTTCTGCACCTCCGTGCCTCAGCACCTCCGTGCTTCCAGCGCCTCCGTGCCTCAGTACCTCCGTGCTTCCAGCACCTCCGTGCCTCTGTACCTCCGTGCTTCCAGCACGGAGGTGCTGAGGCACCTCTGTGCCTCTGCACCTCTGTGCCTCAGCACCTCCGTGCCTCAGTACCTCCGTGCTTCCAGCACCTCCGTGCCTCAGTACCTCCGTGCTTCCAGCACCTCAGTGCCTCTGCACCTCCGTGCCTCAGCACCTCCGTGCTTCCAGCACCTCCGTGCCTCAGTACCTCCGTGCTTCCAGCACCTCCGTGCCTCAGTACCTCCGTGCTTCCAGCACCTCAGTGCCTCTGCACCTCCGTGCTTTCAGCACCTCCGTGCCTCAGTACCTCCGTGCCTCAGCATCTCCGTGCTTCCAGCACCTCCATTCCTCGGCACCCCAGTGTCTCTACGCACCCCAGTGTCTCCACGCACCTCAGTGTCTCTACGCACCTCAGTGCCTCCAATCACCTCAGTGCCTCCACGCACCTCAGTGCCTCTACGCACCTCAGTGTCTCTACGCACCCCAGTGTCTCTATGCACCTCAGTGTCTCTACGCACCTCAGTGCCTCTACGCACCTCAGTGCCTCTACGCACCTCAGTGTCTCCAAGTACCTCAGTGTCTCCAAGCACCTCAGTGTCTCCAAGCACCTCGGTGTCTCCAAGCACCTCAGTGTCTCCAAACACCTCAGTGTCTCCAAACACCTCAGTGTCTCCAAGCACCTCAGTGTCTCCAAGCACCTCAGTGTCTCCAAGCATCTCAGTGTCCCCAAGCACCCCGTGCCCTTTAGCACAGTTGTACCTGTTATTCTTCACTGATTCATCAGCGCCTTTCCAGTTCTGTCTTTCAGGAGACCTTCAGCACCCACACGTGCTTCCTGTCTGCCGACCTCATCCTGCATGAGGAGAACCTGGATTCGGCCATCTCTGCCGCGGTTCCTCTTCCCAGTCACCGGAAGAGACCCTGAGTCCACAACACTTCCAAACCAGGTCAGTGGTGGTATTCGTGTAGTCCTCCAGTCGCCCGCGCAGACTTCGCTAGCACCGGGTTCACAAAACCTTAGTCATGACACCTTCATGTTCATGATATAAAGTGACATATAAGGAGATTGAAAACGCTTAGCATATTGGTTAGGGTGTGTGGCTGTTAAGATGAACATCTACCATCATACTCCAACATCAGGTGATGGTTCCAAGTCCCCCTCCCTACATTTTTTTGTTTTTGTTTTAAATCTTCCCTTTGTGTAAGACCAGGGTTTGGGAAAAAATAATACATCATAAAAAAATGAAAATGCATTTCTCACTTAAACAGCTTTTACTTTTATTAGGTTCTTTATTCAGTGTTGCTACATATTGCTTTATTGGCTCAGAGTCCATGGGGGACACATTGCATTCTATACAGGAGGCTGGGTTAGGGTTGTACTGGCCCTCAGGTGTACAGGGGAAACCCACAGTGGGGCCCACCCTAGACTCTTGGGATTAGTTTCCAAACTGTGAACTTTTACTATGCAGTACATTATACATATGTTACATTATACTGCACATGACTATGGTGTATTTTCTACTATACTATAAAGCAGTGGTTCTCAAACTGTGTGCCGTGGCACCCTGGGGTGCCTTGGGACACTTTCAGGGGTGCCTTGGATTAGTGGTCCATGACCAATTAAAATTATTTATGGTCAATGTAATAGGCAAAACCAGTGCTGGTGGCTGTCAATCATAAAATATGTGGACAAACAGAAGCAAATCTTGTCCCTCACCACACATTGGAACCTGAGGATGACATATAACCACAATTTACTTAATGTAATATATCTTTCTACATTTCTCAGTAAGAAACTTTTGGCCTAGGGGTGCCGTAAATAAAAAAAAAAAATTCTGATACTCTAGGGCGCCGGGATTCAAAGAAGTTTGTGACCCACTGCTCTATAGCATTTACTACATATATTTATCAAGGGAACATAACATGCACACTCTAATGGTGACGACAGATAAGAACCACTTGGCGGCTCATCTAGTCTGCCCATGTATACACTAGGTGCTACGTTTTTGTTGGGAAACAATTAACCTACCAGGAACCTGGAATACCCATGCAAGTGCAGTATGTACAAATTCCACACACTCAGGTCCATGGTGGGAATTGAACCTATGACCTTACTGTCTCAGGGCTGTAAGGCAGCAACGCTAACCATTACACCATCTGTACTGTGAAAGCTAGCCACCCAGTTAAGCATGGGCCTTTCATTCCCCAGTCCAACACTGGGGAGGCTCATTACATTATATACTATAAAGGGGAACATGAGGAGAATATACAAACTCCACACAGTTAGGACCATGGTGGGAATCAGTGCTGTGAGGCAGTAATGATAACCATTTCATTATCCACACCGCCATACTGTATATGTATGTTTGAAAATATATAAGCAGTGTGTGTGTGTGTGTGTGTGTATATATATATATATATATATATATATATATATATATATATATATATATATACTTTATCATTATGCATTACGGTCAACATAATTTGCATATGCAAATTAGTTTACCCATAATGCATTGTGATTGTAAATGATGTAATGTTTGCACTTTATTTATGCGTAATTGACATATAGGAATCAAGAAATAGTGATTAGCACATAGTAAGCATTATAAATGAATAAAGTATATGTACATTGTATATATAAAAAACAATTTAGAAAAAAGAACCCAACTCTTCCTAGACCTTCATGTTTATGATATAAAGTGACATATAAGGAGATTGAAAACACTTAGCATATTGGTTAGGGTGTGTGGCTGTTAAGATGAACATCTACCATCATACTCCAACATCAGGTGATGGTTCCAAGTCCCCCTCCCTACATTTTTTTTTTTTTAATCTTCCCTTTGTGTAAGACCAGGGTTGGGGGAAAAAATAATACATCATAAAAAAATTAAAATGCATTTCTCACTTAAACAGCTTTTACTTTTATTAGGTTCTTTATTCAGTGTTGCTACATATTGCTTTATTGGCTCAGAGTCCATGGGGGACACATTGCATTCTATACAGGAGGCTGGGTTAGGGTTGTACTGGCCCTCAGGTGTACAGGGGAAACCCACAGTGGGGCTCACCCTAGACTCTTGGGATCAGTTTCCAGACTGTGAACTTTTACTATGCAGTACATTATACATATGTTACATTATACTGCACATGACTATGGTGTATTTTCTACTATACTATATAGCAGTGGTTCTCAAACTGTGTGCCGTGGCACCCTGGGGTGCCTTGGGACACTTTCAGGGGTGCCTTGGATTAGTGGTCCATGACCAATTAAAATTATTTATGGTCAATGTAATAGGCAAAACCAGTGCTGGTGGCTGTCAATCATAAAATATGTGGACAAACAGAAGCAAATCTTGTCCCTCACCACACATCGGAACCTGAGGATGACATATAAACACAATTTACTTAATGTAATATTTCTTTCTACATTTCTCAGTAAGAAACTTTTGGCCTAGGGGTGCCGTAAAAAAAAAAAAAATTCTGATACTCTAGGGCACCGGGATTCAAAGAAGTTTGTGACCCACTGCTCTATAGCATTTACTACATATATTTATCAAGGGGATCATAACATGCACTCTCTAATGGTGACGACAGATAAGAACCACTTGGCGGCTCATCTAGTCTGCCCATGTATACACTAGGTGCTACGTTTTTGTTGGGAAACAATTAACCTACCAGGAACCTGGAATACCCATGCAAGTGCAGTATGTACAAATTCCACACACTCCGGTCCATGGTGGGAATTGAACCTATGACCTTACTGTCTCAGGGCTGTAAGGCAGCAACGCTAACCATTACACCATCTGTACTGTGAAAGCTAGCCACCCAGTTAAGCATGGGCCACTGCCACTGCATTCCGCCGATGGGCCTTTCATTCCCCAGTCCAACACTGGGGAGGCTCATTACATTATATACTATAAAGGGGAACATGAGGAGAATATACAAACTCCACACAGTTAGGACCATGGTGGGAATCAGTGCTGTGAGGCAGTAATGATAACCATTTCATTATCCACACCGCCATACTGTATATGTATGTTTGAAAATATATAAGCAGTGTGTGTGTGTGTGTGTATATATATATATATATATATATATATATACTTTATCATTATGCATTACGGTCAACATAATTTGCATATGCAAATTAGTTTACCCATAATGCATTGTGATTGTAAATGATGTAATGTTTGCACTTTATTTATGCGTAATTGACATATAGGAATCAAGAAATAGTGATTAGCACATTTACTATTAGCACATTTACTAAATGAATAAAGTATATGTACATTGTATATATAAAAAACAATTTAGAAAAAAGAACCCAACTCTTCCTAGACCTTCATGTTTATGATATAAAGTGACATATAAGGAGATTGAAAACACTTAGCATATTGGTTAGGGTGTGTGGCTGTTAAGATGAACATCTACCATCATACTCCAACATCAGGTGATGGTTCCAAGTCCCCCTCCCTACATTTTTTTTTTTTTTAATCTTCCCTTTGTGTAAGACCAGGGTTGGGGGAAAAAATAATACATCATAAAAAAATTAAAATGCATTTCTCACTTAAACAGCTTTTACTTTTATTAGGTTCTTTATTCAGTGTTGCTACATATTGCTTTATTGGCTCAGAGTCCATGGGGGACACATTGCATTCTATACAGGAGGCTGGGTTAGGGTTGTACTGGCCCTCAGGTGTACAGGGGAAACCCACAGTGGGGCTCACCCTAGACTCTTGGGATCAGTTTCCAGACTGTGAACTTTTACTATGCAGTACATTATACATATGTTACATTATACTGCACATGACTATGGTGTATTTTCTACTATACTATATAGCAGTGGTTCTCAAACTGTGTGCCGTGGCACCCTGGGGTGCCTTGGGACACTTTCAGGGGTGCCTTGGATTAGTGGTCCATGACCAATTAAAATTATTTATGGTCAATGTAATAGGCAAAACCAGTGCTGGTGGCTGTCAATCATAAAATATGTGGACAAACAGAAGCAAATCTTGTCCCTCACCACACATCGGAACCTGAGGATGACATATAAACACAATTTACTTAATGTAATATTTCTTTCTACATTTCTCAGTAAGAAACTTTTGGCCTAGGGGTGCCGTAAAAAAAAATAAAAAAAATTCTGATACTCTAGGGCACCGGGATTCAAAGAAGTTTGTGACCCACTGCTCTATAGCATTTACTACATATATTTATCAAGGGGATCATAACATGCACTCTCTAATGGTGACGACAGATAAGAACCACTTGGCGGCTCATCTAGTCTGCCCATGTATACACTAGGTGCTACGTTTTTGTTGGGAAACAATTAACCTACCAGGAACCTGGAATACCCATGCAAGTGCAGTATGTACAAATTCCACACACTCCGGTCCATGGTGGGAATTGAACCTATGACCTTACTGTCTCAGGGCTGTAAGGCAGCAACGCTAACCATTACACCATCTGTACTGTGAAAGCTAGCCACCCAGTTAAGCATGGGCCACTGCCACTGCATTCCGCCGATGGGCCTTTCATTCCCCAGTCCAACACTGGGGAGGCTCATTACATTATATACTATAAAGGGGAACATGAGGAGAATATACAAACTCCACACAGTTAGGACCATGGTGGGAATCAGTGCTGTGAGGCAGTAATGATAACCATTTCATTATCCACACCGCCATACTGTATATGTATGTTTGAAAATATATAAGGTGTGTGTGTGTGTGTGTGTGTGTGTGTGTGTGTGTGTGTGTGTGTGTGTGTGTGTGTGTGTGTGTGTGTATACTTTATCATTATGCATTACGGTCAACATAATTTGCATATGCAAATTAGTTTACCCATAATGCATTGTGATTGTAAATGATGTAATGTTTGCACTTTATTTATGCGTAATTGACATGTAGGAATCAAGAAATAGTGATTAGCACATAGTAAGCATTATAAATGAATAAAGTATATGTACATTGTATATTTAAAAAACAATTTGGAAAAAAGAACCCAACTCTTCCTAAGCCTTCATGTTTATGATATAAAGTGACATATAAGGAGATTGAAAACACTTAGCATATTGGTTAGGGTGTGTGGCTGTTAAGATGAACATCTACCATCATACTCCAACATCAGGTGATGGTTCCAAGTCCCCCTCCCTACATTTTTTTTTTTTTTTTTTTTAAATCTTCCCTTTGTGTAAGACCAGGGTTGGGGAAAAAAATAATACATCATAAAAAAATGAAAATGCATTTCTCACTTAAACAGCTTTTACTTTTATTAGGTTCTTTATTTAGTGTTGCTACATATTGCTTTATTGGCTCAGAGTCCATGTGGGACACATTGCATTCTATACAGGAGGCTGGGTTAGGGTTGTACTGGCCCTCAGGTGTACAGGGGAAACCCACAGTGGGGCCCACCCTAGACTCTTGGGATCAGTTTCCAGACTGTGAACTTTTACTATGCAGTACATTATACATATGTTACATTATACTGCACATGACTATGGTGTATTTTCTACTATACTATATAGCAGTGGTTCTCAAACTGTGTGCCGTGGCACCCTGGGGTGCCTTGGGACACTTTCAGGGGTGCCTTGGATTAGTGGTCCATGACCAATTAAAATTATTTATGGTCAATGTAATAGGCAAAACCAGTTCTGGTGGCTGTCAATCATAAAATATGTGGACAAACAGAAGCAAATCTTGTCCCTCACCACACATTGGAACCTGAGGATGACATATAAACACAATTTACTTAATGTAATATTTCTTTCTACATTTCTCAGTAAGAAACTTTTGGCCTAGGGGTGCCGTAAAAAAAAAAAAATCTGATACTCTAGTGCGCCGGGATTCAAAGAAGTTTGTGACCCACTGCTCTATAGCATTTACTACATATATTTATCAAGGGGATCATAACATGCACTCTCTAATGGTGACGACAGATAAGAACCACTTGGCGGCTCATCTAGTCTGCCCATGTATACACTAGGTGCTACGTTTTTATTGGGAAACAATTAACCTACCAGGAACCTGGAATACCTATGCAAGTGCAGTATGTACAAATTCCACACACTCAGGTCCATGGTGGGAATTGAACCTATGACCTTACTGTCTCAGGGCTGTAAGGCAGCAACGCTAACCATTACACCATCTGTACTGTGAAAGCTAGCCACCCAGTTAAGCATGGGCCACTGCCACTGCATTCCGCCGATGGGCCTTTCATTCCCCAGTCCAGCACTGGGGAGGCTCATTACATTATATACTATAAAGGGGAACATGAGGAGAATATACAAACTCCACACAGTTAGGACCATGGTGGGAATCAGTGCTGTGAGGCAGTAATGATAACCATTTCATTATCCACACCGCCATACTGTATATGTATGTTTGAAAATATATAAGCAGTGTGTGTGTGTATATATATATATATATATATATATATATATAACAACAAAAAATGCTCCGGCACTCCAGAAATCCCGTAGGACCGACTTGCTCAGGTGCCCTCCCCTGGGGGGTCACCCCAGATTACACACGACGACAGAAAGAGGCGGCACTCAGAGACTTAGAAACAGTGCAAAACTTGTATTAGGTGCGATCTACGTTTCGGGGACCAACTCCCCTTCGTCAGGATAACTGCACAAGTGGTACAAACAGACTTATATAACAGTGAACTTACCCCCACATCAGAATCCCCACGCCCGTTCTCCTCTGGCCACGCCACTCAGGCTTCCGGCAGGCGTCACTGCTCACTCCGGCGAAACCGGAAGTGACGTCGCGGCTCCCTCCTGTGTGACCATGGAGACGCTAAACAATAACAAAAGCAAGTGTATGAACATCGTGTCTGGCAATAAGACTGCAGCATAAATGGCAATACAGATTAAGTGCATCCAAATAACATAACCATACAGTAATCGTGTTGCATAATGTAAAAATAGTTTAAAAAATATATCTAGTCAATCTAGATGAGCTTTGCAATTATTTAAAACAGACGGTGTCCCTATTTTCAAGTGGGCACCTACTTGTGCATAGTGGATTAAAACTCAGTAAATGTGAATAACAACATTACGGTGCGTCTAGATCACTCTGTGCCACTTAAGAACCTCCATATGATTACTACATTAATAAAATAACATCCTGCGCTGACACCTATAAAGGCTTCCTAGTAAATCAGGCCCTCATGGGGCAAGAAATATGCTGCCTCATAGAAGACACCTTGTAGATCTATACAGTTATAACAAGATGTGCAGGTCACGACAATTATGAACATACCTGAGAAGTTATAACAGATTATAAAGACTATTTATAAAAAATTGATGAGGCCCAGGCTCTCATTGAGCCCGCCTGGTTTAAGTGTATTGAGCCTATGTATCCACCTAGACTCAAGCTGTAGCAATTTCTTGCCCCTGTTGCCCCCCCGAGGGGCCTCGGGGACATGGTCAATGATACGATGTTTGAACGTGGCCATGCTATGCCTGTGTTCGAGAAAATGCTTGGCCACTGGCTGCTCACCCTCCCCAGTTGACAGCGCGTTTCTGATGGCAAGCCTATGTTGCGCCATCCTCACCTTGAATTGGCATTCCGTTTTACCAATATAATAACGCCCGCATGGGCAAATAATGGCATAAACCACATATTTCGAGGTACACGTAAGGGGCCATCTGATGTTAAATTTCTTACCCGAGAAGGGATGTGAGATGCTGTCTCCGGGAGACATGTGGGTACACGTAGTGCAGCCTGAGCACTTAAAACAGCCATTTTTGCGGGATAGAAAATGCCTAGGAGGAGGTGGTTTAAACCTGGTCATATCAGTTTTAACTAACCAGTCTCTGATGTTTCTGCCTCGTGTATAACTGGGCATCACTCTCTTGTCTCGAAAGGACTTTAAGTCTGGGTCAGTGGCCACCAAAGGCCACAGTTGACGCAGCTTCTTTGCACTTTGCTCACTCTGGGTGCTGAATTCAGTGATCCATGGAATGACTTTGGTCATATCCTGTGCCTGTCTGGGTGATAATAACTCCTCCCTATTTTTAGCTGCAGCTTTTTGTTTGGCTGTGCGGAGGAGGTCGCATGGATACCCTCTCTCAGCAAACCTCTGCTCCATTTCCTCCAATTGTGTCTCTTTCACCTTGGTGTTACTATTAACCCTGCACACCCTGAGGAACTGGGAATACGGTAAGCCCTGTAGCGTGGATTTAGGGTGGAAACTGTCATATCTCAAGAGCGTATTCCGATCAGACGGTTTTTTATACAGGCTCGTTTCCAAACTCCTATCTCCCAGTGTCAGCTGGACGTCCAAGAAACATATCTCGGTTTTGCTATAACTCATAGTCAGTTTCACAGGACTGTCTGTGGAGTTGTGTGCTGTTACAAGATCACAAAGATCCTGCGCTTCATCTCTCCAAAACACTAACAAGTCATCTATATATCTATAATAGATGAACAGTCTGTGGGCAATGTCAGGGTTAGTGAAGAATAATGCCCGCTCCACCTCCCACATGTAGGCATTGGCGAACGAGGGTGCCACGGCCGACCCCATGGCACACCCCGTTCGCTGTCTATAGTAGACGCCATCAAAAATGAAAAAATTGTGTGTGAGAGTGAAACGCAATAGTGAAATGAAAAAATCTATGTCAGGGCCTGTGTATGCACTGTTGCCTGTGATCAGCTGTCGCACGGCTTGTAAGCCCTGTTCATGCGGTATGCATGTGTACAGGCTTGTGACGTCTATCGTGGCCAATGTGACATTCTCGGGGACTTGATCTATCTGTGACAACCTCTTTAATAGCACACTTGAATCTTTCAAATGGGTAAAAGTACCCTGCACACAGGGCTGTAAATAGGCATCCAAATATATCGCTAAAGGCTCACACAGGGACCCCCGGGCAGAGATGATAGGTCTCCCAGGGGGTCTCTGTGCGTCCTTGTGTATCTTTGGAATAGTGTAAAAGAGAGGGATGACCGGCCATTCAGAGGACAATTTCTGCACAATATTAGTGCCAATGGTGCCCTCATCTTTGGCCTGTTGCAGCAGCTGGGCCAGTTCAGCCTGGTAAGCCTTAGTGGGGTCTTTGGATAACACACAGTAAGTGTCCCCATCCGACAATAATCGGAGACATTCCTGTGTGTAATCCTCGACCTCCTGTACTACAATTGCTCCCCCCTTGTCCGCACTGCGTATTATAATGTCAGTTCTTTTACTGAGCGTCTTGAGGGCTTCTCGTTCGTCCTTTTGCAGGTTGTGCCATCTTCTTTGCTGCGGTTTGTTTTCTGAACTGTCCAACATGCGGTAAAAGGTCTTCAATGACGCATTGTTGGAGACCGGGTCAAACCGAGATTTGGGGCCTAGCCTCTGAACCCTCGCCGGTAATGGATTGTCGGAAGTTGCAGCTGGCATTTTAGAGTAGTAGTCCTTAAGCTTCAGTGTGCGATGTAACCTGAATGCATCCACCTTCATTCTGAATTCATCACCAGAGTTTGTGGGCACATAAGAAAGTCCCTTATTGAGAACCTTTAACTCAGCTGAAGCAAGGGGGGTTCTCGACAGATTGAAGATTAGCGTTTCTTCGTTTTCGCTGGTTTTGTTTTGTTTTTGTCTTTGTCTTTGGCTCTGTCCTCCCCTCCGTGTATACTTGAGTTTTTCCCCCGTGCTGCTATCCCAGCACGGGTTCGTGCCCCTAAAGGGATCTCTCGGTGAGACGTGGCCGACGAGCTGGTATGTATGTCATCTGAATCGCTGGCGGATGTATGTCCTGCTCTGCCGCTGCCTCTAGGTCTGCGCATGCGGTGCGGGCCAGGTCCTGTGTTCAAATGTGTAGAATTGCCAAGCCAGGTGTAAACTCGGTGGTGGGCATAGTCCATCTGAACTTTGTTCAGTTTCTCCTTTTTGAACTTTAATAAGTTGGATTTATACTGTTCCACTTGTTCTTGTAGTTTGGTCATCCACTCCTTGGCCTGTTCGGACGAAAGCAGCCCCGCATGCTCCGTTTCAAATTTCATTATGAGATCTTTGGTTCTGTCATGTTCTTTGGTGGACTCCTCAATGACAAGTAAAATTAAATCCATGGAGCACTTATTCAGCACAGAGATCCACTTTTTGCAGAACTCCATATTGTAACGTCCTATGGTGGGTATATTGTGCACCCTGAAGCCTCGGGGTAACTGCTTAGCTCTGTAGTAATCCGACAATGTGCGGCTATGGTACAAATAGTCAAGTTCACGTTTCTTGAGACGTAACAGATCCCTGTACGCCTCATCATTAGTAGTGGCAGATGTTTCAGAGAACACAGGCTCTTTGTGCAAAATGAGCTCAGCCTCAACATCAGAGAAGCTGAGAGTATCATAGGTGTCGCAGTGCAATAAAAATGATGTAAAATCTCCTTGATCAGCCGCTGCCGTAGCCATGTTGTATCTTCACTGAGTGATACTGTTTATATTGGTGCAAAAAATAGCATTGAAAAAGTGTAAATACACTGTGCAAAAAATGCGTGCAAATATGCAACCAGTGAATAAAGTGCTCTAGTGCTGTGAATAGAGTCCTGAAGAGGCGGAAAGTTGATGGTGCTAAATGTTCCAGGTGCCTTGAGTAGAAAATCCCGTGTGCCTGCACGGCACGCCCGGGATCAATACAACAACAAAAAATGCTCCGGCACTCCAGAAATCCCGTAGGACCGACTTGCTCAGGTGCCCTCCCCTGGGGGGTCACCCCAGATTACACACGACGACAGAAAGAGGCGGCACTCAGAGACTTAGAAACAGTGCAAAACTTGTATTAGGTGCGATCTACGTTTCGGGGACCAACTCCCCTTCGTCAGGATAACTGCACAAGTGGTACAAACAGACTTATATAACAGTGAACTTACCCCCACATCAGAATCCCCACGCCCGTTCTCCTCTGGCCACGCCACTCAGGCTTCCGGCAGGCGTCACTGCTCACTCCGGCGAAACCGGAAGTGACGTCGCGGCTCCCTCCTGTGTGACCATGGAGACGCTAAACAATAACAAAAGCAAGTGTATGAACATCGTGTCTGGCAATAAGACTGCAGCATAAATGGCAATACAGATTAAGTGCATCCAAATAACATAACCATACAGTAATCGTGTTGCATAATGTAAAAATGCGTCATTTGCGTCATTGAAGACCTTTTACCGCATGTTGGACAGTTCAGAAAACAAACCGCAGCAAAGAAGATGGCACAACCTGCAAAAGGACGAACGAGAAGCCCTCAAGACGCTCAGTAAAAGAACTGACATTATAATACGCAGTGCGGACAAGGGGGGAGCAATTGTAGTACAGGAGGTCGAGGATTACACACAGGAATGTCTCCGATTATTGTCGGATGGGGACACTTACTGTGTGTTATCCAAAGACCCCACTAAGGCTTACCAGGCTGAACTGGCCCAGCTGCTGCAACAGGCCAAAGATGAGGGCACCATTGGCACTAATATTGTGCAGAAATTGTCCTCTGAATGGCCGGTCATCCCTCTCTTTTACACTATTCCAAAGATACACAAGGACGCACAGAGACCCCCTGGGAGACCTATCATCTCTGCCCGGGGGTCCCTGTGTGAGCCTTTAGCGATATATTTGGATGCCTATTTACAGCCCTGTGTGCAGGGTACTTTTACCCATTTGAAAGATTCAAGTGTGCTATTAAAGAGGTTGTCACAGATAGATCAAGTCCCCGAGAATGTCACATTGGCCACGATAGACGTCACAAGCCTGTACACATGCATACCGCATGAACAGGGCTTACAAGCCGTGCGACAGCTGATCACAGGCAACAGTGCATACACAGGCCCTGACATAGATTTTTTCATTTCACTATTGCGTTTCACTCTCACACACAATTTTTTCATTTTTGATGGCGTCTACTATAGACAGCGAACGGGGTGTGCCATGGGGTCGGCCGTGGCACCCTCGTTCGCCAATGCCTACATGTGGGAGGTGGAGCGGGCATTATTCTTCACTAACCCTGACATTGCCCACAGACTGTTCATCTATTATAGATATATAGATGACTTGTTAGTGTTTTGGAGAGATGAAGCGCAGGATCTTTGTGATCTTGTAACAGCACACAACTCCACAGACAGTCCTGTGAAACTGACTATGAGTTATAGCAAAACCGAGATATGTTTCTTGGACGTCCAGCTGACACTGGGAGATAGGAGTTTGGAAACGAGCCTGTATAAAAAACCGTCTGATCGGAATACGCTCTTGAGATATGACAGTTTCCACCCTAAATCCACGCTACAGGGCTTACCGTATTCCCAGTTCCTCAGGGTGTGCAGGGTTAATAGTAACACCAAGGTGAAAGAGACACAATTGGAGGAAATGGAGCAGAGGTTTGCTGAGAGAGGGTATCCATGCGACCTCCTCCGCACAGCCAAACAAAAAGCTGCAGCTAAAAATAGGGAGGAGTTATTATCACCCAGACAGGCACAGGATATGACCAAAGTCATTCCATGGATCACTGAATTCAGCACCCAGAGTGAGCAAAGTGCAAAGAAGCTGCGTCAACTGTGGCCTTTGGTGGCCACTGACCCAGACTTAAAGTCCTTTCGAGACAAGAGAGTGATGCCCAGTTATACACGAGGCAGAAACATCAGAGACTGGTTAGTTAAAACTGATATGACCAGGTTTAAACCACCTCCTCCTAGGCATTTTCTATCCCGCAAAAATGGCTGTTTTAAGTGCTCAGGCTGCACTACGTGTACCCACATGTCTCCCGGAGACAGCATCTCACATCCCTTCTCGGGTAAGAAATTTAACATCAGATGGCCCCTTACGTGTACCTCGAAATATGTGGTTTATGCCATTATTTGCCCATGCGGGCGTTATTATATTGGTAAAACGGAATGCCAATTCAAGGTGAGGATGGCGCAACATAGGCTTGCCATCAGAAACGCGCTGTCAACTGGGGAGGGTGAGCAGCCAGTGGCCAAGCATTTTCTCGAACACAGGCATAGCATGGCCACGTTCAAACATCGTATCATTGACCATGTCCCCGAGGCCCCTCGGGGGGGCAACAGGGGCAAGAAATTGCTACAGCTTGAGTCTAGGTGGATACATAGGCTCAATACACTTAAACCAGGCGGGCTCAATGAGAGCCTGGGCCTCATCAATTTTTTATAAATAGTCTTTATAATCTGTTATAACTTCTCAGGTATGTTCATAATTGTCGTGACCTGCACATCTTGTTATAACTGTATAGATCTACAAGGTGTCTTCTATGAGGCAGCATATTTCTTGCCCCATGAGGGCCTGATTTACTAGGAAGCCTTTATAGGTGTCAGCGCAGGATGTTATTTTATTAATGTAGTAATCATATGGAGGTTCTTAAGTGGCACAGAGTGATCTAGACGCACCGTAATGTTGTTATTCACATTTACTGAGTTTTAATCCACTATGCACAAGTAGGTGCCCACTTGAAAATAGGGACACCGTCTGTTTTAAATAATTGCAAAGCTCATCTAGATTGACTAGATATATTTTTTAAACTATTTTTACATTATGCAACACGATTACTGTATGGTTATGTTATTTGGATGCACTTAATCTGTATTGCCATTTATGCTGCAGTCTTATTGCCAGACACGATGTTCATACACTTGCTTTTGTTATTGTTTAGCGTCTCCATGGTCACACAGGAGGGAGCCGCGACGTCACTTCCGGTTTCGCCGGAGTGAGCAGTGACGCCTGCCGGAAGCCTGAGTGGCGTGGCCAGAGGAGAACGGGCGTGGGGATTCTGATGTGGGGGTAAGTTCACTGTTATATAAGTCTGTTTGTACCACTTGTGCAGTTATCCTGACGAAGGGGAGTTGGTCCCCGAAACGTAGATCGCACCTAATACAAGTTTTGCACTGTTTCTAAGTCTCTGAGTGCCGCCTCTTTCTGTCGTCGTGTATATATATATATATATACTTTATAATTATGAATTACGGTCAACATAATTTGCATATGCAAATTAGTTTACCCATAATGCATTGTGATTGTAAATTATGTAATGTTTGCACTTTATTTATGCGTAATTGACATATAGGAATCAAGAAATAGTGATAAACATATAGTAAGCATTATAAATTAATAAAGTATATGTACATTGTATATATAAAAAACAATTTTGAAAAAAGCATCCAACTCTTCCTAAGCCTTCTGTCACAATCCTGACTGTAGGTTTTATATTTGGTGACTTACCCCTGCCATCTGTCCTGGATTCTGTGTCTTTTCACTCACGGAGTTAAACAGCTTGTCAGCACTGAGTTTTCCTGAGTTCTCTGCCTGAGAGGTAATAGTTAATTAGCTCCACCTGTGGTGATCTCCTGTGTGAGGCTGAATTCAGTAATCTGAACTTTAGGTCTAAAAGCCAGCATCCTGTGTTTTGCAGAAGTCCAGGCTTCAGTGTTCTCTCGGCCTGCTAGGCCTCATTCTACATCACAGCCTTGGCTAGAGTAGTCACATGACAGTGACTGTTCACCTGACCCAGAGTTGTTCAATCCTCTGCCAGCCTGAGACTCTCTGCATCACCTAATCCTGCTCACCAATCATTAAGGACCAGGAAGTATAAATCAGGAGGCTGAGTTAGAAACGGGGCCAGTTCCTTGTGTCACACACAGCTATGTGTGAGCATTCTAGCTGAGCTCCCTAAAGTTGTGATCTCCAGAGCTCCCGTATCCCAGTACCTCAGTACCTCCGTGCTTCCAGCACGTCCGTGCCTCAGTACCTCTGTGCCTCAGCATCTCCGTGCTTTCAGCACCTCCGTGCCTCAGCACCTCCGTGCCTCAGTACCTCCGTGCTTCCAGCACCTCCATGCCTCAGCATCTCCGTGCTTTCTGCACCTCCGTGCCTCAGCACCTCCGTGCTTCCAGCGCCTCCGTGCCTCAGTACCTCCGTGCTTCCAGCACCTCCGTGCCTCTGTACCTCCGTGCTTCCAGCACCTCCGTGCCTCTGCACCTCCGTGCCTCAGCACCTCCGTGCTTCCAGCACCTCCGTGCCTCAGTACCTCTGTGCTTCCAGCACCTCCGTGCCTCTGCACCTCCGTGCTTCCAGCACCTCCGTGCCTCAGTGCCTCTGCACCTCCGTGCTTTCAGCACCTCCGTGCCTCAGTACCTCTGTGCTTCCAGCACCTCCGTGCCTCTGCACCTCCGTGCTTCCAGCACCTCCGTGCCTCAGTGCCTCCGCACCTCCGTGCTTTCAGCACCTCCGTGCCTCAGTACCTCCGTGCTTCCAGCACCTCCGTGCCTCCGTGCCTCAGCATCTCCGTGCTTCCAGCACCTCCGTGCCTCAGCACCCCAGTGTCTCTACGCACCCCAGTGTCTCTACGCACCCCAGTGTCTCCACGCACCTCAGTGTCTCTACGCACCTCAGTGCCTCCAATCACCTCAGTGCCTCCACGCACCTCAGTGCCTCTACGCACCTCAGTGTCTCTACGCACCCCAGTGTCTCTACGCACCTCCGTGTCTCTACGCACCTCAGTGCCTCTACGCACCTCAGTGCCTCTACGCACCTCAGTGTCTCCAAGTACCTCAGTGTCTCCAAGCACCTCAGTGTCTCCAAGCACCTCAGTGTCTCCAAGCACCTCAGTGTCTCCAAACACCTCAGTGTCTCCAAGCACCTCAGTGTCTCCAAGCATCTCAGTGTCCCCAAGCACCCCGTGCCCTTTAGCACAGTTGAACCTGTTATTCTTCACTGATTCATCAGCGCCTTTCCAGTTCTGTCTTTCAGGAGACCTTCAGCGCCCACACGTGCTTCCTGTCTGCCGACCTCATCCTGCATGAGGAGAACCTGGATTCGGCCATCTCTGCCGCGGTTCCTCTTCCCAGTCACCGGAAGAGACCCCGAGTCCACAACACTTCCAAACCAGGTCAGTGGTGGTATTCGTGTAGTCCTCCAGTCGCCCGCGCAGACTTCGCTAGCACCGGGTTCACAAAACCTTAGTCATGACAGTAGGAACTGGCCACATGGACCCGGCCGAAAGTGTTTGTCTGACGCAGGACCTCCTAAGCAATATTGCAGGACGCTTGGAAGGTCTGGAGTCGACTCAGCATCAATTGGCACAGTGTCTGCAGCGGAATTCTTTCTCCAGAGATTCTCTGACCTTCTGCTCTAAGACTCCTGACCAACTGCAGATTTTCTACCAGATGTTACTACAGTTACAAGAACTTTTGCCTAGTATTCTCTCTGTGATGCCTGATCTCCTCAGGAATACTACCAACGTTGTTGATCCTGTTTTGTCCCATCCAGTTAATAGAGTCTCTTCCTCTGCGCAAGGGAAAGTTTTTCATCAGAGCTATCCACGGCCCAAGCTCTCTGAAGCTGAACGTCAGCGGCGTAAGGAGCTACATCTCTGTCTTTATTGTGGAAATTCTGGTCATTTTGTTAAAGACTGCATTCTTCGCAAGCCAGGTAATAGTGACAAATCTCAGTATCATAGTGCTCATGTCTACAAGTCATCCACAGTATCCGATCCTTCTGCTGCTGACGGGGGTATCAAGAAAGGCTACTCTTCTGAGAGAGACTCAAATTTATGACTGGGGTCCGGTGGTTAAAAGACCTTATCCCAAGTTGGGTGTCCAGAGAAGAATGTTCAAGCCATTTACAGTCACAGAGGAGTCCGTGTCCACAGCCCCAGGAGGGGCGTCTTCAGAGTGTCCAGCCCCAGGAGGGGCGTCTTCAGAGCGTCCAGCCCCAGTGAGGGGTTCAGAGCGTCCAGCCCCAGAGAGTCTTCAGAGTGCTGCCCAGCCAGAGAGTCTTCAGAGTGCTGCCCAGCCAGAGAGTCTTCAGAGTGCTGCCCAGCCAGAGAGTCTTCAGAGTGCTGCCCAGCCAGAGAGTCTACAGAGTGCTGCCCAGCCAGAGAGTCTACAGAGTGCTGCCCAGCCAGAGATTCTACAGAGTGCTGCCCAGCCAGAGATTCTACAGAGTGCTGCCCAGCCAGAGATTCTACAGAGTGCTGCCCAGCCAGATATTCTACAGAGTGCTGCCCAGCCCCGTGAAGAGGGGGCTCTTGCCTCAGCCCAGCCCCGTGAAGTGGGGGCTCTTGCCTCAGCCCAGCCCCGTGAAGAGGGGGCTCCTGCCTTAGTTCAGCCCCGTGAAGAAAGGGCTCAGTCCATCCCGGTTCCAGCCGGTCCAGCCATACTCCAGGCCCAGCCTGGTCAGTCCGTCCCGGTTCCAGCCGGTCCAGCAATACTCCAGGCCCAGCCTGGTCAGTCCGTCCGGTTCCAGCCGGTCCAGCAATACTCCAGGCCCTGCCTGGTCAGTACGTCCCGGTTCCAGCCGGTCCAGCAATACTCCAGGCCCTGCCTGGTCAGTCCGTCCCGGTTCCAGCCGGTCCAGCAATATTCCAGGCCCTGCCTGGTCAGTCCGTCCCGGTTCCAGCCGGTCCAGCAATACTCCAGGCCCTGCCTGGTCAGTCCGTCACGGTTCCAGCCGGTCCAGCAATACTCCAGGACCAGCCTGGTCAGTCTCCTTTGGCTCCAGCCAATTCAAGTATCCTCGGATCCAATCCAGTCCTACTCGTCCAGCCAAAGCTTTCTTCAGTTTCATCCTCTAAGCTTTCGTCTGATGGTTTTCCACCTATTTACTTTGATGGAGATTTATTGCAATATGCCGCTCTGGTTGAACAATTTCTCTCTCGGATGGAGTCTGATCCTTCAGGTGCAGTAACTCCTTCCAACATTACTCGATATCTGTTCCTGGCATTCAGAGGAAGGGCTTTGGAGTGGGCCAACATGCTCTTTGAGAGTAATGATCCTGTGTTCCATGACTTACAGACTTTTAGTAACGCTGTAGTTAAAGAATTTAGTCCTAAACCTTTGGAATCTGCATCAACGGAGGTCCTAAATTCTTCTGTATGAATTTCTCAAGTTCCTCTAAGATTCAAGATGGGTGTCCGGAGTCCACCCTTGAAGAGGGGGATACTGTCACAATCCTGACTGTAGGTTTTATATTTGGTGACTTACCCCTGCCATCTGTCCTGGATCCTGTGTCTTTTCACTCACGGAGTTAAACAGCTTGTCAGCACTGAGTTTTCCTGAGTTCTCTGCCTGAGACGTAATAGTTAATTAGCTCCACCTGTGGTGATCTCCTGTGTGAGGCTGAATTCAGTAATCTGAACTTTAGGGCTAAAAGCCAGCATCCTGTGTTTTGCAGAAGTCCAGGCTTCAGTGTTCTCTCGGCCTGCTAGGCCTCATTCTACATCACAGCCTTGGCTAGAGTAGTCACATGACAGTGACTGTTCACCTGACCCAGAGTTGTTCAATCCTCTGCCAGCCTGAGACTCTCTGCATCACCTAATCCTGCTCACCAATCACCAAGGACCAGGAAGTATAAATCAGGAGGCTGAGTTAGAAACGGGGCCAGTTCCTTGTGTCACACACAGCTATGTGTGAGCATTCTAGCTGAGCTCCCTAAAGTTGTGATCTCCAGAGCTCCCGTATCCCAGTACCTCAGTACCTCCGTGCTTCCAGCACCTCCGTGCCTCAGTACCTCAGTGCCTCAGTACCTCCGTGCCTCAGTACCTCCGTGCCTCAGCATCTCCGTGCTTTCAGCACCTCCGTGCCTCAGCACCTCCGTGCTTCCAGCACCTCCGTGCCTCAGTACCTCCGTGCTTCCAGCACCTCCGTGCCTCTGCACCTCCGTGCCTCAGCACCTCCGTGCCTCAGCATCTCCGTGCTTTCTGCACCTCCGTGCCTCAGCACCTCCGTGCTTCCAGCGCCTCCGTGCCTCAGTACCTCCGTGCTTCCAGCACCTCCGTGCCTCTGTACCTCCGTGCTTCCAGCACGGAGGTGCTGAGGCACCTCTGTGCCTCTGCACCTTCGTGCCTCAGCACCTCCGTGCTTCCAGCACCTCCGTGCCTCAGTACCTCCGTGCTTCCAGCACCTCCGTGCCTCAGTACCTCCGTGCTTCCAGCACCTCAGTGCCTCTGCACCTCCGTGCCTCAGCACCTCCGTGCTTCCAGCACCTCCGTGCCTCAGTTCCTCCGTGCTTCCAGCACCTCCGTGCCTCAGTACCTCCGTGCTTCCAGCACCTCAGTGCCTCTGCACCTCCGTGCCTCAGCACCTCCGTGCTTTCAGCACCTCCGTGCCTCAGTACCTCCGTGCTTCCAGCACCTCCGTGCCTCCGTGCCTCAGCACCTCCGTGCCTCAGCATCT
Source organism: Pseudophryne corroboree (assembly GCF_028390025.1). Taxonomy (NCBI): domain Eukaryota; kingdom Metazoa; phylum Chordata; class Amphibia; order Anura; family Myobatrachidae; genus Pseudophryne; species Pseudophryne corroboree. Next base: position 705,760,733 of record NC_086448.1, on the reverse strand, counting down.
CCGTGCTTCCAGCACCTCCGTGCCTCGGCACCCCAGTGTCTCTACGCACCCCAGTGTCTCCACGCACCTCAGTGTCTCTACGCACCTCAGTGCCTCCAATCACCTCAGTGCCTCCACGCACCTCAGTGCCTCTACGCACCTCAGTGTCTCTACGCACCCCAGTGTCTCTACGCACCTCAGTGTCTCTACGCACCTCAGTGCCTCTACGCACCTCAGTGCCTCTACGCACCTCAGTGCCTCTACGCACCTCAGTGTCTCCAAGTACCTCAGTGTCTCCAAGCACCTCAGTGTCTCCAAGTACCTCAGTGTCTCCAAGCACCTCAGTGTCTCCAAGCACCTCAGTGTCTCCAAGCACCTCAGTGTCTCCAAACACCTCAGTGTCTCCAAGCACCTCAGTGTCTCCAAGCACCTCAGTGTCTCCAAGCATCTCAGTGTCCCCAAGCACCCCGTGCCCTTTAGCACAGTTGTACCTGTTATTCTTCACTGATTCATCAGCGCCTTTCCAGTTCTGTCTTTCAGGAGACCTTCAGCACCCACACGTGCTTCCTGTCTGCCGACCTCATCCTGCATGAGGAGAACCTGGATTCGGCCATCTCTGCCGCGGTTCCTCTTCCCGGTCACCGGAAGAGACCCTGAGTCCACAACACTTCCAAACCAGGTCAGTGGTGGTATTCGTGTAGTCCTCCAGTCGCCCGCGCAGACTTCGCTAGCACCGGGTTCACAAAACCTTAGTCATGACACCTTCATGTTCATGATATAAAGTGACATATAAGGAGATTGAAAACGCTTAGCATATTGGTTAGGGTGTGTGGCTGTTAAGATGAACATCTACCATCATACTCCAACATCAGGTGATGGTTCCAAGTCCCCCTCCCTACATTTTTTTTTTTTTTGTTTTAAATCTTCCCTTTGTGTAAGACCAGGGTTTGGGAAAAAATAATACATCATAAAAAAAATGAAAATGCATTTCTCACTTAAACAGCTTTTACTTTTATTAGGTTCTTTATTCAGTGTTGCTACATATTGCTTTATTGGCTCAGAGTCCATGGGGGACACATTGCATTCTATACAGGAGGCTGGGTTAGGGTTGTACTGGCCCTCAGGTGTACAGGGGAAACCCACAGTGGGGCCCACCCTAGACTCTTGGGATTAGTTTCCAAACTGTGAACTTTTACTATGCAGTATATTATACATATGTTACATTATACTGCACATGACTATGGTGTATTTTCTACTATACTATAAAGCAGTGGTTCTCAAACTGTGTGCCGTGGCACCCTGGGGTGCCTTGGGACACTTTCAGGGGTGCCTTGGATTAGTGGTCCATGACCAATTAAAATTATTTATGGTCAATGTAAAAGGCAAAACCAGTGCTGGTGGCTGTCAATCATAAAATATGTGGACAAACAGAAGCAAATCTTGTCCCTCACCACACATTGGAACCTGAGGATGACATATAAACACAATTTACTTAATGTAATATTTCTTTCTACATTTCTCAGTAAGAAACTTTTGGCCTAGGGGTGCCGTAAAAAAAATAAAAAAATTCTGATACTCTAGGGCGCCGGGATTCAAAGAAGTTTGTGACCCACTGCTCTATAGCATTTACTAAATATATTTATCAAGGGAACATAACATGCACTCTCTAATGGTGACGACAGATAAGAACCACTTGGCGGCTCATCTAGTCTGCCCATGTATACACTAGGTGCTACATTTTTGTTGGGAAACAATTAACCTACCAGGAACCCGGAATACCCATGCGAGTGCAGTATGTACAAATTCCACACACTCAGGTCCATGGTGGGAATTGAACCTATGACATTACTGTCTCAGGGATGTAAGGCAGCAACACTAACCATTACACCATCTGTACTGTGAAAGCTAGCCACCCACTTAAGCATGGGCCACTGCCACTGCATTCCGCCGATGGGCCTTTCATTCCCCAGTCCAACACTGGGGAGTCTCATTACATTATATACTATAAAGGGAAACATGAGGAGAATATACAAACTCCACACAGTTAGGACCATGGTGGGAATCAGTGCTGTGAGGCAGTAATGATAACAATTTCATTATCCACACCGCCATACTGTATATGTTTGTTTGAATATATATAAGCAGTGTGTGTGTGTGTATATATATATATATATATATATATATATACTTTATCATTATGCATTACGGTCAACATAATTTGCATATGCAAATTAGTTTACCCATAATGCATTGTGATTGTAAATGATGTAATGTTTGCACTTTATTTATGCGTAATTGACATATAGGAATCAAGAAATAGTGATTAGCACATAGTAAGCATTATAAATGAATAAAGTATATGTACATTGTATATATAAAAAACAATTTAGAAAAAAGAACCCAACTCTTCCTAAGCCTTCATGTTTATGATATAAAGAGACATATAAGGAGATTGAAAACACTTAGCATATTGGTTAGGGTGTGTGGCTGTTAAGATGAACATCTACCATCATACTCCAACATCAGGTGATGGTTCCAAGTCCCCCTCCCTACATTTTTTTTTTTTTTAAATCTTCCCTTTGTGTAAGACCAGGGTTGGGGGAAAAAATAATACATCATAAAAAAATTAAAATGCATTTCTCACTTAAACAGCTTTTACTTTTATTAGGTTCTTTATTCAGTGTTGCTACATATTGCTTTATTGGCTCAGAGTCCATGGGGGACACATTGCATTCTATACAGGAGGCTGGGTTAGGGTTGTACTGGCCCTCAGGTGTACAGGGGAAACCCACAGTGGGGCTCACCCTAGACTCTTGGGATCAGTTTCCAGACTGTGAACTTTTACTATATAGTACATTATACATATGTTACATTATACTGCACATGACTATGGTGTATTTTCTACTATACTATATAGCAGTGGTTCTCAAACTGTGTGCCGTGGCACCCTGGGGTGCCTTGGGACACTTTCAGGGGTGCCTTGGATTAGTGGTCCATGACCAATTAAAATTATTTATGGTCAATGTAATAGGCAAAACCAGTGCTGGTGGCTGTCAATCATAAAATATGTGGACAAACAGAAGCAAATCTTGTCCCTCACCACACATCGGAACCTGAGGATGACATATAAACACAATTTACTTAATGTAATATTTCTTTCTACATTTCTCAGTAAGAAACTTTTGGCCTAGGGGTGCCGTAAAAAAAAAAAAAAAAATTCTGATACTCTAGGGCACCGGGATTCAAAGAAGTTTGTGACCCACTGCTCTATAGCATTTACTACATATATTTATCAAGGGGATCATAACATGCACTCTCTAATGGTGACGACAGATAAGAACCACTTGGCGGCTCATCTAGTCTGCCCATGTATACACTAGGTGCTACGTTTTTGTTGGGAAACAATTAACCTACCAGGAACCTGGAATACCCATGCAAGTGCAGTATGTACAAATTCCACACACTCAGGTCCATGGTGGGAATTGAACCTATGACCTTACTGTCTCAGGGCTGTAAGGCAGCAACGCTAACCATTACACCATCTGTACTGTGAAAGCTAGCCACCCAGTTAAGCATGGGCCACTGCATTCCGCCGATGGGCCTTTCATTCCCCAGTCCAACACTGGGGAGGCTCATTACATTATATACTATAAAGGGGAACATGAGGAGAATATACAAACTCCACACAGTTAGGACCATGGTGGGAATCAGTGCTGTGAGGCAGTAATGATAACCATTTCATTATCCACACCGCCATACTGTATATGTATGTTTGAAAATATATAAGCAGTGTGTGTGTGTGTGTGTGTGTGTGTGTGTGTGTGTGTGTGTGTGTGTGTGTGTGTGTGTGTGTGTGTGTGTGTATATATATACTTTATCATTATGCATTACGGTCAACATAATTTGCATATGCAAATTAGTTTACCCATAATGCATTGTGATTGTAAATGATGTAATGTTTGCACTTTATTTATGCGTAACTGACATGTAGGAATCAAGAAATAGTGATTAGCACATAGTAAGCATTATAAATGAATAAAGTATATGTACATTGTATATATAAAAAACAATTTAGAAAAAAGAAACCAACTCTTCCTAAGCCTTCATGTTTATGATATAAAGTGACATATAAGGAGATTGAAAACACTTAGCATATTGGTTAGGGTGTGTGGCTGTTAAGATGAACATCTACCATCATACTCCAACATCAGGTGATGGTTCCAAGTCCCCCTCCCTACATTTTTTTTTTTTTTTTTTTTTAAATCTTCCCTTTGTGTAAGACCAGGGTTGGGGAAAAAAATAATACATCATAAAAAAATGAAAATGCATTTCTCACTTAAACAGCTTTTACTTTTATTAGGTTCTTTATTTAGTGTTGCTACATATTGCTTTATTGGCTCAGAGTCCATGGGGGACACATTGCATTCTATACAGGAGGCTGGGTTAGGGTTGTACTGGCCCTCAGGTGTACAGGGGAAACCCACAGTGGGGCCCACCCTAGACTCTTGGGATCAGTTTCCAGACTGTGAACTTTTACTATGCAGTATATTATACATATGTTACATTATACTGCACATGACTATGGTGTATTTTCTACTATACTATAAAGCAGTGGTTCTCAAACTGTGTGCCGTGGCACCCTGGGGTGCCTTGGGACACTTTCAGGGGTGCCTTGGATTAGTGGTCCATGACCAATTAAAATTATTTATGGTCAATGTAATAGGCAAAACCAGTGCTGGTGGCTGTCAATCATAAAATATGTGGACAAACAGAAGCAAATCTTGTCCCTCACCACACATTGGAACCTGAGGATGACATATAAACACAATTTACTTAATGTAATTTCACTGACGTCCTAGTGGATGCTGGGAACTCCGTAAGGACCATGGGGAATAGCGGGCTCCGAAGGAGGCTGGGCACTCTAGAAAGATTTATGACTACCTGGTGTGCACTGGCTCCTCCCACTATGACCCTCCTCCAAGCCTCAGTTAGATCTTGTGCCCGGCCGAGGTTGGATGCACACTAGGGGCTCTCCTGAGCCCTTAGAAAGAAAGTATAGATTTAGGTTTTTTATTTTCAGTGAGACCTGCTGGCAACAGGCTCACTGCAGCGAGGGACTAAGGGGAGAAGAAGCGAACTCGCCTGCTTGCAGCCGGATTGGGCTTCTTAGGCTACTGGACACCATTAGCTCCAGAGGGATCGACCGCAGGCCCAGTCCTTGGTGTTCGGTCCCGGAGCCGCGCCGCCGTCCCCCTTACAGAGCCAGAAGCAAGAAGAGGTCCGGAAAAACGGCGGCAGAAGACATCAGTCTTCCCCAAGGTAGCGCACAGCACTGCAGCTGTGCGCCATTGCTCCTCATACACACTTCACACTCCGGTCACTGAGGGTGCAGGGCGCTTGGGGGGGGGCGCCCTGAGCAGCAATAAAAACACCTTGGCTGGCAAAAATACCACAATATATAGCCCCAGAGGCTATATATGTGGTAAATACCCCTGCCAGAATCCAGAAAAAAGCGGGAGAATAGGCCGCGGAAAAGGGGCGGAGCTATCTCCCTCAGACACACTGGCGCCATTTTCTCTTCACAGTGCAACTGGAAGAAAGCTCCCCAGGCTCTCCCCTGTAGTTTTCAGGCTCAAAGGGTAAAAAAGAGAGGGGGGGCACTAAATTTAGGCGCAATTTTGTATATACAAGCAGCTATGGGGGAAAATTCACTCAGTTATAGTGTTAATCCCCTCATTATATAGCGCTCTGGTGTGTGCTGGCATACTCTCTCTCTGTCTCCCCAAAGGGCTTTGTGGGTCCTGTCCTCAGTCAGAGCATTCCCTGTGTGTGTGCGGTGTGTCGGTACAGCTGTGTCGACATGTTTGAGGAGGAGGCTTATATAGTGACGGAGCAGATGCCGATAAATGTGATGTCGCCCCCTGTGGGGCTGACACCAGAGTGGATGGTTAGGTAAAAGGTATTAACCGACAGTGTCAACTCCTTACATAAAAGGGTGGATGACGTAACAGCTGTGGGACAGCCGGCTTCTCAGCCCGTGCCTGCCCAGGCGTCTCAAAGGCCATCAGGGGCTCAAAAACGCCCGCTCATTCAGATGGCAGACACAGATGTCGACACGGAGTCTGACTCCAGTGTCAACAAGGTTGAGACATATACACAATCCACTAGGAACATCCGTGACTTGATCCCGGCAATAAAAAGAATGTGTTACACATTTCTGACATTAACCTCTAAAAATGGGGTTTTTATGTTTGGGGAGAAAAAGCAGGCAGTGTTTTGTTCCCCCATCAGATGAATGAATGAAGTGTGTGAAAAGCGTGGGTTCCCCCTGATAAGAAACTGGTAATTTCTAAAAAGTTACTGATGGCGTACCTTTTCCCGCCAGAGGATAAGATACGCTGGGAGATATCCCCTAGGGTGGATAAGGCGCTCACACTGTTGTCAAAATAGGTGGCACTGCCGTTTTAGGAACGGACACTTTGAAGGTACCTGTTGATAAAAAGCAGGAGGCTATCCTGAAGTCTGTATTTACACACTCAGGTACTAGACTGAAACCTGCAGAGCGTGCTGCTGCAGCGTGGTCGGTGACCCTGTCAAACATAATAGTTTGCTAACATGAGAACATATTAAAGACGTCGTCTTATATATGAGGGATGCACAGAGGGATATTTTGCCGGCTGGCATCCAAAATGAATGTAATGTCCATTCTGTCAGGAGGGTTTTAGAGACCTGTCACTGGACAGGTGATGCTGACCTTAAAAGGCGCATAGAGATTCTGCCTTATAAGGGTGAGGAATTATTTGGGGATGGTCTCTGGGACCTCGTATCCGCAGCAACAGCTGAGAAGAAATATTTTTACCTCAGTTTTCCTCACAGACTAAGAAAGCACTGTATTATCAGGTACAGTCCTTTCGGCTTCAGAAAAGCAAGCGGGTCAAAGGCGCTTCCTTTCTGTACAAAGACAAGGGAAGAGGGAAAAAACTGCACCAGTCAGCCTGTTCCCAGAATCATAATTCTTCTCTCGCCTCCTCTGAGTCCACAGCATGACGCGGGGGCTCCACAGGTGTAGCCAGGTACGGTGGGGGGCCGTCTCAAAAATTTCAGCGATCAGTGGGCTCGCTCACAGGTGGATCCCTGTTTCATTCAAGTAGTATTTCAGGGGTACAAGCTGGAATTCGAGATGTCTTCCCCCCGCCGTTTCCTCAAATATGCCTTGCCGACAACTCCCTGAGGCAGGGAGGCTGTGCTAGAGGCAATTAATAAGCTGTATTCCCAGCAGGTAATACTTAAGGTGCCCCTACTTCAACAAGGACGGGGTTACTATTCCACACGGTTTGGGGTACCGAAACCGCATGGTTCGGTGTGACCCTTCTTTATATTTAAAATCCTTGAACACATGCATAAAAAAATTCAAGTTCAAGATGGAATCGCTCAGGGCGGTTATTGCAAGCCTGGACGAGGGGGATTGCATGGTATCCCGGGACATCAAGGATGCTTACCTGCATGTCCCTATTTACTATCCTCGTCAGGAGTACCTCAGATTTGTGGTACAGGATTACCATTACCAAGTCCAGACTCTGCCGTTTGGACTGTACATGGCACCGAGGGTGTTACCAAGGTAATGGCCGGAATGATGATACTCCTTCAAAAAAGGGGAGTTTTAATTATCCCGTACTTGGACAATCTCCTTATAAGGGCGAGGTCCAAGGAGCAGTTGCTAGTCGGGGTAGCACTATTTTGGAAAGTGCTACAACAGCACTGTTGGATTCTAAACAGTCCAGAGTCACAGCTGGTTCCTACGACACGTCTACTGTTCCTGGGGATGGTTCTGGACACAGACCAGAAATAAGTGTTTCTCCCGGTGGAGAAAGCAAAGGAGCTGTCATCTCTAGTCAGAGACCTCCTGAAGCCAAAACAGTTATCGGTGCATCATTGCACGCGAGTCCTGGGAAAAATGTTAGCTTCCTACGAAGCAATCCCATTCGGCAGGTTCCATGCAAGAACTTTTCAGGGGGACCTGTTAGACAAGTGGTCCGGGTCGCATCTTCAGATGCATTAGGCTGATAACCCTGTCTTCAAGGACCAGGGTATCTCTACTGTAGTGGCTGCAGAGTGCCCATCTTCAAGAGGGCCGCAGGTTCGACATACAGGACTAGGTCCTAGTGACCATGGATGCCAGCCTTTGAGGCTGGGGGGCAGTCACACAGGGAAGAAACTTCCAGGGACTTTGGTCAAGTCAGGTGACTTCCCTACATAAATATTCTGGAACAGAGGGCCATTTACAATGCCCTGAGTCAGGCAAGGCCTCTGCTTCAAAACCAGCCGGTCCTGATCCAATCAGGCAACATCACGGCAGTCGCCCATGTAAACCAACAGGGCGGCACAAGAAGCAGGATGGCGATGGCAGAAGCCACAAGGATTCTCCGATGGGCGGAAAATCATGTGTTAGCACTGTCAGCAGTGTTCATTCCCTGAGTGGACAACTGGGAAGTAGATCTTCTCAGCAGACACGACTTCCACCCGAGAGTGTGGGGACTTCATCCAGAAGTCTTCCAAAGGATTGTACACCATTGGGAAAGGCCACAGGTGGACATGAAGGCGTCCCGCCTCAACAAAAAGCTATAAAATATGTTGCGCCAGGTCAAGGGACCTTCAGGCGATAGCTGTGGACGCTCTGGTAACACCGTGGGTGTACCAGTCGTTTTATGTGTTCCCCCCTCTGCCTCTCATACCAAAGGTACTGAGAATAATAAGAAGGCGAGGAGTAAGAACGATACTCGTGGTTCCGGATTGGCAAGAAGAGCCTGGTACCCAGAACTTCAAGAAAATATATCAGAGGACCCATGGCCTCTGCCGCTCAGACAGAACCTGCTGCAGCAGGGGCCCTGTCTGTTCCAAGACTTACCGCGGCTACGTTTTGATGGCATGGCGGTTGAACGCCGGATCCTAAAGGAAAAGGGCATTCCGGAGGAAGTCATTCCTACGCTGATTCAAGCCAGGAAAGATGTAACTGCAAAACATTATCACCGCATATGGCGGAAATATGTTGCTTGGTGTGAGGCCAAAAAAGGCCCCAACAGAGGAATTTCAACTAGGTCGATTTCTGCATTTCCTACAAGCAGGAGTGTCTATGGGCCTAAAATTAGGCTCCATTAAGATACAGATCTCGGCTCTGTCGATTTTCTTCCAGAAAGCATTAGCTTCAGTACCTGAAGTTCAGACATGGTAAAAGGATTGCTGCATATTCAGCCCCGGTTGTGCCTCCAGTGGCACCTTGGGATCTCAACGTGGTGTTGAGTTTCTTAAAATCACATTGGTTTGAACCACTAAAAACCGTGGATCTAAAATATCTCACGTTGAAAGTGGTCATGTTATTGGCCTTGGTTTCGGCCAGGCGTGTATCAGAATTGGCGGCTTTGTCATGTAAAAGTCCTTATCTGATTTTCCATATGGATAGGGCAGAATTGAGGACTCGTCCCCAGTTTCTCCCTAAGGTGGTATCAGCTTTTCACTTGAACCAACCTATTGTGGTGCCTGCGGCTACTAGGGACTTGGAGGATTCCAAGTTACTGGACGTAGTCAGGGCCTTGAAAAATTATGTTTCCAGGACGGCTAGAGTCAGGAAAATTGACTCGCTATTTATCCTGTATGCACCCAACAGGCTGGGTGCTCCTGCTTCTAAGCAGACTATCGCTCGCTGGATCTGTGACACGATTCAGCAGGCGCATTCTGCGGCTGGACTGCCGCATCTTAAATCAGTGAAAGCCCATTTCACAGGGAAGGTGGGGTCATCTTGGGCGGCTGCCCGAGGGGTCTCGGCTTTACAACTTTGCCGAGCTGTTACTTGGTCAGGGGCAAACACGTTTGCAAAATTCTACAAAATTGATACCCTGGCTGAGGAGGACCTGGAGTTCTCTCATTCGGTGCTGCAGAGTCACCCGCACTCTCCCGCCCATTTGGGAGCTTTGGTATAATCCCCATGGTCCTTACGGAGTTCCCAGCATCCACTAGGACGTCAGAGAAAATAAGATTTTACTCACCGGTAAATTTATTTCTCGTAGTCCGTAGTGGATGCTGGGCGCCCATCCCAAGTGCGGATTGTCTGCAATACTTGTATATAGTTAGTGCCTAACTAAAGGGTTATTGTTGAGCCATCTGTTGAGAGGCTCAGTTATATTCATACTGTTAACTGGGTATAGTATCACGAGTTATACGGTGTGATTGGTGTGGCTGGTATGAGTCTTACCCGGGATTCAAAATCCTTCCTTATTATGTCAGCTCGTCCGGGCACAGTGTCCTAACTGAGGCTTGGAGGAGGGTCATAGTGGGAGGAGCCAGTGCACACCAGGTAGTCATAAATCTTTCTAGAGTGCCCAGCCTCCTTCGGAGCCCGCTATTCCCCATGGTCCTTACGGAGTTCCCAGCATCCACTACGGACTACGAGAAATAGATTTACCGGTGAGTAAAATCTTATTATTTCTTTCTACATTTCTCAGTAAGAAACTTTTGGCCTAGGGGTGTCGTAAAAAAAAATAAAAAAATTCTGATACTCTAGGGCGCCGGGATTCAAAGAAATTTGTGACCCACTGCTCTATAGCATTTACTACATATATTTCTCTAACGTCCTAAGTGGATGCTGGGGACTCCGTCAGGACCATGGGGAATAGCGGCTCCGCAGGAGACAGGGCACAAAAATAAAGCTTTTAGGATTAGGTGGTGTGTACTGGCTCCTCCCCCTATGACCCCCCTCCAAGCCTCAGTTAGGTTTTTGTGCCCGTCCGAGCAGGGTGCAATCTAGGTGGCTCTCTTAAAGAGCTGCTTAGAAAAAGTTTTTTTAGGTTTTTTATTTTCAGTGAGTCCTGCTGGCAACAGGCTCACTGCATCGAGGGACTTAGGGGAGAGAATTTCAACTCACCTGCATGCAGGATGGATTGGATTCTTAGGCTACTGGACACCATTAGCTCCAGAGGGAGTCGGAACACAGGTCTCACCCTGGGGTTCGTCCCGGAGCCGCGCCGCCGACCCCCCTTACAGATGCTGAAGATTGAAGGTCCGGAAACAGGCGGCAGAAGGCTCTTCAGTCTTCATGAAGGTAGCGCACAGCACTGCAGCTGTGCGCCATTGTTGTCACACACTTCACACCAAGCGGTCACGGAGGGTGCAGGGCGCTGCTGGGGGCGCCCTGGGCAGCAATATTTTAATACCTTATGGCAAAAGAATACATCACATATAGCCATTAAGGCTATATGTATGTATTTAACCCATGCCAGTTATCTAAATCTACGGGAGGAAAGCCCGCCGAAATAGGGGGCGGGGCTTATTCTCCTCAGCACACAGCGCCATTTTCCTGCTCAGCTCCGCTGTGAGGAAGGCTCCCAGGACTCTCCCCTGCACTGCACTACAGAAACAGGGTAAAACAGAGAGGGTGGGCATTTTTTGGCGATATATATTGGATATATTTAAGCTGCTATAAGGAACAACACTTATATAAGGTTGTTCCCATATATATTATAGCGCTTGGGTGTGTGCTGGCAAACTCTCCCTCTGTCTCCCCAAAGGGCTAGTGGGGTCCTGTCTTCGATAAGAGCATTCCCTGTGTGTCTGCTGTGTGTCGGTACGTGTGTGTCGACATGTATGAGGACGATGTTGGCGTGGAGGCAGAGCAATTGCCGATAATGGTGATGTCACCCCCCAGGGAGTCGACACCGGAATGGATGGCTTTGTTTATGGAATTACGTGATAATGTCAGCACATTACAAAAATCAGTTGACGACATGAGACGGCCGGCAAACCAGTTAGTACCTGCCCAGGCGTCTCAGACACCGTCAGGGGCTGTAAAGCGCCCTTTACCTCAGTCGGTCGACACAGACCCAGACACAGACACTGAATCTAGTGTCGACGGTGATGAAACAAACGTATTTTCAAGTAGGGCCACACGTTATATGATCACGGCAATGAAGGAGGCTTTGCATATCTCTGATACTGCAAGTACCACAAAAAGGGGTATTATGTGGGGGGTGAAAAAACTACCTGTAGTTTTTCCTGAATCAGAGGAATTAAATGATGTATGTGATGAAGCGTGGGTTAACCCAGATAGAAAAATGCTAATTTCAAAAAAGTTATTAGCATTATACCCTTTCCCGCCAGAGGTTAGGGCGCGCTGGGAAACACCCCCTAGGGTGGATAAGGGGCTCACACGCTTATCAAAACAAGTGGCGTTACCGTCTCCTGATACGGCCGCCCTCAAGGAGCCAGCGGATAGGAGACTGGAAACTACCCTAAAAAGTATATACACACATACTGGTGTTATACTGCGACCAGCCATCGCCTCAGCCTGGATGTGCAGTGCTGGGGTCGTCTGGTTGGATTCCCTGACTGAAAATATTGATACCCTGGATAGGGACAGTATTTTATTGACTATAGAGCAATTAAAGGATGCTTTCCTTTATATGCGAGATGCGCAGAGAGATATTTGCACTCTGGCATCGAGAGTAAATGCGATGTCCATATCTGCCAGAAGGAGTTTATGGACGCGACAGTGGTCAGGTGATGCGGATTCCAAACAACATATGGAAATATTGCCGTATAAAGGGGAGGAATTATTTGGCGTCGGTCTATCGGATCTGGTGGCCACGGCAACTGCCGGAAAATCCACTTTTTTTTACCTCAGACCCCCTCCCAACAGAAAAAGACACCGTCTTTTCAGCCGCAGTCCTTTCGTTCCTATAAGAACAAGCGGACAAAAGGACAGTCATATCTGCCTCGGGGCAGAGGAAGGGGTAAGAGAGGGCAGCAAGCAGCCCCTGCCCAGGAACAGAAGCCCTCCCAGGGTTCTGCAAAGCCCTCAGCATGACGCTGGGGCCTTACAAGCGGACTCAGGAACGGTGGGGGGTCGACTCAAGAATTTCAGCGCACAGTGGGCTTGCTCACAGGTGGACCCCTGGATTCTGCAGGTAGTATCTCAGGGTTACAGGTTGGAATTCGAGAAGTCTCCCCCTCGCCGGTTCCTAAAGTCTGCTTTGCCAACGTCTCCCTCAGACAGGGCGACGGTATTGGAAGCCATTCACAAGCTGTTTTCTCAGCAGGTGATAGTCAAGGTACCCCTCCTACAACAGGGAAAGGGGTATTACTCCACGCTATTTGTGGTACCGAAGCCGGACGGCTCGGTAAGACCTATTCTAAATCTGAAATCTTTGAACCTGTACATACAAAAATTAAAGTTCAAGATGGAGTCACTCAGAGCAGTGATAGCGAATCTGGAAGAAGGGGACTTTATGGTGTCCCTGGACATAAAGGATGCTTACCTGCATGTCCCAATTTGCCCTTCACATCAAGGGTACCTCAGGTTCGTGGTGCAAAACTGTCATTATCAGTTTCAGACGCTGCCGTTTGGATTGTCCACGGCACCTCGGGTCTTTACCAAGGTAATGGCCGAAATGATGATCCTTCTACGAAGAAGAGGCGTATTAATTATCCCTTACTTGGACGATGTCCTGATAAGGGCAAGGTCCAGAGAACAGCTGGAAGACGGAGTAGCACTAACCCAACTAGTGCTGCAACAACACGGGTGGATTCTGAATTTTCCAAAATCTCAGTTGACCCCGACGACACGTCTGCTGTTCCTGGGAATGATTCTGGACACGGTTCAGAAAAAGGTGTTTCTTCCGGAGGAGAAAGCCAGGGAGTTATCCGAACTTGTCAGGAACCTCCTAAAACCAGGGACAGTGTCTGTGCATCAATGCACAAGAGTCCTGGGAAAGATGGTGGCTTCTTACGAAGCGATTCCATTCGGCAGATTCCATGCACAAACTTTTCAGTGGGATCTGCTGGACAAATGGTCCGGATCGCATCTGCAGATGCATCAGCGGATAACCTTATCGCCACGGACAAGGGTGTCTCTTCTGTGGTGGTTGCAGAGTGCTCATCTGTTAGAGGGCCGCAGATTCGGCATACAGGACTGGGTCCTGGTGACCACGGATGCCAGTCTGAGAGGCTGGGGAGCGGTCACACAAGGAAGAAACTTCCAGGGAGTATGGTCAAGCCTGGAGATGTCTCTTCACATAAATATACTGGAGCTAAGAGCGATTTACAATGCTCTAAGTCTGGCAAAACCCCTGCTTCAGGGTCAGCCGGTGTTGATCCAGTCGGACAACATCACGGCAGTCGCCCACGTAAACAGACAGGGCGGCACAAGAAGCAGGACAGCAATGGCAGAAGCCGCAAGGATTCTTCGCTGGGCGGAAGATCATGTGATAGCACTGTCAGCAGTATTCATTCCGGGAGTGGACAACTGGGAAGCAGACTTCCTCAGCAGACACGATCTACACCCGGGAGAGTGGGGACTTCATCCAGAAGTCTTCCACATGATTGTGAACCGTTGGGAAAAACCAATGGTGGATATGATGGCGTCCCGCCTCAACAAAAAACTGGACAGGTATTGCGCCAGGTCAAGAGATCCTCAGGCAATAGCTGTGGACGCTCTGGTAACACCGTGGGTGTTCCAGTCAGTGTATGTGTTCCCTCCTCTGCCTCTCATACCAAAAGTACTGAGAATTATACGGCAAAAGGGAGTAAGAACGATACTAGTGGCTCCGGATTGGCCAAGAAGAACTTGGTACCCGGAACTTCAAGAGATGCTCACGGAGGATCCATGGCCTCTACCTCTAAGACGGGACCTGCTTCAGCAGGGACCGTGTCTATTCCAAGACTTACCGCGGCTGCGTTTGACGGCATGGCGGTTGAACGCCGAATTCTAAAGGAAAAAGGCATTCCGGAAGAGGTCATTCCTACACTGGTAAAAGCCAGGAAGGAGGTGACTGCACAACATTATCACCGCATTTGGAGAAAATATGTTGCGTGGTGTGAGGCCAGGAAGGCCCCCACGGAGGAATTTCAACTGGGTCGATTCCTACATTTCCTGCAAACAGGATTGTCTATGGGCCTCAAATTGGGGTCCATTAAGGTTCAAATTTCGGCCCTGTCGATTTTCTTCCAGAAAGAATTGGCTTCAGTTCCTGAAGTCCAGACTTTTGTAAAAGGAGTACTACATATACAGCCCCCGGTTGTGCCCCCAGTGGCACCGTGGGATCTTAATGTAGTCTTGGATTTTCTCAAATCCCATTGGTTTGAGCCGCTCAAATCGGTGGAGCTGAAGTATCTTACATGGAAAGTAACCATGCTACTGGCCCTGGCTTCAGCCAGGAGAGTATCAGAATTGGCGGCTTTATCATATAAGAGCCCATATCTGATTTTCCATACGGACAGGGCAGAACTGCGGACGCGTCCTCATTTTCTGCCTAAGGTGGTGTCAGCGTTTCACCTGAACCAGCCTATTGTGGTGCCTGCGGCTACTAACGAGTTGGAGGATTCCAAGTTGTTGGACGTGGTCCGGGCATTGAAAATATATATTTCAAGAACGGCGGGAGTCAGAAAGTCTAACTCACTGCTTATATTGTATGCACCCAACAAGATGGGTGCTCCTGCTTCTAAGCAGACGATTGCTCGTTGGATTTGTAGCACAATTCAACTTGCACATTCTGTGGCAGGCTTGCCACAACCTAAATCTGTCAAGGCCCATTCCACAAGGAAAGTGGGCTCATCCTGGGCGGCTGCCCGGGGAGTCTCGGCATTACAACTCTGCCGAGCTGCTACTTGGTCAGGGGCAAACACGTTTGCAAAATTCTACAAATTTGATACCCTGGCTGAGGAGGACCTTGAGTTCTCTCATTCGGTGCTGCAGAGTCATCCGCACTCTCCCGCCCGTTTGGGAGCTTTGGTATAATCCCCATGGTCCTGACGGAGTCCCCAGCATCCACTTAGGACGTTAGAGAAAATAAGAATTTACTTACCGATAATTCTATTTCTCGTAGTCCGTAGTGGATGCTGGGCGCCCATCCCAAGTGCGGATTGTCTGCAATACTTGTACATAGTTATTGTTACAAAAAAATCGGGTTGTTATTTGTTGTGAGCCGTCTGTTCAGAGGCTCCTACGTTTGTCATACTGTTAACTGGGTTCAGATCACAAGTTATACGGTGTGATTGGTGTGGCTGGTATGAGTCTTACCCGGGGTTCAATATCCTTCCTTATTGTGTACGCTCGTCCGGGCACAGTATCCTGGCTGAGGCTTGGAGGGGGGTCATAGGGGGAGGAGCCAGTACACACCACCTAATCCTAAAAGCTTTATTTTTGTGCCCTGTCTCCTGCGGAGCCGCTATTCCCCATGGTACTGACGGAGTCCCCAGCATCCACTACGGACTACGAGAAATAGAATTATCGGTAAGTAAATTCTTATTTTATCAAGGGAACATAACATGCACTCTCTAATGGTGACGACAGATAAGAACCACTTGGCGGCTCATCTAGTCTGCCCATGTATACACTAGGTGCTACGTTTTTGTTGGGAAACAATTAACCTACCAGGAACCTGGAATACCGATGCAAGTGCAGTATGTACAAATTCCACACACTCAGGTCCATGGTGGGAATTGAACCTATGACCTTACTGTCTCAGGGCTGTAAGGCAGCAACGCTAACCATTACACCATCTGTACTGTGAAAGCTAGCCACCCACTTAAGTATGGGCCACTGCCACTGCATTCCGCCGATGGGCCTTTCATTCCCCAGTCCAACACTGGGGAGGCTCATTACATTATATACTATAAAGGGGAACATGAGGAGAATATACAAACTCCACACAGTTAGGACCATGGTGGGAATCAGTGCTGTGAGGCAGTAATGATAACCATTTCGTTATTCACACCGCCATACTGTATATGTATGTTTGAATATATGTAAGCAGTGTGTGTGTGTGTGTGGGTGTGCGTGTGTCCTGTGCACTTGTTTTTATATCCTAACGGGGACAAGGGCCAGACAGCACACCAACACTGGCGGGACCTCCGACATGGTGGGGACCTAAAATGAGGTCCCCATGAGTCTGACCCTGGGAGGTGATAGGGGAGTCATGTCTCAACTACCCAGCATACAATTCTCGCAAGTCCCCGAGAATCACGTTTACCAGACTGGAAAGGGTTTCGGTGTGTATGCAATGCAGAGTGTGTTTAAAGCAAACACTTCCCCAGCAGCGCTGTGGAGCAATTCCTGAATAATCTCCGGTGCTGCGGTGCCACCGGGGGGGGTTAGGGCGGCCTGTTCGCTCCGCTCCGGTCGGGGGACTTGGCCCGGGGCGGGGGACGGGCGCGGGACGGGCGAGGCCCTAACCCTCGCTCGCCAGCCAGCCAAGTCCCGGCCGGGGACTTGGCCGGAGGCACCCCGTCCGCCCGGCGCGTCAGCGCCTCCGAGCACGGCAGAGCGCGGAAGGGGGGTCCTTCCCTGGTCCGCCCGGGGGCCGACGTGGACTCCCTGGCCGGGCTTAATAGTCGGGGGCGGGTCCACCGGGAAAGGAGGAGGGGCCTCGGGCCGTCTGGACGGGAGCGAGTCCGGGCCTCGCCTCCTGCCCGTCCCCGGCCGGGTCATCCCCCGGTCCGTGCGGCAGCTCCACGGCCTGGGCTTCCCGTCCAGCGGAGGACACCCCTACTCTCGCCTGATCTTCACCCGGCGAGAGCCCGGGCTGCGGAAGCCTGTGGGAGCCCAGGTTGCGGAAGCCGGCGAGAGCCTGGGCTGCGGATGCCGGCTGGAGCCCGGGTTGCGGAAGCCGGCGAGATCCCTGGCTGTTCTTCTCTTCCATCCATCCGTCCGTTATTTCATTTGCTGTCTGTATGTACGGAGCCCGGGCCGCGGAAGCCGGAGGGAGCCCGGGCTGCGGAAGCCGGCGGGTGCCCGGGCTGCGGTAGCCGGCGAGAGCCCGGGCTGTTCTTCTCTTCCATCCTTCCATTATTTCATTTTCTGTCTGTATGAACGGAGCCCGGGCCGCGGAAGCCGGAGGGAGCCCGGGCCGCGGAAGCCGGAGGGAGCCCGGGCCGCGGAAGCCAGAGGGAGCCCGGGCTGCGGAAGCCGGCGGGTGCCCGGGCTGCGGTAGCCGGCGAGAGCCCGGGCTGTTCTTCTCTTCCATCCTTCCATTATTTCATTTTCTGTCTGTATGTACGGAGCCCGGGCCGCGGAAGCCGGAGGGAGCCCGGTCCGCGGAAGCCGGAGGGAGCCCGGGCCGCGGAAGCCGGAGGGAGCCCGGGCTGCGGAAGCCGGCGGGTGCCCGGGCTGCGGTAGCCGGCGAGAGCCCGGGCTGTTCTTCTCTTCCATCCTTCCATTATTTCATTTTCTGTCTGTATGTACGGAGCCCGGGCCGCGGAAGCCGGAGGGAGCCCGGGCCGCGGAAGCCGGAGGGAGCCCGGGCCGCGGAAGCCGGAGGGAGCCCGGGTTGCGGAAGCCGGCGAGAGCCCGTGCTGCGGAAGCCGGCTGGAGCCCGGGTTGCGGAAGCCGGCGAGATCCCGGGCTGTTCTTCTCTTCCATCCATCCGTCCGTTATTTCATTTGCTGTCTGTATGTACGGAGCCCGGGCCGCGGAAGCCGGAGGGAGCCCGGGCCGCGGAAGCCGGAGGGAGCCCTGGCTGCGGAAGCCGGCGGGTGCCCGGGCTGCGGTAGCCGGCGAGAGCCCGGGCTGTTCTTCTCTTCCATCCTTCCTTCCTTCCTTCCATCCATCCGTCCATCCATCCATTCTCCCTGGCTTTTTTTTTATTTGACAGAATTGTTTTTGTGGTATTCTTTTACCCCCTTTTTTTCCCCCCTATTTTTTTTTCTTTTTTTTTTCCTTTCATTTATTTCCCCCCACCAGGGTGCGCCGACGAGGGGAGACGCCTCCCCGCCGCCGCCGTACCGGACACATCGCAAATTCACAACGGTGGATTATTTTATTATTATTTGTTTTACGCGGCCAGCAGGGGGCGCCGCGCGCGCGGACTGGCGCTCGTGAACACTGCATTTAAATCGGTGGTGTGTTTTTGTCTTTTGCCTGTTTTTTTTTTTATCTCAATCGTGTATTCCCTCGGCTGGCCAGCGGGGGGCGCCGCGGCGGGGACACGGGCAGACCGGGTACATTTCATCTGTTTGGGGCGAGTACTTTTTTGAAATTTTTTTATCTTTTAGTCTCGTTCCGTTCTTCCCTTCAACTGGCCTGCGGGGGGCGCCGTGCGCGCGGACCGGCGTCCACCCCTGGCCGCTCCGGGGCTCTGCATTCAAATGGGTGGGGTGTTTTTTTATTTTTTGCCTTTTTTTTTCTCACTTCCCCCCTCTCAATCGTGTATTCCCTCGGCTGGCCAGCGGGGGGCGCCGCGGCGGGGACACGGGCGGACCGGGTACATTTCATCTGTTTGGGGCGAGTGCTTTTTTGAATTTTTTTTATCTTTTAGTCTCGTTCCGTTCTTCCCTTCAACTGGCCTGCGGGGGGCGCCGTGCGCGCGGACCGGCGTCCACCCCTGGCCGCTCCGGGGCTTTGCATTCAAATGGGTGGGGTGTTTTTTTATTTTTTGCCTTTTTTTTTTCTCACTTCCCCCCTCTCAATCGTGTATTCCCTCGGCTGGCCAGCGGGGGGCGCCGCGGCGGGGACACGGGCGGACCGGGTACATTTCATCTGTTTGGGGCGAGTGCTTTTTTGAATTTTTTTTATCTTTTAGTCTCGTTCCGTTCTTCCCTTCAACTGGCCTGCGGGGCGCGCCGTGCGCGCGGACCGGCGTCCACCCCTGGCCGCTCCGGGGCTTTGCATTCAAATGGGTGGGGTGTTTTTTTATTTGTTGCCTTTTTTTTTCTCACTTCCCCCCTCTCAATCGTGTATTCCCTCGGCTGGCCAGTGGGGGGGCGCCGCGGCGGGGACATGGGCGGACCGGGTACATTTCATCTGTTTGGGGCGAGTGCTTTTTTGAAATTTTTTTATCTTTTAGTCTCGTTCCGTTCTTCCCTTCAACTGGCCTGCGGGGGGCGCCGTGCGCGCGGACCGGCGTCCACCCCTGGCCGCTCCGGGGCTTTGCATTCAAATGGGTGGGGTGTTTTTTTATTTGTTGCCTTTTTTTTCTCACTTCCCCCCTCTCAATCGTGTATTCCCTCGGCTGGCCAGCGGGGGGCGCCGCGCGCGCGGACCGGCGGGGCCCGGGGCCCTGCATCCCACTTACTTTCGCCCGACGGGATTCGTTCCTTTTTTTTATCCGAGAGGACACACGGAATCTGCACCCACCGCAGTGGCGTCAGGCGGCCACCGGGGGGCGCCGCGGCGGGGATCCGGGGGTCGCCCGAGAGCCGCCTGCCCGTCCGCTGGGCCAAGGGGGCCGGGGCGGGTCGCGCGCCGCCGTTCCCCCCCGATCTGCGCAGTCCGAGCCGCCTCTGGCCACTGGGGGGCGCCGTTAGGTGGCGCGGGGGCACCCCCGCCGCCCGCCGCCTCCCCCCGGGCCCCCGCGGGCCGGGGGACGCGGCCGGCAAGCGCCGGACTCCAGCGCGGAAGTTTCGCGGATGAGTGCGGACCGGGGCGCCCGCGGCCCAGCAGCACTTCCATGGGTTCGGGGAGGAGATGGGTGAAGCCTGGGTCGAGCGCGCCCTCGGCCGTCCGTGTCGCTACCCGCCGGAGCACACCTCCGCCGGATCAGTAGGTACCAACGAGGCGAGCGAGAGAGCCGGGACTCTGTCCGGGGCCGATAAGCCTGGTTCCCTGGAGCTTTTGCGAAAGGACCCATGACAGAAGATGCGCGGAGCTCAGAGATCATCATGGGCAGGGCCTTCTTGCATCCGATTTTGCCCAGGCAGGGCTCCAGGAACCGGGTTACAAAAAGCAAAAAGCCTTGGAGCTCAAGTGAAAGGATTAGTGACAGGATAGCCGTGGAGCTCCGATAACAGCATGGGCAGGACCATCTCCTGGATGGGGCCTATAAAGGGTCCGCGACGGGCGTCCGTTGGAGCCCGACGTACGGCCCGGGTACGTCTCCTTCTCCCCCGGAGGCAGCGCCCCCCAGCGGGCCAAATCGGGTACTGCAATTTGTGGAAGTTTCGCCGATGAGTGTGGACCGGTGTTCCTCAGGCTGGGAGGCACTTCCAAGGCCTCGGAGAAAAATTGCAGAGCGCACCGCGAAAGTGTCGCGCGCGCCTCCTGTCCCACTACGTCCGAGAGGACCCCTGAGCCGGATTTACAGGTGGCGGATGGATTACGGTATGGAAACAGTGAACCAAATTATTTTTTGGAGCTCCCGTGAAAGGGTATGTGACAGGATAGCTGTGGAGCTCCGATAACAGCATGGGCAGGACCATCTCCCGGATGGGGCCTATAAAGGGTCAAGATGGGCGTCCGTTGGAGCCCGACGTGCGGCCTGGGCACGTCTCCTTCTCCCCCGGAGGCAGCGCCCCCCAGCGGGCCAAATCGGGTACTGCAATTTGTGGAAGTTTCGCCGATGAGTGTGGACCGGTGTTCCTCAGGCTGGGAGGCACTTCCAAGGCCTCGGAGAAAAATTGCAGAGCGCACCGCGAAAGTGTCGCACGCGCCTCCTGTCCCACTACGTCCGAGAGGACCCCTGAGCCGGATTTACAGGTGGCGGATGGATTACGGTATGGAAACAGTGAACCAAATGATTTTTTGGAGCTCCCGTGAAAGGGTATGTGACAGGATAACTGTGGAGCTCCGATAACAGCATGGGCAGGACCATCTCCCGGATGGGGCCTATAAAGGGTCAAGATGGGCGTCCGTTGGAGCCCGACGTGCGGCCTGGGCACGTCTCCTTCTCCCCCGGAGGCAGCGCCCCCCAGTGGGCCAAATCGGGTACTGCAATTTGTGGAAGTTTCGCCGATGAGTGTGGACCGGTGTTCCTCAGGCTGGGAGGCACTTCCAAGGCCTCGGAGAAAAATTGCAGAGCGCACCGCGAAAGTGTCGCACGCGCCTCCTGTCCCACTACGTCCGAGAGGTCCCCTGAGCCAGATTTACAGGTGGCGGATGGATTACGGTATGGAAACAGTGAACCGAATGAAAATTACTCTTTTCTTTCTGCAACCCGATCGATGTGGCACCCCGCGCCCCGGCGGGGAGGGACGATCGCTCGGCCGGAACCCAGGGGTCTCGGCTGGCTCCAGGCGAACCCGACCCTCCCTCTGCCCACGGCGCGTCCGGAACCTCTCGGCCCGGAGAGGGCGTCCGGTCCCCAGGCGTCCGCCCGATCGCTCCGGTTTCCGGAGCCGGGCGGGCCCCGCACCCGTACCCCGTGCGGCGCGGTCTGCTCCGTCCGCCGGCACCCGCAGGCGTCTGACGCCGCCAGGGGTGCCGGGGAAGCGTCCCCCTCGCCCAGCGAAGGGCGCTCGCCCCCGGACCCCGGCGGAGCACACGATTTCCCAGGAACCGAATGAGCGTCGCATCGAGATCCGAGGACGCGGCCAGCCCCGACGGCCGCTCCTTGCAGCCCCAGGAGAGGGCCCTGCGCGCCGCCCCCGCTCCGGCGAGGCGGTCGCACGGAAGGGTTTGCCTGCCGGACCTCCCCTGCCGTGGACGGGAGGGCCGGACGGGGCGGAGGTCAGAGCGCGAGAGAGCGCGGGAGAGGAGCCGAGTCTGGCGGCAGGGCGAGAGAGAAGCGCAGACTCGGAGCGAGACCGTCCAGGAGACGCAGGGAGAGCGGGAGGCGCTTTTCGGAGGGAGCCGGCGGAAGCCGCGGTCGCCCGTGCGCCAGACGGTGGCATCCCGGAAGGGCGATGGAGCCTCGCGAGGTGGAACTTCTTTACACCCTTTCACCCCCCCGGGACCAGATGAAACCCGTCAGGTGTAGATCGGGATGAGGTGGGGCTGGGGGCAGTTGCTGCCGTCCCAGCGAAAAAAAACACCCCCCAGGACGGCTTGCACAGGTTTCCTATCGAACGGGTTGTCGGGTGAGGAGAAAACAGGCGAAATCGAGCGTGGTGATGTTGCCCCTCCCCGGGGTGTCCGCCCGACGGTGCGGTGGCGGCCGGGCCCCGCCGTCCACTCTGACTCCGAGCTTCCCAATCGGCCCTGACCGGGGACGGCCGTCCTCCTCCTCCCGTCCCCATATTTTCCGAGTGCCCGCTCGGCTCGAGACCCGCCCCGGTCCGCCCTGCCGTGCGTCGGTGGACGGAGCCCGGTCCGGCGGACCCTCCGCTTTCGAGACGGTGCGCGCCGCGGCCCCCGATGTTCGGGCGCGCGCCGGCCGATACCGAGAGCTACCTGGTTGATCCTGCCAGTAGCATATGCTTGTCTCAAAGATTAAGCCATGCACGTATAAGTACACACGGCCGGTACAGTGAAACTGCGAATGGCTCATTAAATCAGTTATGGTTCCTTTGATCGCTCGACCCCGTTACTTGGATAACTGTGGTAATTCTAGAGCTAATACATGCCGACGAGCGCTGACCCCCAGGGATGCGTGCATTTATCAGTCCAAGACCAATCCGGGGGTTCCCGGCGGGTCGGCCCCGGCCTCCCGCCGCCCCCGGCCTCTCTGGCGACTCTAGATAACCTCGGGCCGATCGCACGTCCCCGTGACGGCGACGACGCATTCGGATGTCTGCCCTATCAACTTTCGATGGTACTTTCTGCGCCTACCATGGTGACCACGGGTAACGGGGAATCAGGGTTCGATTCCGGAGAGGGAGCCTGAGAAACGGCTACCACATCCAAGGAAGGCAGCAGGCGCGCAAATTACCCACTCCCGACTCGGGGAGGTAGTGACGAAAAATAACAATACAGGACTCTTTCGAGGCTCTGTAATTGGAATGAGTACACTTTAAATCCTTTAACGAGGACCCATTGGAGGGCAAGTCTGGTGCCAGCAGCCGCGGTAATAGGTTGTGTGAAGCTGAGCTCCAGAGAACCGTGCATAGGCCGAAGCCAGGACTTTTCCTGGGGGATCTTCCCCAGAATCATGGAGCCTCCTGGGGCAGCTTCTCAGGAGAGTCCCCTGCCTGCCGGGCCTGGCCCTGGCCTTCCACCTGATCCACCTGGGGGCAGCGGCAGAAGGGGAAAACCGTGTAGTAGTGATATGGAAAGCAGTATACCTGCTGCAGATTTATTGGAAGCACTGCTAGACGTGGAAGGAACAATAACTGCAAGAGAAAGGTCAGTGACTGTGGGAAATCATGCTCAGAAAGTGGATAAAGAAGCAAATGTTTGTGAAACCCCTGTGGCACTGTCGGGAGGGCGACCGCTGATTTTCCCTAGCAAGTTGGGGGTGCCTGTTGAGCCCACTATAAGCATTGTGGAAGCTACAGGGAGCGTGCAGCCTGTAATCCCGGTGAGTGTCCCTATGGAGGTGGAGGAGCTGCCTATAACGGTGGATAATGTGTGTTTGGAAACTACAGTGACAAGCGAAATAAAGCCTGTAGTTAGTGACTGTCAGCACCTTTCTACTGATCTGCAGTGTTCTTCTAACTTAATGGGTATTGGTGAGCCTGCTGCGGCTGGCATGAATAAAATAGGAGAGCAGAAGCCAGGCGATAGGGGTGCCTCATCTATGAATCTGCAAACTGCATTTCCTAGCAATGGTGATCTGGTTGCTGAAATGGAATGCACACTTGTGGGAGGTTCTGCAGCAGCTGCAGTGTGCAGTGTTCCTATGAACTTCTCTGAGGAATTGCTGCAGGCTGAAAAAGACATTATAAGGCTAAAAAAATGTGTGATAGCTAAAAGGTAGAAGCGCAATAGAGCCTTTAGCAGCCAAAGGCCACAGTTGAAAATGGAATTGGAGCAATTGGAGAGAGAGTTGGAAGATAAACTGTTTTTACAGGCTGGTTTGCAAGCTAAAATGACTGCAGCATTAATACCTGAGGGAGAGGAGTTGAATGACAGCCAGCTTCCACCAAATCCTGTGGTTAGTTGCAGTGATGTTTCTGGTGATTCTAACCTTGTTTTGGAACACATTCGAACACTAGAAGAGGATGAAGGGCCTGGATCATGCAGTGTTGTTCAGGATGCTATTGTGGAACTGCCCTCAGGTGTCTCTGATAACACTGATAAAAGACAGGTGGTCTCTTATTCAGCTGAGGCTGTAGTTGGGACAAGTGTGCAAGTGAAAAGAGTCTCTGTGACTAATAAAGCCATTTAATTAGGAATGTGGCAAAGATATGCTGCTAGAGAGGCAAAGAAAGAGAAAAAAACACCTAGTAAAGAGGGTAAAAAAGCTGATGCTTTAATTGATGAGCTAACTGAAGTTATAAGGCAAGCAACAGCTAAAAATATCACTCAGGTATCTGGTGGGTCTGCTCCTGGGCTGGCAGGTGGTGCTGCAGTTGCCCCTTGTGCAGTAGGTTCGCTTCCTGTGCACCCGGGTGTGACCTCTTATTCCAGGGTGTTGGCAGGTGGTTCAGGAAGTAACAGCAGAGCCCCTGGTGGAGGTGGGATGATGGGGGCGCAGCCCGTTAAGAGAAGGAATGCAGTACAGTTGAAGTGGCAGAGCAGTGACCCTCCCCCTTCTAGGGAAGATTTTTTAAAGCAGTTTCTCAGTTTGGGGTTTGTTGCCTCAGACCTCTACGCCTGTATTCATCCGGTTAATTCCCCTGAGTATGATATTAGTTTTATTTCATACAATGGTTTGCAGGCGTTTTGGTCTGTATGGGGGGCAGCAAAGACCCAGGGTCCTTGGGCTAATTATAAAGCCTTAGCCATCACGTGTAAGGATACTGTTAAAATAAATGTCCTGGTAAGGAATGAATCTCTGGACCCAGCTGATATCTCCTTCTGGCTTCAGAGGTTTGTACAGTCAATGGAAACACCATTGACCAAGGTTCCTGGGTCAATGGGGGTATGGGCTGGAGCCTGGTCAGCAGTTGTAAAATTGAGGCACAATGTGCATATTCCTTCTGCAGCATATATTGGGGCTGACAGGATACAGTGCTTTTACCCCGGTCAGCCCCGAATGTGCCACAAGTGCGGCGATTTTCGCCATGTAAGCCGTGATTGTACAATAGTTAAGTGCACCAGGTGTGATAAAGTGGGTCATGTTGCAAGAGAATGTAATACCATCAAATGTAACCTCTGTGGGGTGGAGGGTCATCCCTATTATAAGTGCCCAGAAGCATTCCATAATAAAAGCTTAGATGAAGAGATGGTAAGGGTGGCGGCTAGAGTGGAGGTTGAGGTATTGGGAGATGGGGTGGTTAAGGAGGTTCCCCAGGGGCCTGAGTTATGTGTTACAGGGCCCAGTAAGGAGGGTGCTCAAGGTCCGGAGTCGGTACAGGTACTTGGGTGTGTAGAAGATCCCTTTATAGTAGTAGGGGGTAAAGGAGGGAAGAGGAGGATGAAAGAGAAAAATATAGAGGGCCGGCCCATAACCTTCACCAATAGGTTTTTTGCTCTTGAGGAGATGGATGAGGATGAAGGGGATATTATCCGGCAGGATAATGGAGAATTGGTCCTTAGGCCTAAAGAGCAAAGGAAAAAGAAAAAATCTAGGGCTGTGTCCCCATCTTTGGGACAATTAAAGGTGTCGCTCAAGTCAAAGGACAAATCTAAGGGGATGAGTAGTGTAGGTGTTCCAGCTGTGGCCCTGGAGGATTTTCTAGTTGAGAGTGGATATAGGGGCCGTAGACGGGGTTTGGTGGAGGCTCGGGCGCCTATGCCTCAGGAGGTTGTTCGGGTGGAGGGGGTTCAGGCCCCTTCTAGCCAGGATGACCTGCTGCCTGAGCTTTCGATGGCTCCTGGGGTGTGTGGGTCTGACCCTTCTTGGTTCAATCCTGGGCACCCCATCTGGATCAGTTCCCTTTGGGAGTTCTGCCCCGGTAGTGTCCCCAATCCCTCCCGATATAGGGGATGGGAGTACAGGTTTAGTTTGTTTAAATCCACCTTCTATCTCGCCCATGTCAGGGGGCGGTGGTTCTGAGGAGGCATCTGTTGCTGTCGTTGTTGGTGATGGTGTGTGTATAGGAGTAAGTAACACATAAGTGAGTGTTTGGAACAATAACAGGGTGCCTACTAGAACCCTGAAGGATGGCTCTCCAGCCTATTAGGGGTGCCACCATTAATGTGGCATCAATTCTATCCGAACGAGCTCGTTATTTGGCCTTTGATTTTTTCAACACGCTTGAGGTTGATTTTTTATTTTTGCAGGAGACTAGGGTAGGCAGGCTCGCGGATCTTCACAAGGCTAAGGCTGAGTGGAGACGTGGCCCCTCCTATTGGTCTCTTGCGGCCGAGCCGTACGGTGGGTTGGCGGTTCTTTTTACCGGCATGGTAACTGTCCAGCGGGTTATTGATCTCCAGGTAGGCAGATGTATGGTTTTGGATGTCAATCTGAGGGGGCACGACCTGCGCCTAATTAACATTTATGGTCCCCAGTCCAAGTGGGACAGGAAGTGCCTCTTCAGAGAGATAAAACCATATCTTTTTTCAGCCCGGCAAGTCATCTTTGGTGGTGATTTTAACACCATTACTAGGCCAAAGGACAGGGGAGGCTCAAAGACGACCCTGGGCTATGACTCAGTTTTTTTTAAATAGCATGGTTAGACAGGCGGGGATGGTGGATGTGCACATTAGACAATCACCAGACCTCACGGGTTTCACTTTTTATAGAGGTAGGTGTAGGAGTAGGATAGATAGATTTTTTGTAAAGGAGAATTTGAAAACCTTGGCACCTGTGTTAAGGCCAGTAGAATTCTCTGACCACGTTTGTCTGTGTGTATCCTTGAATGCCTCAGAGTCCCCTCAGAAGGGACGGGGCCTGTGGCGTTTGAATTCTCAGCTCTTGGAGGAGGAGGGGAACAGACAGTCTTTCAGAGACTTCTTTGAATGTCAGGAGTCACTGTTGGAGGCAGGCTGGAGTAGGTCCGAGTGGTGGGAGGAATGTAAGAAGCGGACCCGGGGTTTTTTCCGCAACCTCGTAGCTAAGCGTAACTTGTTAAAACAGCATACCTACCAAGCCTTGAGAAAGAAATTGGACTTCCTGATTTCTGGGCAGGGAGATGGTGGGGAAATCTCCCGAGTGAAAGCGAAGATGAAGGAGTTACAATACAACCGGTATGATTCCTTGGTTCTGGAGAGGGATTACGGGAAGTACCACTCGCCGGATCCTTTTCAGAACTGTAGGAACTCGGTTGTTGCTAAGGAGGTGGGAGGGCTGTATGACATTCAGGGTGTTCTTCGCGAGGATCGTGGGGGCATTCTGGGGGTTGTGCAGTCCTTCTATTCCTGTCTTTTGTCTGAGCAGCCACTTTCCAGAGAGACGATGGATACTTTTCTAAGGGAGACTCCAGGGCTGGAAAACCATGGTGACCAGCTTGATTCTCTGGGTAGTGATATTACTGTGGAAGAGGTGAAGGTGGCTATTGATAGTCTAGCCTCCAAAAAATCGCCAGGTCCGGATGGCTTGACCTCCGAGTTTTATAAAGTTTTCTCGGACATCTTGGCTCCTCGACTCAAGGAAGTATTTAATGAATGCCTGGCTGAGGGGTTACTCCCTCCTTCCTTGAGGCTCTCTGCTTTAATATTGCTGTCTAAGGGGAAAGATCCATCCCGGATTGAGAATTGGCGCCCCATCGCACTTCTCAATACGGATCGTAAGATTCTGGCAAGAGTCATATTTAGTAGGCTGATGGAATTTTCCGGGCTGTTGCTCTCCCCATCTCAGCATTGTACTGTGAAAGGCCGTAGCACCTTTAGTGCAGTCCTTGGCATCCGGGAGGCCTTGGAACGGTGTCGTGCTGAGAAGGATGGGAAGTATATGCTAGCATTGGATCAGGCCAAAGCTTTTGATAGGGTTAACCATAAGTACCTTTGGGCTCTCCTGGAGTGGTATGGTCTCCCAGCGAGGGTGGTTGAATGGTTGAGAGTCTTGTACAGGCAAGCCGAGAGTTTCCCTCTAGTCAATGGTTGGGTAGGTCCATCCTTCTCGGTCGATTCAGGTGTCAGGCAGGGGTGCCCCCTGAGCCCCCTCCTATATGTTTTCGCCATTGATCCTTTCGTAAGAAGGCTTGATGGTGGTGCAGTTGGAGGCGTGCACCTGGGTCTGGGTCGGCTGCTGAGGGTGGTGGCCTATGCGGATGACGTCACAGTTGTCCTCTCCTCCCCGGAGGAGGCGGATAATGTGGTGGCTGTCATTCAGGAGTATTGTGTCATCTGGCTCCAAGGTCAACCAGGACAAGAGTGAGGTTTTCTGGATGGGGGAGGAGGGTCAGGAGTTTGACCTTCCGGATGGCCTCCCCCGGGCAAGCCAGGAGATTAAAATTCTAGGTATAAGATTTGGCCCTGGTGATTACGCCACAAAAAATTGGGATCTTAGACTGGTTGAGGCTACTGCGAAGGTTGAGAGCTGGAAGAGGTGGAGGCTCTCTCTCAGGGAAAGAGTTGACCTAATCAAGAC